>NW_027530670.1:1292281-1333132 GCF_008692635.1 Crocuta crocuta | reverse complement strand
GCGGGCATCCCGAGGTGGCGCGGCTGCGGGGGGCTCACCGTGTCCTTGGACGAGCCCAGCTTCTTGAGGCCGTCCAAGGGCAGTAGGTCAGCGGAGTCCTTATGAATGAACTGCACGGCTTGCTTCATCCGGCGCTGTTGCCGCAGCGACGCGGCCTCCCGCAGGTCCGTTTCCTTGCGGCCGCCCTCGCTGAGGAGCCCTGAGTAAAACATCGCTGAGGCGCCCGCGCCCCGGCGTCCGCGTCGCTCCCTGCTCTCCGGCAGCCCTCAGCCTCGAGCTCCTCCAGAGCTGCGAGAGGCGCGCGCCCAGAGTTTTATAGCCGAGCGTGACGTCACGGGGAGCAGCCAGTGCGCGCGCGAGGGGGCGGGGCCGGCGCAGCGCCCCCTCCCTGCTCACGGCTCTCCAGCGTCCGCTGCGGCTGCGGGTCTCCGAGGCACCTCGTTGAAGGGAACGACCGGCTACGAGGGGTGACGCTGGCTGGACTGACTCAGAGTGCCGAGGGTCTACCACGGCCGCTTTACCCAACCGCCCTCTCCCGTTGTGGGCGCCCCGCATCCCCTGCACCGGGATACGGTGTAGGAGCTCCTTGGTTGGAGCAGCCTCTCCCACCCCAGCCGCCGCGGTCCCCGACTCCCGCTCACCTGGCCACGCCGTGGCGGACCCCGGGATCACCGCCAGCTGAGCCATGCCCCAAGTCCCGCCGTCCGCGCGGCCGCTCTGCTTTGCAAATTCCCACCTCCGCGCCCCCTCCAGGAACCCCAGCATCCACAGCGCCCTTCAGAGATGGGACGGCTCAGGATTTCTGCAACTTCAGGTTGGTCCCCACCCACCAGGCCACGTGACTGAGGAGGGGGCAGCCCCTGCGAGCCGGCGGGAGCCGGTTTCCGGGGACACCACTCCCGCCCCCCTCTCCGCCTCCTGGCACCCTCTGTCCTGGTACTGGCATCCGGACTTGCGACTCGGGGCCGCGGCCTGCTGGAAACGTGCGAGTCGGCCTGCGGCTGAAGAGTGGCGATGGCCCCGGCCTCCGCACCACTGCACGAGAGTGCGTGGTGCCCCACACCTGCTCTTCGGAACACCGGGGAGAGGAGCACGGCTTTTTTCTCAGCTAACACTTAGGGCTTACCGTCCGAGGGTCTTTTTTTTTTTTTTTTACAAATAGTTTATTGTCAAATTAGGTTCCACATAACACCCAGTGCTCATCCCCATAAGTGCCCTCCTCCATGCCGTCCGAGGGTCTTTAACTTTCCTCCCCAGCATTCTTGTGAGAGCAATGGGAACTCGGTGTTCTTTGTGAGTTCTCGATACTCTCAAGCCACTCTAATGGGCTTTTCAGGCATCTGGCTTCTGGCCTCTACGTTGTGATTTAAGACAAACCACATGTCCACCCTAGGAACCACCGCCACTACCCTTTCCCACCCCGTGTGCAGGAGCAGACACGAAGCAGAAAGATCAGCTCTTCGAAGACAACCAACAAAAGTAAAAATAATGACGTTAACTGAGCCTTTACGGTGTGTCAGGTACTGGCGTGAACGCTTAAAATGCAGTATTTCATGGAATCCTGGCAACAGCGTATGACATAGTATTAACTGTTATATCCCCATTTTACAGGCAAATACTGGAGACCTCCTAATTGCTCTCCTGAATGTTCCTTTGGTTCTCTTCTGATCCATTGATTTTTGCTGCCAGAGTAAACTTTTCAAACTACAAGTGTGTTAATCTCACCTCTCAGTTTAAAAACAAAAACAAAAAACGTTCTGTTGCTCCTATGGCCCACATTCTTGCATGGTCTATCCCCACTTGACTCTCCAATCTGCACTTTAGCCTCCTCAGCCTTCTTCCAGTTTCTTGGAGGAGTCATTCTCCTTGCCAGAGGATCTAATTGGGTTTTTTTGTTTTGCTTTGTTTTGTTTATTTCTAGGAGAGAGACAGACAGCGTGAGCAGGGGAGGGTCAGAGAGAGAGGGAGTCACAGACTGAAACAGGCTCCAGGCTCTGAGCTGGCAGTCAGCACAGAGCCCGACGCGGGGCTTGAACCCACAAACCACGAGATCATGACCTAAGCGAAAGTTGGACGCTTAACCGACTAAGCCACCCAGGCGCCCCTCAAAGGATCTAATTAAATATCCTGTTCCCTCTACATGGAATGTCCCTTCTACCGTGTTCAGTAAACAGACCTCGGCTTCACTATCATTTCTTCTACACCTCAGATCCATTATCATTTCTTTAGGAAAGCCTTCTCTCACTTCCCAGAGTAGGTGAATCTTCCCCAGTTATATTATCTACATCTTTGCTGGACTTTCACTTTTTTTTTTTTTCTTCTTTTGGTGGTAGTGGTGGGCATGTTATTGGTTGTTTGATTACTATCTACCTCTTTCACCATTGTCACCTCTAAGAAGGCAACTGAGTCTATTTTTTTGCTTACCATTAAATCCCTAGCACAGGACATATAAAGTGTTGAATAAATACTAGTGTAAGTATTTTAAACCCAGACTGTCTGCCCCACAACATGGGCTGGACTTCCCCGACCTGGAAGGACTGGGTTTCGCCTCATGAACCTGCTTCTTGCCCTTTATTTCTGTCTTCAACACTTGCCCTAGATTCACAGCTCCCAGCCTGCTTGTGGAAAAAGAAATCCAGAAGTCAGGAAGGCTACTCATCTGGCTTCAAGAAAGCCCCTACCCCCCAGCCCTATTCATCAAGGGCAGGATCTGCTGGAGGGAGGGGCAAAAAGGGCAGCACACCTTCCAGTCCCCTTGGTACATTTCCAACAGCAAACAACAGCGGCTACCCTGGCCCCTTCCGTCCTGTTACCTGGATTCCTGCCTGGTCTCTCCTCCAGGCATGAATCGCCCAGGGAACAGTGAAAGACAGCCTTGCCTTTTCTCTCTAGAACAGGTACCTCTGACTGGGCAGTGTATCAAGGCAGGTCCAATAGTGAGGGCCCCTGGGGCTTAAGCTGGGACAGCTAGTTTCCTCTGGGAGGGAGCCAGGCAGGAAGATTCCAGCTCCCCACCCCTCAGGCAACTAGCTCAGTCTTGCAGCTTTTTTGTTGAGGATAGGCCAATGGAAGAAGGGGGCTCCTTTTATAAGCAAGATTCCCTGTCCCCACTCTGGGAACACCAGGAAGCTGAATGCCTCTGATTGAACTGGAATTTGTCCATATCAAGTGTTGCTGAAAAGTAAACAGGGCTTTGGCTGGAGCTAGGGATCTTTTTGTGAATGCAGAGCTCTTTGCTGTAGTGGGATTTGTGTTCTGTAATTGGATCTGTGGCCAAACCACAACTGGTCCCATTATCTCTTAGAGATCATCCTCAGCCATACTGATACCATCACTTCTCTTAAGCATTGGTCAATGGGGTGAGGCTAGCATGCACATTATGAGTTTCTGCAAACTGCAGCCTGGCTGCTCCATTTGAAGAGCATCACCTCTGGTCAGTTTATTCAGTTTGCCCAAATGACTATGAGAAAGTCACTTCCTGCCCCTAAGCCTCAGTTTCCTTATCTGCAAAATGGATGCAGTGAGATTGCATATAAAATTGAGCTTCGTGAACTCGGGAGGGCTTTACCAACAGAAAAGATCATTAATACTCCACATAGCCAACCTTCCCTGCCCTACTGACCTGTCTTGGAAAAAGTGTAATGTAGTTGTTAAAAACAACCAGACTTGAGAGGCACCTGGGTGTCTCAGTTGGTTTAGCGTCCAACTTTGACTCAGGTCATGATCTTGCAGTGGGTTTGAGCCCCGCACCAGGCTCTGTGCTGACAGCTCGGAACCTGGAGCCTGCTTTGGATTCTGTCTCCCTCTGTCTCTCTGCCCCTTCCCTGCTCTTGCTCTGTCTCTCTCACTCTCAAAAATAAATAAACATTAAAAAAATTTTTTTAAAACAACTAGGCTTGAATCCCTGCTCTGCCACTTACCAGCTAAGTTACTAGTTACTTCACCACTATGTTTTAGTTCCTCATCTAGAAAACAATGCCAGTTACATCTCCCTCTCAGTCCTGCTGTGCAGATTAAATAAAATAATACACATAACACATTGTGGCACAGAGTAAAGGCTCAGCAGAAGGTGGCTACCATCGTTATCACTTGAGACAGACTCAGAAAAACCCATAGGTTGCTAAGTCTCAGAGTGGGCCCTGGCTATGCCTGCTCCAAACCTTTCTATAAAGCTCCAGGCAAGGCAGTTTGGACCTGAGCATCTTCCACCCTCTTTGGAGCTAAGGCCTCCTGAGGCAGGGGATGGCCAGCTCTCTTCCTGTCCATGATGCCTCTGGATTCTGAATTTACCATGTCATATGGTTCTTTACTAAAGTTCTCTACATCCTGCCTTGGCTGTTGTAGAAGATTAGTTCTTGAAATATCTACTAGACAAACTGATCCTGTTTCAATCAGGATTTTATTTATGTTGTTCTTATTATAAGTGACAGAATCCCTACTGAAAATTTGTTAAACAAAAGTGTAAACCTTTGGGTCCTCTTATTTAAAACTGGAAGGAGTTCAGGCATGCCTGGATCCAAGGGCTCAAATGACATTACCACTGCAGGCACTGAGGTGATGCCACCGTAGGTAGGCTCTTCCTGTCTTGTGACTGTTGGCAGCTCCCAGCTTATGATCTGTTTTCCCTGCACCCCTCCTTTGAGTCTTCAGCTAATAGGAAGACCTTTGAGAATGGGGTATAGTATGAGTGCTGGGGCTGGGAGGCCAGAAGAGTAGATGAGAAGAGTAGAAGAGAAAGTGGAGATTTCTAAGGAGTTTTTATCCCCCTCTTTCCTACCTATACATATTTTGCTCTGACTTTGCCCTTGGGCACCCCTAGAAGTAATGGCCACTTCCCAGAACCCCCTTTGCTCACCATCCCCATCCTTATAGCTGCGGAGTCTGCTTTCTCCTCTGGTGCCCTCCACCCCACCCTGACTCCCTCTGTCAGGGAGATTCTTCAAACATCTGTCCACTACAGGTACCATATGTGTGCCAGGATCCCTGGCTACACAGAACCCATGACTTGGCATGCAGCCTCAAAGATTATGTCTACTTTGGCAGGTTAAAGCAAAGATGAGATATTTCTGTCTTCTTCCTCCAGAGTGATTCCCAGCATCACCGTAGCCTCATAAAACAGGGCTGATGGCAGCCCTGCTGGTGTTTTCCAAAGTTGGCTGGGTCTTTTGGATTCATTCCTGTTAGCAATGATTTTATTTCATTTCCTGGGATAAGAACAGGCTGTGACCTCAAATCATACAGCAAAGAGGAGAGAAGGCTGGGGAAAAAAATCTCAGAAACTGAAGCAAGAGTATCTGGGGGGAAAGAAGGGACTCTAGGCTTGGCTCCGAATCTGGCTCTGCCTCTTGCTCACTGTGCAACTTGGCCAAATTACTGCAGCTCTCTGAGCCTCAGTTTACCCATCTGGCAGGGCTTTAAATAACATATAAAGCACAGGGCCTGACACAAAGGGAGCCCTCAATAAATATGAGTCCTCTTCCCCTTTCAGTCCCCTCTCCCAAGACTGCAGGGAACTTGGAGAAAGATCAGCCCTCCAGAGGCCAGTAGAGAGCTCTTCAGTTTGGAAACAGACCTCTGAGAATGGCAAGCCTCTCAGAATGCAGCCTAGGCCTGATCTGCTTGCTCTCAGCCAAAGGCAAGAAAGCTGCAGGGCCATTCACTCTGGTTACCTCTGTCTGCCTCAGGCACATGGAGGGCTCCGCTGCTTTCCCCAAGGTAGCTAAGGGCCAGTGGTCCTTGCTGAGCAAGTCCTAGGCCAAATGGGGCAAATAGCGGAGGAGACAGAAGGGCCCTATGGAACATGTATAGGCACTTACGTGTGCAGACATCTACACATCACACACGCACTCATACAACATTCAGTCTGACCTATTTACACAGCTCTGCACTGACCATAGGGAAAAGTCATTTGTGATGATTTGTAAATTTTTATTTGGAAATGATTTCAAACTTACAAAAAGTTGCAAAAACAAAAACGGTCCAAAGAACAGCTATATATCTTTCAATCAGATTATTAACATTTTACTCCATTTGCTGTATCATTTGCTTTTCCCCAACACACATACACACACACAGATTTTTTTCTGAGCCATTTGAGTGTGAGTTACCTATATTATCACCCTTTACCACTAATATTTCATTGTGTATATTCTAAGAATGGGGATTTTTCTCTTACATAACCACAGTATAGATATAAACTTCTTGAATTTACATGGATACAAAATTTTTATCTAAGCTACTGTTCACATTCCAGTTTTATCAGTTGACCCAATAATGTTCTTTGTGACATATTCCTCCAATATAGGACCCAGCTAGGGTCAGGTATTGTATTTGGTTGCTGTGTTTCTTTAGCCTCCTTTCATCTGGAATAGTTCCAAAACTTTATCTTTTACGACATTGACATTTTTGAAGACTTCAGTCTTTCATATTATAGGAAAAAATTGTTTTATTGAGATATAACCTTTTGAGGAACAGACTTTTTCCAAAGTAGCTGCACTATTTTATATCCCTACCAGCAGTGTATGAGAATTCCAGTGTCTCCACATCTTCACCAACACTTATTATTTGACCCTTTAATTGTAGCTGTTTTAGTGGGTGTGAAATAGTGTCTCATTGTGGTTTTGATTTACCTTTCCCTAATGACTGATGATGGTGAACATTTTTTCATGTGCTTATTGGCCACTTGTTTATCTGTTTGTTTATTTATTTATTTACATCTTGAGTTGTTTATTTATTTATTTTGAAACAGACAGAAGGGCAGAGAGAGAGAGAGAATCCCAAGCAGACCCCATGCTCAGCACAGACCCCCAACAAGGGCCTCAAACTCACAAACCCTGAGATCATGACCTGAGCAGAAATCAAGGTAGGACACTAAACCGACTGAGCCACCCAGGCGCCCCCTTGTTTATCTTCTTTAGAAAAATATCTGTTCAGATCCTTTGCTCATTTTTAAGTATTTGCCTTTTTATGGTTGAGCTGTAAGAGTTCTTCATATTTCTAGCTACAAGACCCTTGTTAGATATGATTTGCAAACATTTTTTTCCCATTCTATGGGTTGCCTTTTCACTTTCTTGATGGTATTTTTTTTTAATATTTTTATTTATTTCTAGGAGAGGGAGGGAGAGAGAGACAGCGTGAGCAGGGGAGGGTCAGAGAGAGAGAGGGAGACACAGACTCTGAAATAGGCTCCACGCTCTGAGCTGGCAGTCAGCACAGAGCCCGACACGGGGCTCGAACCCAGGAACCGCGAGATCATGACCTAAGCGAAAGTCGGACGCCTAACCGACTAAGCCACCCAAGCGCCCCATCTTGATGGTATTTTTTGAAATGCAAACATTTAAAATTTCATTGGTATACAAGTTATTTGTTTTCCAACTCCCCTCCCTTTTTAAAAATAGAGTATTCCTCATTTTGTTTGTGTCCGAAGTTTCCTTGTATTGACATTGAGGCTTTGCATTTTTTTTTTTTTATGTATCTTTATTTTTTTTAACATTTTTTTAATGTTTTATTTATTTCTAGGAGAAAGAGACAGCATGAGCAGGGAAGGGTCAGAGAGAAAGGGAGTCACAGACTGAAACAGGTTCCAGGCTCTGAGCTGGCAGCACAGAGCCCGACGCAGGTCTCGAACCCACGAACCGCGAGATCATGGCCTAAGTGAAAGTGGGACGCTTAACCGACTAAGCCACCCAGGCGCCCCGAGGCTTTGCATTCTTGGCCTGAGTACTGTACAGGTGATGGTATGTTCTTTCAGGAGATGTGGAGCCATGTGATGTCTTTATGCCCTTTGCTGGCGATGATAATTCTGATCATCTGACCAAGGTATTGCCTGATTTCTCTTCTGTATAATTACTAGACTTTTTTGTCCCCCATTCATGACTTTTTAAAAGATGAAGTTCTCTCTTTTCCAGGCTGTCTATACTCCATCAGCACATTTGAGTTCTGTGCTCTCCCAGGCATGTACTGCACGGTGGTCACACCCACGTTGGCCAGGTCTGTGTCCTCTCCTCAGGGACTTTGTCCTGCGGATTGTGAGGGCTCATGCAGATCCCTCACTGTTTCCTTTTGGCCCCGAGTTCACATCCTGGCCAAGTGAGCCTCTTTGTAGGCTTGATTTGTCTACAACCCAGATTACTACTTCTCTGGAGTCAGAAGTTGGACTTTACCATGTTGGAAACATCAAATTTGAGATAGACATTTCTGAGAATGTGTTATCCTGGATTCAGCAAGATGTACTGATGTCCTCACACATCAGGGGCTGAAGATTGGAAGTAAGGAAAGATGAAGGATTGACAGGCCTTTGCGTGTATGTGCTGTTCCTGACCTGAGAAAAGCAGTCTGAGGAAACTGGACAAGTACATTTCACTTTCGTTGCTCGGGAAGATAAGGGTTTTCAGAGGTCTTGTGTGAGAACTCAAATCACGCATTCTAGACTTTCTTTCCTGCTCCAAGCTCTAATTCTGTTCCTAGAACACATCCCACTACAAAGCCTGTGACTAAAGGACTTTCTGTTTCAGTGAGATGGGAGAAACCAGCAGAGTGTGAACCCATTTAAAAATAGATTTTGGATTTACGCTGACCCATGGGGTGGTTGGAAGGCCTGGGACAACCTTCACTAGGTGACCAATGACGGACACCTCCTGCCATCACATCTCCTAAGGCGGGCACAGCCCCTGGCCAGAGATTTGCTTGTGGACTCTGCTTTGAGTCCTCTTTCCCATGGTACTGACATGGCTGGAGCCCTAGGGCCCTGGCTCCACTCACTACTTACTGAGCTAAGTGTCTCCTGGCTCTGGAAGGTGGTCTGAGCTGCGACTGCCATACCACGTCCTCTTTTCTGTTATTATTTCCTGCCTTATCTTCTGAATGTTCAAATAAACCCAGGAGATGTTAAAAAAAAATCTTGGATTTAACTCCTGAAGTCTCAAGAAGTAGGAAGTGATGGTGATGATAATAGTTAACATTTATTAAGCCCTTCCTACATTCCAGGCAGGTGTTCCAAGAGTTTTCCATGAGCAACTCATTTAGTTCTCACAACAACCCTATCCAGTCAGTGTATGTACCATATGAGGAAACTGAGGCACAGAGAGGTAAAGTGACTCATGCAAGGTCACACAACTATTAAGTGGCAGAACTGGGATACCAATCCAGGTACTGCAGAGGACATAATAGGAGTCCTGGAGAAAATGAGCATTAGGAAACACTCTTAGAGAAGCCTTTCACTAAGATAAACAGAATGCATTTGTAGAAGAGTATACTGGGAATTCTGGGAGGGGGCATATTGGATGACTGATGCTGTTTGAATCACATTTACCAGGTCTCTGATACTTGCACTCACATCACCTAAAATTCCTGCTTTGGTACCTTTGTGGCTGCTGAAAGTTCCCTTCCTCAAGCCAAGTCACCTGGATCTAACATTGGTATTTTGGAAACACATTGTTGCTTTGTCGCCATTACCGTCTTGCTGTATCATCCAGTTTTATATGATAGACAGATATCATGCACATGCAGCTGCATTGGCAGTGTGTGAAAATGACCAGTTTGTGGTCCCACGGTGAGTTACCCGCAAGGCTGCGGAGGGCTGAGCACAGCAGACCTAGCCAGGGTTTACCACAAGCTCACACTCTTTAACTGCCACATTGTCCTGCTGTCATACATTGCTAGGCTCTGTCCTCCCCGAGGCATTAGTTCCATTTCCTGCTCAGCAGCTATTAATTTTTCTTTAACCGCAAAGTGTGTATAATAAGGCAAAGCCAGGGGCATCTGGGTGGCTCTGTTGGTTGAACGTCTGACTTTAGCTCAAGTCATGATCTCCTGGTTCATGGGTTAAAGCCCCATATTGGGCTCTACGCTGACAGCTTAGAGCCTGGAGCCTGCTTCTTCTTCTGTGTGTCTTTCTCTCTCTGCCCCTCCCCTGCTCGTGCTCTCCCTCTCTCTCTTTCTCACGAATAAATATTTTTTAATTAAAAAAAAAAAAAGGCAAAGCCAGCACCAAAGCTCATTTGAGGTAGGTTTATATTTCTGCTTTTTGCACTGTGTAGGGAAAAGACAGAAAACTCCAAACTGTACTTCAAAGTTATCCTGCAGTCCTAGTGTAGACTATAGGAGCAGAGGACGGTCCAGGATCAGGGGTTGGTAGCTCCTGGAACTACATGTACTAAAAGATTTCACAAGATTACACTATGGGAATTCTCCCTCCTCATTCTTTTGACTCTTTTTCCCTCCTGTCTCAGCAGTATATATCCAACCTAGCATGTTGCCTAGACCATAACAATGAATGAATGAATGAATGAATGAGTGGTGTGTGTGTGCGTGTGTGTGTGTGTGTGTGTGTGTGTACATGATTCAGAGCCCTGCTGACAGTTTGAAAAGACCCAACTCAATGACTTCCTACCTGGTCATTAGTCATTAGGTCAGGCAGAGAGAAGGAAAAGATCTAAGCAGATACATTGTGAGGAATGTATTAAACAACATGCAGTTAGTCACAGCTCTGGTCCACAACATCTCACTGGTAACATTTTGCCTTGAATTGAAGTGGCCGTTTAAACTCCAAAGCAGGGGGATGACAGACACTGACCTATTCCATTTTACAACCACTAGGTGGCACCTGTTCTAGAAATTACAAAATGGCTTGTTCACAACTTGGAGCTCTGGTCAGCCTTGCATGAGACAAAATGTCACGTGTTGCTGGGTGGGTAGGGGAACTTGCCAGGGCCAGTGCTGCCAGGGTAGGCTTGAGGAACCAGTGCCCCGGAGAGGCCTGGATTCATGACTCCAATGATGAGCTCACTGTATCTAAAATAGCAACTCCCTCTCACCACCTACTCATCCTCTACCATTTCACCCTTCTTTGTTTCCTTTAAACAGTTATCACACTTGACTTTGCTATTTATATTTGTTTATTTTCTATCTCTCTCCATTAGAATCTAAAGTCCACAAAAGCAAAGACTTTATTTTGCTCACTACAGTACCACCACCTCCTACAGTACGTAGTGCTTAGTAAGTGTGCAAGAAATATGTTGGATAAATGAATAAATGAGCAAACACATAACAAAGAATTATTAGTAACTCAGATCTGTAGTAGCATTCCCCTAGTGAGATACTCTGAAAACCAAATAATGCTAAGTTATTGTCATTGTTTGCAGTAGGTGAATTTGTGACCTTTTTATTCAGCTTTGAAAGCAGCCTGCCTGAGAAGTAGAATGGTTTCATTTTCTAAATCTATAAATCTATGTTGATCCTACTGTGTTTTCTGGAAAGTGATCCCTGCTGAGTAGTTAGGTCTTTGTGACCGTCTATCACATGAGCAGCCTTGCTGGGCCATCAGGCCCCTGAAGATGGTCTCCTGCAGGCTGATGAGGGAGAAGGAAGCAGGGAACCACAAATACTCAGGAAACCTAAGCTGGGTTCATAATCCCCTGGATAGAAGATATGACAGAAAGGAAGCCTCACCAAGGCTTCTTAGCTCCTATGGATGGGTCCATAGTGGCCACACCTAGGGCCTGGAATCTGAGGATGGCTTGCCAAGCAAGGAGGCCATAGATAACAAACCTCCCTGAACTTGGTGAAAAACTGCTTTACTCCTCATCTAATCCATCTGCCTCCCAAATACTGGCTGAGAGTGATAGGACTCATCCCACTGCGTGAAAGGAAGCAGAGATGCTGACGGCCCTAGGAAGAGGCATCCCTTCTGGACTGAGGAGAGACTGGAGGCTGGGCTTAGTGTGGGTGCACTTTCCCAGCACACTGGACCACCCACTATAGCAGCCAACAGCCCTGATGCTCTGCCCACAAAGATCTGCCTGAGGACAAGTGAGTCCTTGCTTTGTGCTGTGCGGCTGCAGTCTCTCCCAAATTACCACATGACAACTTTAACATCACCTGCAAACCTAAATCCAGTGAATGCCTATAGACAACACACTTAACAGCTCAGAGAATGATTCAGAGGAAGCAATTTTCCACAGTGAAGATAATCATCTGGTAGTGTGAGAAGGCAAACACTCTTTTATTAGCACTGGAAACTCAAGGGAAACGTTACTAAATCCACAAATGCAGTACTTGAGTAAATGGCTCAAGAACAATATCCACAGCTGGAAGGAAGGCCTTGTACAGATTCCACTTCCACTCAGGGTCCTCCCACAGAGCAAATGCTCTTGGAGGGCAGGGGAAACAGCTCTGACCTCTTCCTGTTTACTTAACAAGCAGTTCCTCCAAGTCTTGGTCCTGTGCCCATACAGGGAGTCCCAGAATTCAGAGCTCCCTGGTCTTCTTTATGTACACATTTTTCCCAGTGACCTCAACCTCATGTGTCGTGTCTTTATTCTGTGACATTAAAATTCATATTCCAGCACTGACCTCTCCTGAGTCTTCATAGAATCAATTGCCTATCTGAAGCCTGAGTGTGGATTCCTAAACAGGTACCTCATACTTGGTACGAGTGGCCCAAACTGAGCTCTTGGTCATTTCTCCTTTTCCAGTATCTTATTATTGCATAAGAAATCACCCCCAAACCTAGTGACCGGAAACAATAATAATCATTGATTTTGCTCATGAGTCTGCAGCTTTGGTATGGCTCAACAGGAACTGCTCTGTGAAGCACTAGCTAGGACAGCTTGACTTGCTGGGCCATCAGGCCCCTGAAGAATTCATTCCCACAATGACTCACTCACATAGTTTTACTCGCTGTCACCTGGGAGCTCAGCTGGACAATGGGTTGGGGTCCGTGGTTTCTCTCCGCATGGCTGCTCCATAGACTGCAGGGACTGAGTTCTCGCTGTGAGCAAAAGAAGTGGAAATTGCCAGTGTCTGAAGTCCTGGGCCCGGGAACTGGTAAAATGTTATTTCTGCTGAACTACATTGGGGAAGCAGTCCCAGAGCTCAAATTTAAGGGGAGGGGTAAAAGACCACCAACTTTCCATGGAAGGACCATCAAAGAATTTGTGGACATGCTGTAAAACCATCACATGTCCCAGACTCTCTCTTCCTATGGTCTCCTCCAGCTACCGGTTGCTCAGCTAACAGGAGGCCTCTTTGGCTGCTGCCTTTCCCTTCCTCTCCATCCAATTCGCATGCAAGTTCTGGACTCCGCCCCAGCCATGTCCAGAAACTATTCTTGCATCTCCACTTCGACAACCTGAACCCAGACAAACCTCCTCTGCTTAAACTCCTCTAAAAGCTTCACAACACATTCAGAATTAAATCCGAACCCCTCATTCTGGATTCCAAAGCTTGACGTGGTCTGGCCCCTGTCCAGTCCCCTGGCCTCACCTCATCCCACTTGCTTCCTCACTGGACTGTGAACCCCACACATCCTGGCTTCTGCCCGCCAGCCTTTGCACTTGGCTTCCCTCTCTCTGGAGAGCTCTTTGCCCTGACTGTTCCTGTCCCAAGACTGGGTCCTTCTGGCTGTTTTCAGTTTGAAATGTCATTGCCCCAGAAAGGCCATCCACAATCCATAATTCTAAAGCAGTGACACAGTCATGTGTCACATTAACCTACCATATAACACTTAATGCTAGCTGATACTTTTCATGGTGATTTGTTTGTTCATTGACTATCTCCCCCCTCTAAAATGTAAGTCCTGTGAGGGCAAGGACCCCGTCTACCTTGTCACTGGGCATCCCCAGGGCCTAGAACAGTGCCTGGCACAGAGCAGATGCTCAATAAATGTTGACTGATTTAGTAGGTAGCAACAGTGGCCTCAGGCAGCCAGCCTTCCACGGCATCTCTCAGGGTGGTTGATGGGGATAGACAGGAAGCTCAGGGGGGCCTCCGTCACTCATGCTTATTCCAGGAGCACAGCTCTGGTGCCTGGGCCTGCTCCTGGAGGGTGCCTCACAGAGACCAGGTTTATGCGGCCTCCTTCCAGCCCCCAGTGCACTTCCATCCCTAGCCTTCCTGTGACATCAGCAATACAGCATTGCACAGTCACAAGCACAGAGTTACTAACGTGCTTAGGACAGGACAGCACAGTTCAGCTCATCCCACCTCCACATGGGTCAGATCACTGACTCAGGTTATATTTGAATTTTCGTCTTATGATTAGACTCAGAAATGTAGATAACATTCTAGCATGGTAAACTCCATGCTTACAGTGATGATGGTTCTAAAAATATGAAGATATTCACATTTTTTTAAAAGAAATTTGGAAATGGGTATTTAGGATCCATGCAAATAAAGAAGAAAATTTTGACTAGGGTGTTTTTTTTAAATCAATGTTATGAGTAGGTTAAAAAAAAACGAGGGGAAAAGAAAGCTCACCAATAGGCTCTGTTTTCTTTAAAAATATTTGCTAACCATTTTTTAGTACTTTTGTGTACAGAGTTAGTTTGTTACTAAAGTAACAAAACACTATAGGTATGTGTAGTTCAGCCCGTTCATTAGGGAAATGGCAGCTTGTTTGATAGGATTCTTTTTTTATTCACTATAAAGAGATTTTGGCCTATGGATTTAAATTTTTACAAATTAAATAATGTTGAAAATTCTTCAGGATTCTGTGGTAGAAAATGTGAGGCCCCACTGTGCCAACCAAATGTGATTCTGCAGTACCTGGAGACGAGGATTTGTGCAGCTGCTCCTCGCAGTGGTGTGAAGACTAAGAGAATGAGCCCACCCTTAGTGGTGTCGCTCAAGTCCTCAGAGCTGTGGCAGTGCCTGACCTTGGAGAGTGGGCAAGGAAGGCAAACATGACCGTCTGGCTGCACAGTAGCCTACCTGGCCCTCAGACAGCTGTGGAGACAAGGCCAGTGGGAAGTAGCACCCTTGGCAGTAGTGACTCAGGGTCTGTGAAATCTCCTTTTCATAACAGTGAGATCTGCCAAGGAGATCACACCCGGTCTGAACTCGCCAGGCCCTAAGTCAGGGCCCAGGAGAGCACAGCCGAAGGTGCTAAAACTAGCACTGTTCATTTGCTGCAGAGAGGAAGCTGGCCACTAGGAAGGCTGTCCATAGATCCACATTATTATGCCTGTGGAACTGCTTAGTTCTTATCTTTTTATTTCTAATTCTTTCTGCTTTAAGTATTTTTTTTTTAATGATCCATGCTCAGAACCCATGGTCCGGGGATCAAACTCAGGTCACACAGGCTGGAAAAGGCTACACGGAAACAGAATCCTCCCAGGTCTCAGATGGGTGCATGGTGCCTGAAGGGCTCTCCCACCCTCCCTTCCTCCTTTCCTTCTCTGCCTGGTCACAGCATGGGTGCAGACGGCTCCCTTAGGGAGGGCTGGGCAGGAGGAAGCTGAAGTTTCAGATAAGGCAGCACTTTCTGTGGGCTCCTTTCCACCACGGCCTGCTTGAGGAGGAGTGAGAACTAGGAAGGAAATAGGTAGGACAGGTGAGTCTCACCTGAGCTGACTTAAGTCCAGCTCAGCCAGCCCTTGATGTCTCTGACACATTGCTCACATCAGTGAGAGGTGGTGGGACTCACTGCCATTCACAGCCCACGTCCACAATGCTGGGAAAGAAAAACCAAGTTCAATTTACCAAAATATCTGTATTATCTATAAAAATTGAACTCTAATGAGTCGATGCTACTGGAGGCAGCGATATCTGACCATGTTGGCTGCACAAAGTCCCGCCAGCCCACAGACAGAACATGGCACTGAGTGGCACGTGGGCCGGCTCATTTGTAAGGCCTCAAGAACCTGGACACTTTGGAACGTAGCAGTCGGATGAAGGATCTTGGAAACATCTCCCGGGATTCCTGGGCTGTGTACTTGAAATAGTTCTGGGGGTGGGCCAGGACATCAAACAGAGCCTTGATCAGCTTCTTATCCTAAAAAGAACATAAGTTTTGTTACTGGGCCAAAATACGTAAACATCCCAACATTTTGCCAATGGAACTATAATGCCCCAGTGTGGGCAGTAGGTTGATAAGCTGAGAAACACTTTGTGAAAATTGTTCTCTCTGATTTTTATCTCTTCTCCAGTTTTTATTTCCCCTAAATATCTACAAAAAAAACCATGTATTACTTTTATAAAGGAAAGTTTAATATATAAAAAATGGCTTTCTTTTTCTAAACCAGATGAGATGCAACATCGGAATCTGGGGAATATGGCAAGTGTCTGATAAGTACTTATAAGCATCTAAAATTTGGCGAACGTTAGGCTTGAAGGAGAAACAAGGAGCCACTGATCTTCAATTATGTAGAGAGTGAACATGGAACCAATTTGCCACGGTCTTGGATTTATGGTAAGCAAGTTTCCCACTGTTCCTCCACACTTTTCCAAATTAAAAAAAAAAACCCAAAAAACCCAATTTTACTTGACAACACTGAATAAAGCTATCTGAATTTTTTTTTTAAATTAAGTCTGGTGAAGATATGAAACTGACCTCAGCCCGGAGCAGGCATGGTGTCTGAAATGTAGCAACATGGACCAAAAGAAAACCTTCCTGCAGTGGTGCCTGGGGGCTCCAGGGTGACTGCAGTGTCCACCTTCGCTATGTACTTACCTTAAGTATTTCCTGATGGTTCTCAGATGCATAGAGCCTGCCATCTCGAACTATATCTTCAATCAGTTCCTGGTAGTCCTCTGTTGGAAGAAAGGACATGATTGACATTTATGGGGTTTAGTTACTTCCAAACTCAGTCTTTCTTTCATTTTTTAATAAGGCTCTGAGAAATGCCTGTTCTGCAGCTGCTATCAGAACAATGACCACTGTGATACTGAAAAGGTGATCCAAAGAGAACTTCCATAGACTCCCACCACCACATCCTCTCACCTTCCAGCCTCTGCACCCAGCTTTTCTGTTCCATCTTCCCTCAAATAAACCCTCTGTGCATCCCGTCAACATCTTTCCTCTGCTTTGTCCCCTGGCTCCATCTTCTCTCACAAAGCCAAGGGCATTGTTCTGGTAATTCTGCCATTTCTCTCCTACACGATGACATTTTCTCTCTCTATTGGGCCTTCCCATCATCATGTAAACACACTATTATGTCTCTGATCCCAAAAAAGTCCCTCCCTTGACCTCAATTCTCCCTCAGCTTCCATCCTACATTTCTGCCATCTTTATCACAAAACTCCTCGAAAGAACTGTCAACACTCACTGTCTCTAGTCACCTCTCCTCCTCCACCTACTTCTTCACTCAGCTTCCAGAATACTATGCTCTCTGGTTTTCCTCCTACCCCATTGGTCACTATGTCTGAGGTTCCTTTGCTATTCTTCCTCCTCTCCCTGACCTCTTACTATGGGAGGGTCCCAGGGTTCAGAGCTTGGTTCTCATCCCTTCTGTCTATACTTGCTCCCTGGTGAACTCACCAGCCTCAGGGCTTTTCTCTCCTTCTCTCCTTTTCTCCCCTCTGTCTTCCCTTTTTTCTCTCTGCCCTTGTACTATGTAAAACAATCAAGTTTCTTAGTACCAAAGCAAGACTCTTTCTTTCTTTCTTTCTTTCTTTCTTTCTTTCTTTCTTTCTTTCTGGATGGGGCCGGGGGTGGGGAGAATTTCATTCATTAAAGAGAAAAGAAAGCTATGTTCATTTTCTTATTAATAATTTTTGGTGCTGATGTACACAGTAAATGTAGTACATACTGTAAGCTGTTTCCAAATCTAAATCCCCACCTTTCAAAAGTCTAGCCTATTTCCTAGTCATAATTCAAACCAAGCACACGCAAAACACAATCTTTTCCAAATTCCAGGCTAAAAAGAATGCCTCTTTGTATGCATATCGTGTGCAAACAAAACCAAACAAATCATAAGAACATCACTGGAACTGTGTGGAAAGAATTCTTGAAAAAGTTTCTCCTAGTCAAGTGACGGTAAATGAAAATTTATTCACTATTTATTAACTATTGTATAGTTCTCATGATTACTAATTTAATACAGGTACAACCTCACTGGAACTCTATTCATGTGGCATCTTCCTTCTTATCCTTTTGTTTTAGTGAATATACTATGAGTAAGAGTACATGCTGTTTATCTTGAATCTCTTGAATCTGCAGATTCTCTTCCTCAGAGAACCAGCTCCTTTTGGTGATGGTGTTCACCACCAGGAGGATAAGTTGCTGTGTGATGTTCTAGTGTAAGACAGAACAGAAGCACTGCTTGCCACCATGCCAAATGCTCCCAGGCTGCTGTCTTTTTTAATTTGTATTTTTTAAATGTTTATTTATTTATTTTGAGAGAGCATGCAAGTTGAGGAGGGACAGAGAGAGAGACAGAGGATCCAAAGCAAGCTCTGTGCTGTCAACACAGAGCCTGATGCGGGGCCCGAACTCATGAACCATGAAATCTTTACCTGAGCCAAAGTCGGATGCCCAACCAACTGAGCCATCCAGGCACCACAGACTGCTGTCTCTTAAAAATAGTCCCTCCACTATTAAGAACTACCATGTTTCACCCCTTGCTACAACTGTCATAAGAAAAGTAGTCAAGAGTCATAGGTAATAGCTCAGGTCCTAGAGTCTCAAAGATCTCTGCCACTTTGTCCTCATGTGACCTCAGGCCAGTTGGTCTAAGTTAATCTCTAAGCCTGAGTGGCCTTGTCCATAGGCTCAGGAAAGAATTGTGTCTATGGCAATTGTGAGGGCTGTGCAGGAATCCTCAGGATTCCATGTAATGAAAGTCATGGTCATATTTAGCTAGTATTTATTGAGCATTTACTATGTGCCAGGCACTGCACCAGATCCTTTATGGATTATCCCATTGGACTCTCATGTTAGGTCGAATGATTATCCTCATTTACACATTAAGCACATGAGGCTTAATGATGGTAAGCAACACACACAAAGTCACTGAAGAGATTAGGTCGAGGCTGGCCCATGTTCTCCACTAAGCCATGCTCACTTTTATTTATTTTCTAAAACATTTTTTCATCCCTGTAGTCAGTATCCCCAAAGTCTGTTTAAATTTGGCACTTGTGAGTCAGCAGTGTCCTTTCTTCTTTATGAGCATGTGTGCTTGTCGGCAATCTACCGGCAGGCCCAGAAGTTGGTTCTATTGAAAACAGAGCAGCTCCTTGGGCGTGACACAGCCCAAGCTTCACAGCGCTTACCGTCGTATGTCACATACGGGACCTGGAACCCTCTGGCACTGTTCCCTTCATTGGACTTAAACTGAATCCACAGCTTCTTTGACCTGGAGGTGAAGGCGATGGGGCGTTCGTAAGTCTGACAGGTTTCATATGTCGTCACAGAATTGGATGAAGCTGCCAAGGGAAGTTACAGGAGGACAGGGTTCAGGAATCAGCCTGAGCAGCAGACAGTGAACACTCATCTTTTCAAATACACCAGAAAACAAGTTATGCTCCAGAGTTCTTTTGGGCCCAGCTTTGACATCATAGGAGCCAAAGTCCTGGGAATGGAGCGGACTCCACTGCTGATTGCAGGCCCCCAGGGAAGGCTAACTGAAAGGCCCATGGCTAGGCAAACAGCGGCAGCCCAGGCCACGGCACTCACTGCAAGGGGTTGAGGAGAGGCCATCCAATTCCACAGCTAGCTGCTGTCATCCAGTCATAATCACCACCAATCCTCACATGCTTCCTGAGACCAGGTGGTGTGCTATGCACTTTATGGACTTTATCTCACTTAATCCTCCGAAAACCATAGGAACCTGGTGCAGTTGTTAACTCATTTACAGAGAGTTTAAGCACTTGCCCAGGCTCACAGAGCCAGTATGTCGATAAGTCAGAATTCAAATCCACACCTGACTTCAGACACTGTAACCACTAATAAGAGTGGGAAACATAGTGGTTCTATGTGTCATTATTATTCTAAGTGCTTTATTATGAAGTCATTTATTCCTCATGATAACTCAATGAGGTAGCAATTATTATTATCCCCTTTTAACAGATGAGGAAACAGAGTCACAGAAAGATCCAGAATGTATGTCCAAGATCCCATAAGTAACAAGAGGTGAAGCTAGGTTCAGATCTAAGCAGTCTGGCTGATGAGTTCACTTACTACAGTGCCTTGAAGTTGTGTTGGTGGCAGTGTCCCTTACTGGGCACTGGTCATACATCGGGATCAGAGGAGGGTCCCTCCTGGCTGGACTATGACCTTAGCCTAGGTCAGTCCCAGCCACAAGTGGCTTCCCACGGTGAAACAAATGTCTGGGGCCAGCCCTCCATGAGCTTCACTGACTCTGTGACACGGTGGAAGAGGGTCCCCAGTGAGCCCAAAGGGCAAGACTGACCTGCAGAATCACTACCTCTGGGATACAGCAAGAGGCCTCAAGGTGGGTTTTTGTCTAAATTTTGTTTCTTGGAAAACACTATAAACTCATGTCCCATCTCTGTTCTAATACAGAGGTGACACTCTAGGCTTGCTGCTCACGTTTAAAGCTGGGGAGCATGCCAGCAGACTTCCACGCTGGCCTTAGAGGGGAGGCAAGCACAGGGAGGGGACGCACAGGTTTTCCGCATCACCAGGTAGTCTCCACAGTCGTCTTCTATGGGCAGAAAGATCTCAGGGACCACAATCAAGATTCGGCGCTTGGGTGGTGGGTTGATGGTCCATGTACACTCCGTGTTGGCTGGGTAATTGCCTGGGTAGTTTGGGGATTCAATGTATCCAGTGAAATCTCCCAACTCCCCTCCACATCTTCTGTCTGGAAGAAAAAATGCCATGAGTTATGAAGGCACAGCACTGTTGTCACTCTGTCATGGCCACCAGCAGCTCAGCTGAGAACCACTGTGTCCCTCTTGCCACCGAGCAATGGCACCATCCCAGGAATTAGTGTGTCCTACAATGCCTAGGGTCTCCCATGGGAGCCCAACTACACTAGCTCCCCACACAGAGCTCACCCCACTGAGTTCCCCTCTGAGTTGCCATTTTCTCTTTAACTTGAAGGTGCTCAATATCAGAAGAAGGCATTCGTGAAACAAAGGGTGAGTTTAGTTTTCAATAATCTGCTTACAAAGTCTAGGTGCCAGGGGAACCCATTACACAGAACTTCTAGGTCTTTCAAAATATGGAGAAAAATAGCACTGCTAGGAATATACCCAAGGGATATAGGAGTGCTGATGCATAGGGGCACATGTACCCCAATGTTCATAACAGCACTTTCAACAATAGCCAAATCATGGAAAGAGCCCAAGGGTCCATCAACTGATGAATGGATCAAGAAGATGTAGTTCAGGGGCGCCTGGGTGGCTCGGTCGGTTAAGCGTCCGACTTTGGCTCAGGTCATGATCTCGTGGTTTGTGGATTCGAGCCCTGCGTCGGGGTCTGTGCTGACCACTAGCTCAGAGCCTGGAGCCTGTTTCGGATTCTGTGTCTCCCTCTCTCTCTGACCCTCCCCTGCTCATGCTCTCTCTCTCTCTCTCTCTCTCTCAGAAAAAAACAACACATTAAAAAAGAAAAAAGAAGAAGATGTGGTTCATCTGTACAATGGAATACTACATGACAATGAGAAAGAATGAAATCTGGCCATGTGTAGCAACATGGATGGAACTTGAGGGTGTGATGCTGAGCGAGATAAGTCAGGCAGAGGACGACAGATACCATATGTTTGCACGTATAGGTGGATTAGGAGGAACTTAATGGAGGACCATGGGGGAGGAGAAGGGGTAAAATAGTTGGGGAGAGGGAGGGAGGCAAACCATGAGAGACTCTTGAATGCTGAGAACAAACTGAGAACAAACTCTTGAATGCTGATGGGGGTGGGGGAGAGGGGAAGGGAGGTGATGGGCATGGAGGAGGGCACTTGTTGGGATGAGCACTGGGTGTTATATGGAAACCAACTTGACAATAAACTATTTAAGAAAAAAAAAAAGAAATCAAAACCTTAAAGAAAAAACAAAGTTTCACAAAAAATGTAATTTAGAACAAAGTAGTGAAGTGAAGTTGAAATCGTACTTAATCTAGCCTGGTGGGTTAATGAAATCAAACTTTGGATGCCAAATAGCATATTAAGGTAAAACCAAGTCTTGAATCTATACTTACTTCAATGTACAGGTTATGACATTCTATGGGTTACATCTAAATACATAGGGAAGAGAACACTTAAGTTTCATATAGAGATAGGTGATATTACTCCCCTGGAAGTGGAACTTTGAAATAGAAGCAACTTAAAATAAGCAGTGATGAACAATTCCAATGTACTTTTATTTGACACGGGGGCTCATGAAGGGGAGAAATTGTACTCAAGTTTGAACTGCCCACCAAACCCTTCCTCACATACAAAATCAACTTTTCATTTTTGTTTGATAATACATAAAATTCTTCATAAAAACAAAAAAAAATAGGGAGAACAGAGCTGACTGCTAAGTAGAGGATATATGAGCCTTTCTTAGAGGTCTTGATGAATTCATGATAGTCATATTCTTTCTCTTTTCTTTCTGGTCAAGACCACATTTTAGTTTTGGTCCAGAAGAAAATTCCAATTAGGTCTCAGTCAGTATGGGGCTTGCTGGATACTCACCTCTGGGAGCAAAGGTCATGC
Organism: Crocuta crocuta; assembly: GCF_008692635.1. Classification (NCBI taxonomy): domain Eukaryota; kingdom Metazoa; phylum Chordata; class Mammalia; order Carnivora; family Hyaenidae; genus Crocuta; species Crocuta crocuta. Next base: position 1,310,753 of record NW_027530670.1, on the reverse strand, counting down.
GCGTGTGCGCGCGCACACACACCTCAGCCATATCAGTATTCATTGAATCTCCATTCATCCAAAAAATGTTGGCAAAAGCTCTGGGAGCTCAGAAATGAGAAAGACACAGTCCTTGCCCTCAGGAGCTTATTGTATAAAACTGTCAGGTGCACCTGTGCAGGAGAGGATGTTGAAGGGACTATCTTTTTCCTTTCTAATTGTAACTGGGAATTATTTTATTTTTTTAATGTTTATTTATTTTTGAGAGAGAATGTGTGAGTGGGGGAAGGGCAGAGAGAGAAAGAGATAGAGGATCCAAAGCAGGTTCCACGCTGTCAGTAGAGAACCTGATGTGGGGCTTGCATCCATGAACCGTGAGATCATGACCTGAGCCAAAGTCAGACACTCAATGGACTGAGCCATCCAGGCACCCTGCAAACTGTGAATTATTGTTTCCAGTAGGAAAAATGTTTTCTTGGAAGGGAGTGGAGTGAAGAGAGCCATGGAGTTGAGGACTCAGCTTCAAGTCTGAAGGACCACCTGAAGATCTGTGCCATGTGGCTCCTAAGGGCCAACAAAGAGCTGGGGATGGGAGGACAAGGAAACAGATTTTGTCTGGGTAAAGGGAATAATTTTCTAACACTGTTAACCTCAATACCAAACTCCTCCAATTTGGGGAGGCCTCCTTGCTCCCCTCCCTATACCACTGTGTTAACGACAAGGAGTTAGCTGAGATTTACTTCTGACTTTTCCTGGAGAATTTTACATAATGGTTAAAAACACAACCCAGCTAAACATACAGCAAGTCCTTGAATGATCTGCTCCCCACTCCTACAGAATACAAGTAAAATTCCTTTGTGTGGCATTCAAGGCTTTCCTTCTTGCTCTGCCTCAGATTCTGCTCAGACATTCCATAATCCAGGTCCAGGGGGGTCTCTCAAAAAGCCTTTCATTTTTCTGAGTCTGTGCTTCCTCCTAGCTGTCGTCTTGGGTATAAGGCTCTTTCTCCTGCTCTCCTCCCACGCTCTCCACCTAAACCTCCTCATGCCTTCCAGAAGCCTTCCCTCATCTCTTTAGACAGAGTTAATTGCTCTTTCCTCTGTAGTCCTACAGCATGTGCTACCTGCAGGGCCAGGCACTTATTCTTCTTGGAGGGCCTGGCACATGACAGGCCCTCAAACAATGTTTGCCGAACTGAAACTTAGCCTGTGGGAGGAAATTTCAGCAAGTATAGCCTGTCAATGTGCCTGGAGAAGTAGCCAGGATCAACACAGGTAAGTACCTGGGAACCAAGCCCGGCTCTCCTTAGCACCGACCTGCAGTATGTGAGCTGGGCTGACCATGTCCTCATGGTTCTCAAGGCCCCTGGGACCCCTGCACCAACCCCCTGCCCCAGGTGGACCCAGGCACCTCCCTCTTGGTCAAGACTGTGAAAGCCTCACAGAGACCTACCTTTACACTGAGTTATGTTTGTGGAGCCATCAAAGTCAGTGGTAGTATTTCCTGGGCAAGAGACACAGTTATTTTTTCCAAATTCAGGTTGATATGTTCCTGCTTGGCAACGAAGACATCGGTGAGTGGTGGTATTGTAGAAATGTCCGGGTGAACATTGAACTGTGGGGTTGGGGGGAGGGTGGAGAGAATGAAAAAAAAGCAACAACTGTATTTTCATCAACTGTCATGTAAAAGTTTTCACAGTTCATGAAATAAATCTGTATGCTCAAATGAAGTACTGCTTTCCTACTAATCTGGGGCTAATCAACACTTAATTCCCTAAATAGCCAGCTTGGGTGGGACCTGTGACTCATGACACTCACACACAAAGGGATCAAAGTATGGGTGTATCTTCAAAGAGTTTACAGTCCATGCAGAGTCAGGCATAAATGAGCACAGCCTGAGTTCTCATGCAGAGCACGCTTGTGAGCTATGAGGGTGCCTAACCGATGCCAGGTCCTGGGAGAGGTGGCAGTGGGGCTCTGGGGAAAGGCAGAACCTATATGAGAGGGGAGCCCTAGGGAGAGGGTACTGAGAGGGAGGAAGGCTAGAAAGAAGGAGCCAAGAACCTGTTGCAAAAACCTGCTTACTTCTCAGAGACCAGTCAGCCCTGTCTGAAGGGGCCCAGGTAGCTAGGGGAGATCACATCTAAGAAGTTTCCTGCTGGGGCGCCTGGGTGGCTCAGTTGGTTAAGTGACTGACTTCGGCTCCGGTCATGATCTCACGGTTCTATGAGTTAGAGTCCCGCATCAGGCTTTGTGCTGGCAGCTCAGAGCCTGGAGCCTGCTTCAGATTCTGTGTCTCCCTCTCTCTCTGCTCCTCCCCAATCATGTTCTCTCTCTCCCTCTCTCTCTCAAAAATAAACAAACTAAAAAAATTTTTTTATATTTTAGAAAAAGAAGAAGAAGTCTCCTGCTCCCTGTACAGCCTGCAGGAGTGGATGGCATTGGGACCTGACCACCCAGCCACTGGGACACCACACAAGGCACCTCTGAGCTGGGCTTGATAGGAATTTTACCAGATTCCCATGGTTCTCAAAAGGGAAATTCGGTTCTGGAAAAAGGCAAGCTGCCAGTCCTCACCTCTGGTTTCACAGTCCTGGAAGGAAGTGGCCCCCAAATGTTTGGTAGGGAGGCCTCCTCCACACAGGAAGCAGGAAGTACGGCCGGCCTCGGGCTGGAATGTGCCCAGGGCACAGAGCTGGCAGGGTGCAAAACCATCTGCAGAATATTCACCAGGTTGGCACAGACCTGGGGAAACCAATGACCCTAAGTGAGCAAGGCCCCCTGGGCACACCTTTTCCCATCTCTTTGTAGATGAGCTTGGTCAGACCTGTCACCCTGGGCTGACCTGATCTCCCACCTCCATGAGAGGAGCCCTGTCCTGTTCTGCCAGTGACCTTGAGTAGGTGGCATGTGAGTGCCTGATGTTTACACACAGGGGTACAAAGTACAGTGCAAAGACAGAGGCCAAGGAGCCAAGTGTTAACTGCTTCCCAAGTATGGAGCAGGCCTGGGTTTGCTTAAGGCTTAGGACTACACAGTTCCCAGACAGCGCCTGCAATGCAGGGACCTCCAGAAAGGGCTCTCTGCTCTGGAATCATGCTAGTAATCCGACCTAGAAGAACACTCTTACCCAGCTGACTACATCCTAATGATATAAAGACTCTTCCGATCATGAAAGAGTCTTCCTGTTTTATCAATTATATATACTAAGTTACATCTTACACTAGAGTGTGTCCCAGCCTCCCTCTACTAAATCCAACCAATTTAATCCACATGGATAGAGGGACCCTGTGGCATTGACTTTAAGCACCTAACTTAATTATTTTTTAAGTTTATGGCAAGAAACACAGACATAAACCAGAGGATTTCTAAAAGCACATGTTCCTTAGGAATTAGCTTGTCATTTCCAAGATATTATGAAAATCTGTGGACTCTCGTACTGCTGATCATCTCTCCCTTATTAATTTTCACAGTCTTCTTTCTACCCATAAGTTATAGATGTAATGACACTTAATGAACACACGCCCAAGAGAAGAGTCTGGAATCTGTCAGACCTACGTTCTGAGGCCAAATCCTCCCTCTTTGGCTGTGTGACCTTCAGTGAGTCCCCTTAACCTCATAAAGTTGTTGTAGTGATATAACAAGCAGGGGAATAATTCATGTAATATACTTTGCATCATGCCTGGCATAGGCAAGTATTCAATAAATGTTAGCAATTACTATTATTATTACTAATAATATTACTTTAAATATATCTTAATGAGGTCACATACAAGTATAAATAGATGCTCCAAAGTACCTCCTTACCAACCTTACAGTTGGTCCTAGGATGTCATAAAAGGTCAAAGATATGGTAGGAATCACACAGTTGGTCTGAAGCTCTGACTTTTAAACCCTTTGAAAGACCCCACAGCAGAGTCTGGAGTCATGTAGGTGGGAACCAAAGCTGGTCCTGGGAGTCACTGGGAGGAGAGGCAGGGGCCACCTGCTCTCCACCGCAGACATCACCTACGAACTGCTGTGTCAGACCACACCTCCTATGTGAGCCCACAGAGCATCAATACAGCTGGCTCTCCTTCACATAATAAAAGGAAAGCATATGGGGTGCCTGGGTGGCTTAGTCGGTTAAGCGTCCGACTTTCGCTTAGGTCATGATCTCGCGGTTCCTGGGTTCAAGCCCCGCGTCGGGCTCTGTGCTGACTGCCAGCTCGGAGCCTGGAGCCTATTTCGGAGTCTGTGTCTCCCCCTCTCTCTGACCCTCCCCTGCTCATGCTGTCTCTCTCTCTCTCTCCTAGAAATAAATAAAAATATTTAAAAAAATAAATAAATTTAAAAAAATAAAAGGAAGACATTTATTAATAAAATAAATAGGAAATAGCCCACAAAATCTAAGTAAACTTGGCTCCAGAGTTAACATAAGGGACATCAAAAACTCTTCACGGAGTTTTAACAAAGTCGCCAAATGGGTACTCTTTAAAAATCAATAAGGTATGAATTTGAGATTGAAGCTGGACAAATAATGAGAACCACTTTCTCCATTGTAACACTACACACTGGGAGATCACTCAGGTCTCAAGGTATATTTATTTATGTGAGTGAAGTGTGCATCAGCAACACTTACATCTTTTTTCCTGCTAATGCCTTCTATCAGCTCATTTGTTTGTTCCAGTGAGCATCAACCCAGCATGTGTTGGGCACCGAGGTAGGCACTTGAGCCAAAAATGAACCCGACATGGTCCCTGCCCGTAGGAAGCCCATGGTGCACTATGCATTGTCTACACTGAAACATTACTTACACCTTGCATCTAAGCAATACTGGAGACTGGAGGAATAAGGAGGAGCAGATGGAACCCTTACCTCCACATTCAGATACATTCCAAGCTTCTGGAGTCTTCAGGGCTCCAGGATTTTCTGGTCTTGGGCACGGTTCACATGTGATTTGTCCTTCCTCATTTTGGAAGGTTCCATTTGGACATAAAATGCAGCGTTCTTGTGCTCCATCGTAGTATGTCCCAGCCCTGCAACTGACTAGCCAAAGTGGGAAATGATCTTGTCAGTGAAGGACAGAGGCCAAGGAAGGATGAATGCTAGAGATAACAGTAAACAGATGGCATAGACTCCACACTCCTTCCTACAAACCCCTGAATACAGAATGTGTAACACCTTTGGGTTTTCTGTGCACACCCCTCTGCCAGGATCCCTGTGGCCCACTGTTAGAGGTGTTTACAGGTTCTCTCTCCCTAGACCATGAACTCCTCAGAAGCAAGGATCACAGTGGTCCTAATTATCTTTGAGCACAAGCACTTGATGACTCTTCCTATTTCACAGAGCTTGTCAGAAGGATTATAAAGTGAAAATCATTCACTGAACATAAGCCTAGTGCTAAAGGAACAGAAATGAGGGTGCTATTAATTCTGGCTGACGGCATCCCTGAAGCCTTCCTAGAGGCCACATTTGTGTGGGAACTTAAAGGATGAATAGGATCTCCTGAAGAAGAAAAGGGGGCAGGTCATAAAAGGTCATGCATGACATATAGGAGGAGAGGGAAGAAAGGAAGTTTGGGATAGATTTAAAAAATTCTTGAATGCCAGCCATTTGGATTTTATTCTTCAGGTAGAGGAGCCATTGAAAAGCTCACTCTCTGGGGGCTGGGAGGAGGGCGATCTCAAGAGTCTTACCAATAAGCTCTCCAAAATAACATGTTTGTAATAAAATTAATATGTTATAAAGAGTAAACTATGGTAAATGTCTCCTGAAAGAAAAAAACTACAAGGAAATTAATAAACCATGCTCCTGACTTTATCTCTGGTATTGTTAGTTACTAAATGTAGGTTTATATCTTATTTTAGAATATGAATATAAAATAAATATGCTTAATTGGGTTCTTTAATATATTCAAACATCATAACCATCAAAATAGCCTTTCTAATGGCTAACATTTACTAAGTACTTACAATCTCTGTTCACCATGCCCAAAGTTTTACATACACTATCTCATATCTCCAAAATAACTCTATAGGGGCGCCTGGCTAGCTCAGTTGGTAGAGCATGTGACTCTTGATCTCAGGGTTATGAGTTCAAGCTCCATTTTGGGCATGGAGCCTACTTAAAAACAAACAAACACAACCCTTAGGATCCAACAACCCTAAGGGGTTAGGTGCTATTATTAACTACATTTTACAGAAACAAAGACTTAGGGACGTGAAATACTTTGGCCAAGGTCCCAAGCTAGTCTGTGAAATACACCTATGGTGAGATTAAGAGTTTTGGATTTAAGGGGGAGAAAGGTCACTAACAAAAGTGCAGACTGAACCATAATTCAAGACTTTGCCAAAGATTCTTTATGTGGAATTAGGGGAGATTGACTGGAACAAATGTATTTTCTCTCTCTCTCTCACTCTTGTTGTTGTTGTTGTTGTTGTTTATTTATTTATTTTAGGGGGAAGCACATGGGAGGAGCAGAAAGAGAGGGAAAGAGAGAGAATTCCAAGCAGGCTCTGTGCGGTCAGCATGGAGCCTGATTCAGGGCTTGAACCCATAAACCATGAGATCATGACCTGAGCTGAAACCAAGAGTCAGATGCTTAACTGACTGAGCCACCCAGGCCTCCCCCTCTTTTTTTAATGTTTATTTATTTTTGTGATGGAGGAGAAAATGCACACAAATGCATGAGTAAGAGGAGGGGAAGAAAGAGAGGGAGACAGAGAATCTGAGGCAGGCTCTGCACTGTCAGCTCAAGGCCCAATGTAGGGCTTGAACCTACCAACCATGAGATCATGACCTGAGCTACCCAGGCACCCCAACACATTCTCTTTTATAGTGAAGCTGCTAAGACATAGAAAACAAAATATCACATGATAAAATTAGCTATTATATCTCTTCAGTGTCTGTGAGGGGGAATATCTGTTTTCATGCTATCCCACAAATGCAATCTGAATTTATACTTTTAGGGCTAAACATGGCAAAGTTGTCTATTGCCATTAATAAAAATGCCTTTTCATTATTTATTTCATAATCTAAAAAAAACATAAACAAGGCTTTTTCTAAGTCATAATAAGCCAAAAGATGCCATATTTCAAATATTATTTCTACAATTAAATGCAATCAATCAATAAAGTCTACTCTAAATTCAAAATTTTAATACTTTTTTATATTGTTTGGATTATCTTTTATAATATTCATGGTATCAATTTATTTAATTGTATCATATTTTTAAAACATTGAAAGTAAACCAAGCTCTCTTGCTTCTCGGCAAACATTATAACGAGTCTGATGCACAGATCTGGGGCAGACAGAGTCTATAACTCCAGAGCTGTTCTCTAATAGGAGAACCACTGGATAGCGGTTTCCATACGATTCTGGTTTCAGTTCATCTCCCATGAAAGCGGCACCGAATCAGGTACTAGGAATTCCTGACTTCTTATCCTGTGTCCCACCTGACTGTCCTAGGATGGGCCTGCAGCAGGCCAGTAAGTGAGAGCATGACTCCTTCATGGCTCTACCAAGTCAACAGTCATGAAGGCTGGTGGAAGGTAAAAATCTGGCTGCCGGGAGCCTCTCCAGCCCCACCATTTCCATTTCTGAAACGTTCATTTGCCTAGAGGGAAAGTGCCAGACGGCAATGGTTTCAAAGCTCTACAAATCATAACTTCGAGTAAGATCAGCACGGTCTGTTCCATCATAGCCATCCTGGGTGAAAACAGATCCCCTCAATGGACGGACAGGAATGGCCCTGGTTCTCGCTGGAAAAAGTAACTGGGTGGGCTCCTGCTGCTCTGGGTTTCCACTCTTCTTTAGAACTATTTAAACCACCCAAAGCCTTTTCAAGGTTATATTTTGAGAAGCCTCACAATGTCTCACATCTGTTGTAATTTTCCAATGAGCAAAGGGCTGAGAAATGCCCCCTTGGTCTGCCCTGCAGAAAAGAGGGCACTGGTTCTTTTTTCTCCCAGTGAAAGACCTGCTTCATGTAAACAAACTCATATTGTCACTCACAATTTCCATCTTCCTTCCAGAAAGACCTACAGAAACCATTCCTGCCAAGCACCTTTCAAATTAATTTGTTTTTTTCACAGGGGAAAAATGAGCTCAACAGTTAAAAGTGATTCTGAATGTCATGAAGAAATGCCTGAAAACAGCTTTTTGCAAATGTGCTGAAGATCTGGCCTGAGGAGGCCTCAATCACACGTTCCAGTCGGTTCTCTTTTCTCCTCCAGCAGCCAGCTTGTTTTGCTGCCCCAGACAAAGGAGTCAATTGCCCCCAGAACACTTCAGGATCACAGCAAAGCTTTTGTGTGTCTTCAGTGACCATTAAAATCTCATTCTCAAATCCCACACAGCTGTTTTCTCCCCCTCTTAAAAAAAAAATACAAGAAAGCTTTTCTGATGCAAAAAGGAGAGACCAGCAGGGACCAGGATTAATGGCGACAAAGAGACCTGAAGGCTCGCCCTCTTTTCAACACTATGGTCTTTGAGTATTTCAGGCTATGGACAAACACTATGGTCTCTCTGTGGCGAGGATGGTGAACCTAATAAAAGAGGTCACTCTCTAGCATCTGACTTGTTTTCTTAGGAGGCACGCCTTGACTTCTGAAGGAGAGCCACAAGCTGCCCATGCCAATTCCCAGGGTGTTCTGGAGCTGCTGCTTTTTCACGGCTCAGAGACTAAGACAATGCTGTGGCCTTGGGATTCTGGTTGGAAGCCCTTTTAAATGAGCTGTTCAGAATAACAGGATATAACAGTATTTAACAGAATAACAGGAGAGAGCACCCCCAGGGGCTGAGGGGCTGAGCTGTCACACAGTCCAGGTTTCTGGTGTGTGCTCAGGTTTGCTGTTTGAAAACCTTCTTAGAGTTGGGGCAGAGAGATGAGTGCAGCTGGACACCTTCCAGGCTGGGTTCCCCAAAGCATGCCGTGTTCTCTTCCTGCCTGGTTAACTGGGACTGAGATGTCACTTCCTTCAAGGGGCCTCTTTTGCCCTCAATTTAAATATTTCCCCAAAGATTTGCCCCTTGCCCTCTTTTGTCTTAATGTTGGTGGCTATCCTTGGGATCTCATCTGTTGTCACTGTGAAAATTCATTACTTCAGTTAAATGCTTAGCACTGATTATGTGTGGAGCACTGTTCTCAACGGAACTGGAGATATAGCGGAGAAGACAGGCATGGCCCTGCCCTCAAGGGGCTCTCATTCTAGTGGAGAATATGGACAGTAAGTAAGCAAATAAATAAATATATAGTAGAATGCTACCTAGAAGTAAGTATGATGGAGAGAAATACAATGGGGTAAGAAGGTGGGAGAGAGTGGTGTATATATGCTGTCTTAGAATAGCAGCCAGACTTTCCTCTTGAGCAGAGATCAGACTGAAATGAGGAAAATGGCCTTGCAATGGGATTGGCTGGTGGCAAAAAAAGCCAGTGTAGCAGGAACACAGTGAAAGGGCCAGGGTGATAGGACAGGAATTCTAAAAAGCAAGCAAGGGCCAGATTACGTAAGTTCTTGAAGGTCATGGTAAGGAAATTAGACCTAACTCAAAGTGTGTTGGAGGTTTTGCATAGGGGAGCAGCAACATCTGACTTATCTTTCTAATGGATCATCTGACTGCTATCTGGAGAACATACTGAGTCAGGCAAGGGTAGGAAGATGAGTCAGAGCCTGTCACAATAGACTGGGCCCAGGAAGATGGTGGTTTGGAACAGAGTAGTAATGACAGAAGAAGACAAAATACTGAGATTCAGGATATAATCTGAAAGTAGCTATGACAGAATTTGCTAATGGACTGGATGAGAAGCATGACAGAATGAGAGAGGTCAAGAAGACTGTGAGGTTTTCAATTTGAGCAATGAGGTAAATAGAGGTGAAATGAGGGAGAAGCAGGTTTTACTTGGGAGGGAGGGAGGAGGATAAAATGTTTTGTTGAGACACATGGAGTTTAAGATGTCTGTTGGTCATTCACGTGTTGATATTGAGAAGGCATTGGTTTTACTGGTGGTCTCTGAGGTAGAATATTATATCTCGGGGGTTTACAAAATGATCCACTAGATGTGGGCAAAGCATTTTCCCATCCTTGCCTATTAATTTTTACCCACCCCCTCAAAAAAAGAAATAAAGAAAGGTTCACTGGTTTAGTGTATGACATAAGATTGGGCCTCAGTCTGTCCACATCTCCATGAGTCAGAGACACATGTGAAGAAACAAGGTCTACAAGAAAAGGGAAAAACAAGCATCCGCAGCACTGGGGGTGGGAAGGTACTGACTGCTTTGCTTCTTTTCAAAGTATTGAGAATTACAGTTTGCCTAGTTGAATAGATTTCCTGATTATATTACCCAGTTTCAACCAAGCTAACTGGCACAAAATAGAGAGCAGCTTCAAACAATCGTACAGAGACCCTGGACCAAGCAGGCATGGGTAAACAACAGGGAAGAGCCAGGTGGACATGCCTTTTACTCCCAGACTAGTTCTTTGCCAAACATCATGAGATGGAAATAGTAAGGATTTCATCATACCTGACAAGAGTTGAGCCAAAACACTAGCAATTCACAAAAAGACTATTTGAAAGATGGCTTTACAACCACTACTGTTAGCAATGAACCTTGCCAAATTATACATACGGTACCTTAAGATGCTGGCCAATTATTTTTAAATTTTGTTTATTTAACCTGTACCTCATTCCTCTATCTTTTAAGATGTACATGTTACCCAATAGTATGTGAGTTTTAAATAAATAAACATTCACAAATTCAAAAATATTTTACCCTAAGTGTGTGTGTGTATGTGTGTGCGTGCGCGCGTGTGTGATGAAGAACATTCAACACCTCCTGGGATAGAGGAGCCCATAATTCAAAAGAGAGGTCAGAGCTGGAGAGGGCCATTTGGGAGTTACCAGCACATGGTGGTATTTAAAGATCTGGCAACAAATGAGGTCATGTAGGAGAGTGTGAAGATACAAGATGGGGGACAAAGGACTGAGCCCTGGGATATCTGATGTTTAGAAATCAAAAATTAGGGGAGAAGCAACATGGAAAATAAAAAGGGAGCTGCCACTGAGGTAGGAGAAGAGCCAGAAGAGTGTGGTGTCTGAAACCCAGGAGAAGAGAATGTTTCCAGGGGGGTGGAAACAAGTACCTGAATGAGAATTGGCAACTGGATTTGGTAACATAAAAGTGGTTTGAAGTCTTGAGAAAAGCAGTTTCAGTGGAGAGGCTGGAAACAAAAACCAGACCGGCTAGAGTTGAGGAGAAAATGGGAGGGGAGGACACAAAGACAGCGAGTTTAGACAACTCTTTCAAGGCATTTTGCTTTATGGGGGAGGGGAGTCAAAGAAATGAGGTAGTATCTGGAGAGAGGCATGAAGTCAAAGGAGAGTTTGTTTGGTTTTTCAGACAAAGCATAGGTTTGTGTGCGGTTGGAAGTGATCTAGCAGAGAGGGAGAATTCTGAGCTGAGGGGTCACTGGGGACACTAACGGGAGCAATGTTCTTGAAAAGGTGAAAGCAAATGGGCTCCAGAGCCCAACTGGAGAAGCCAGCCTTGGTAGGAGCATGGGCTGTTCATCCATTTTAACAGGAAGTGGGTCAGAGTATGTGTGAACCAATGCAGGACAGGCGGGCTGGTCTGCACATGAAAAGATAAAGCCATTTTCCTAGCATCCCAGAAGCCCATGGACATCACTGCCTGGAAGTCTTGTTGCAACTCAAATTCAACTTACTCAAAGGGAATGCTTCTCTTCCCTTCCCTGCCCAGTTCTTCCTACCCCTCTGGCTTTACTCTTTATAAACAGCATCTCTACTCCCCCAGGCACCAAGACTCCAACCCTTGCAACCAGCCGGTAGTTATTATTCCAGACCTCTTTCCTCCCTTCCCCATCTGCAGCATCCTGCAGCTGTGTTCCTTTTGTCTATCTGCTAATCTTCATCCCTGTGGCATTAAGGTCCTTTGATCCTCACCATCTCTTATCTAGAGAGGGATAACTTCCCAACTACTTCCCTTGCCTTTTGTTCTTCCCTGCCTCAGCCCTGTCACAGCCTAAAGTCAGACTCACCTTTCTAAAGTACTTCTCAGACTGCTTCCCTCCCTGACTCCAACACCTCCTTGACTGGACTCCCTGCACTCCTCCTAGCGTCTTTGATTCAGAACTCAGCCTTTCGTCTCCTTTTCTGCATCTGAGTTTTCTTTCTTTCTCATGCTCTCTCAAGAGCCTATTTTTTTCTGCTTTTCCTATAAATCTTTTCTAATTATTTCTTCCTCAGTGACCACATTCACCCAACCATTCAACCAACCCAGAGGCTTTTTCTCCGTGCCTCCTTGCATATGCAACAGGGCTGGGTGAGATGAGGCACATACGGGAAGGAAGTGAAGGATCATGGCCACATCAGAAACCTCTGAGCTCACACCGACTTTTTCCTCTTCTCAGTCCCTAATCCAATTTATCACCAAATGCTGCTCACATTTCCTCCTAAGTATTTCTAGAATTCCTCACTTCTTTCCTACTCCATCTAGTACCTTCAGGTCCTCAACATCTCTCACGCAAAGCATTCAAAACCTCCCAAGTTGGGTTTTCTGCCTCTGATCCTGACTCTCAATCCAGTAAAAGGAATCTTTCTAAAATACAAATATGACCTGGACATTCCCTGATTACAAACCCTCTAATGGCACCTTGTCACCTAGATATAAAGTCAGTGCTCCTTAGCGACATATTCACGGTCTCTCATGACCTGCGTGCTTGTCCCACTAGCCGTCACATCTTACCTTGTTCTCCTGGTTTAGTAATACTGAGGAGTCATCCACCCCCAGGTGCACATCTTGGTCAGTCTCATTCCCCAAGGCTACTCCTCTGCCTGAACACTTCTCCCCATTTACACGTTATCTGTGCATCCTTCAAAGCTCAGCGTAGGCTTCTTCTCTTTGGGGATGGCTAAGTGTGACTTGAGGGATTGTGTTTTATTTATCCAGGCCTCCTCAGCACCCACTGCAGAACTGGCCCATAGAGGTTCTCCATATGAGTGCTATAACAGTTAGAGAATCACACAGCACAGGCTGTACCCAGAAGTGAGAGCATTCACACTGGGAGAGGAACATAGGCTCTTCAGAAAGATCTGGATTTGAACCTTGGCTCTGCCTTTTACTTGCTAGGTGACACTGGCAAAACTCCTTACCTCCCTATGCATTAGTTTCCTTGTCTGTAAAAAAGGCATGATGCAAAATAGACTGACAATGAAATAATATATGTAAAGTGCCCAGCACAGTGCTAAACACATTGTAAGTGCTCAATAAATGTCAACATGTTGCCAAATTCTGTTTTTTAAACTCTTTTAGTTAAAAGAATTTCCTACTACTTGTTGGGATGAGCACTGGGTGTTGTATGTAAGCAATGAACCATGGGACTCTACCCCAAAAACCAAGAGCATACTTTACACACTGTGTGTTAGCTAATTGACAATAAATTATATTTTTAAAAGTAAATAAATAAATAATAAAAGAATTTCCTACGAAGTCTGTGTGATAAGCGTTGGTCTAATACTGGTCCATATTGCTAATAGAGACTTTATAATTTCCATGATTTAAAACAGATAAGAAAAATTTCTGCCTGTTCAATTCCAAATCATTTCTCGATTCTGAAAGAATTAAGAAGAAAATGTCAGGCTCATTCCTGCCTCAGACCATTTGCACTTGCTGATCCCTCCTCAGCCAGAACACCCCCTGTCCCCATCAGAGCTTTACAAGGCCAGCTCCTTCTCATTTAGGTCTTAGATCAAATGTCACCTGCTCTGAAAGCCTTCTTAAACACCCATGGAGAGTGATCCCCCTCCCCTCTATCCTCTGTATTATTATCTTCATAGCATTTATAACTTATGAAATTATTTTTCTTTACTTTTTTATTGTCCATGTCCCATTGGAATGTGAACCTCATAAGAGCAAGCTCCTCACCCATTATGTTCTCACTGCTTCATCCCAAGTTCAGAGTGGTATCTCAATAAATATTGCTTGAATTAATTTTTCTCATTTGCTGCAGAGGAAAGTTACCGCTAATGAAAGTTGAATTAAACCTTCCCAGTTTTCTCAAGAACTCAGTAATAAAATTCTTCCCAGTTTGCCAGTTGCTTAGATTGTGTCTTCTAAAAATTTCAGCAAGTTTTAAGAATAATCAAATACAAAAATATATATTTTGGCAAGTATATTCCTTAAATAATTCATACTTTATGAGAGGACAAATGGCTATGAAAGAAAAATAGAAATCCACATCGTCATTATTTTTTCTTTAGGTATAAAGGGCTTTGTGAATTACTGTGGAGCTTAAGGAATCTGTTCCTCAGAGAATATAATCACTGTTTTTTGCCATCTTGCTAGAATTGATCACAGATGGTACAAAGGTCACCTGCAGCAAACTGTCCCCAAGGTTCTTAAATGCCAAATGAATGAGACTTTTCTATGCAAACATGATCATAGTAAAAAAAAAAAAAGTGTTTCATTGGTCAGAAGTGATTATGTTTTTTGATGTAACTTAGGACTTTAAAATTTATTTTTAAGTGATGTTGGAAAAGCAACAATTTGCTGGAAAAACAGGCAAAGAATGCAGATATTCTCAGACGAAGAAATCCAAATGGCCACTGACATCGGACAGCATACTCAGTTTTACTAATAATCTAAGAAAAACAAGTTAAATTTGGTAGAAGTAGACTTTTATGACATTTCAAACATATAGGCTATGTGCACAAAAAAAGGATATTCACTGCAGCATTGTTTGTCATTAAAAAATTAGGAACAACTTTATTAAATGTTCACCAACAGTGGTATGGTTAATAAATACTGGTATCTTTTTTTTTTTTAATAGTTTATTGTCAAATTAGTTTCCACATAACACTCAGTGCTCATCCCCACAAGTGTCCTCCTCCATGCCCATCCCCCCCTCCCCCCACATCCATCAGTCCTCAGTTTTTGTCAGCATTCAAGAGTCTCTCATGGTTTGCTTCTCTCCCTTTCCCCCACCATTTCCGCCCTTCTTCTCCCCCTTGTTCGTCCGTCAAGTTCCTCCTAATCCTCCTATACGTGCAAACATATGATATTTGTCCTTCTCTGCCTGACTTATTTCGCTCAGCATAACACCCTCAAGGTCCATCCATGTTGCTACGCATAATAAATACTGGTATCTTGAACAAATACAGATGAGGAAGCTTTAAAAGTAATAAACTGAACTCCTCTATTAGCATGGAAGGATGCTCATGATCTATGCCATCTTTAGAAGCAACCCAGAACTATTCAAATTGTACTGATATGCGTTTTAAAAATATTTTTTTCATACATAAGCCTATAGCTGCCAAAGCTATCCTTTTAAGACATAAGTCAGAAACCCTGTTACTCCTCTGGCTTAAAACGTTTCACTGGCTTTGTTTCTCACTCAGATTCAGAGTCGGAATCCTCACCCAGATTTCCATCCGCACCTGGTCAGGCCCTTGGCTACTGCTCTGATGTCCTCCCTTTACCCTCCCTCCCCCGCTATCTTCCTGGCCTGCTTTCCCTTACCTTGGGATGTCGGTGCTTGCTGTCTCCCAGATATCCCCATAGCTTGCTTCCTCCATCTCTTACATCTCTGTCCAAATGACACTTTGCAACAACCACAGTCCCTGACCACCGTCTACATTTGGGGAGAGTATGTTCCTCCTCAGTCCTCCCCTACCCCTCCCACTTTCTATTCCACTTCCCTCCTTGCCCTTCATACCCTTATCACCACCTGGTACACCATAATTTCCTTCTTTATTGGTTTGTGGTCTGTCTCCCTCCTCCAGAACTGTAAATGCTAGGAAGGCTAAGGTTTTTGCCTTTTTGTGTCATTACTCGATTCTCAGCTCCTATCATAGTATCTGGTACACAGTAGGTGCTCAATAAATATTTATTGAATAAATAATATCTCATTTTTATATGTACATAAAAACAGATATAGAAAAATACATAGCAACCTATTGACAGGGATTCTCTCCCAAGGGTAGGATTAGGAGAGCTTTTATCCTTACTGTGTACATTTCTGTACCACTTGAAACATATACTACTTTGGTAATGGAAAACTAAATAAAAAATATTTTAATGGAAAAATGTAATGGTTCAAAATGTTTTTGGGGGCCCCTTTCTGCTGACACTGAAAATAATTTCCAAAAAGAACTATCCTAGGTATGTCTCCACCGTATATACCATCCAGAGTTCAGAAAATACGAGTAAGCTTGGGCTTTACGAAGTTCTAAGACTGGCAAATAGTCCAGGAGTATAAGGAGCATAAGACAAGCTTTCCTCTCCCCGCTCACTCACTCCTGCCCCTTTGCCCATACCATGTGTCTTCCGGGTAAACAGCCTTTCTAATTAGCATATGCAGCCCCTCCTTAGATGCACTTTCTCCCTTCAGCAGGAGGAAGAAATTTCACTGATAATTCTTTGCGCTGTTTTCTCTATATGGTAAAATCTTCAACACTGCTGTCAGGGTGAACCTGATTTGGTTCCATGTGGGCCACAAAATTCGTCCATTGCTAGAGGGAGCTCTTGAGACAAGACACATTGCTTCTCAACAACAAATCCAATCTAACTTAGCATGACAAGCATCTCAGGACGCATTCACACACACAACAGCGACATAAACCCCGTACCAAGTGTCTTTCACAAGTTGTCATGGTCATGAGGCCTCTGTTAAGTAACTCCTGGTCCTTGTTCTTGGGCCTTTTCCCCGAGGAACACAGCCATGGTAATATTGGTAATACTCTAGTTTTGCCTGATTTCTTCACTGGCCACAAAGTCTCCCTGGCAAGCCTGCAAGGCCTCTCCCTACCAGAAGAGCAAATGGAGAAATGGGAGGCAATTTAGCTCTGAGAGGCCAGCAGGAAGACTGGCCTGCCTGTTACTGACAGTTTCTGCAACTCACTCCGTAAAGTAGGGCAGCAACAGCCAACACCCATCACCATTTTGGTATGGAAATGAACTCCTAGAATTTTAAATGAGAACAAACCAACCAGCTGGGTTGTTTCTTAGTTGTTGTTTTCTTTTTAAAAGAGTTAGCTGGAATAAAACTCAAGACTATTTGAGAACTAGCCCCTGGCGGACAATTACACTTGATTTTACCCTTGATTTTTGCTTCGTTTTGACAAAGCAACATATTTGGGGTTATTGCCAAAACTCTCCTGAATGAATGCCCTGGGCTTAGCTTCGCTTCTTGAAAAACACTGGCTTATTACTCCTTGGCTCAAGACTTACTTCTAGGGCCTTATGATTCTAATGGCGCCTGAGAAAGGACAGCAATTTATTCTGGAGGGGTCTGGTTATCAAAACGCACCTTACTTGGGACCAGAGCACAGGCTTTAGAGTCAAACCATCAATGTGATCTAAAGCCAAAGAACCTGGTCCTCCGAGCTCCAGGTTGTTCCTCTGTTCACTGGAGATAATAAGACTTACCTTGTAAGATGACTGTTTGGGTTAAAGGAGATACTATAGATACCATGCTTAACGTAAATCATTACCATGACTATTATAATGTGAGACTATAAAGTGATTACCTATAAAGCTAGACTTTCTAGAACAGCTCTTCTCCACAAACAAATCTCAAGACCGACCACCCTAAAACTTCTTGCCCAGCTTCCTCTTGCCTAGAACTTCATCAGAGAAATAAAATTGGTGTTGTTTAAATGCCGGGTCTCAAACTTAATTCTGAAACACACACACAGACGCACCCATATATGGAACTGACACTACTAGGAGCCTTGGGCTGAAGCACAGGGATCTCATTAGGCTGCCTCATGGCCTCCAGCCTTGCCTCTGTGCACAACTGTGGACAGGAGATTGTTCATTGCCAGCGTCAGTTGAGCCAGAGGGAGACAACAATGGGGAACTGACGGTGGAGCGTGCAGAAGGCTTATGGGTGCCTTACACCTACAGTCCTGCTCCTTGCCTGGGACCACAGTGCTCTGAAGATCACCATTGCTCAGACCGTTTAAGGTCAGTGTCAGTACGCTCTCTTGTCATCAACCCTACCTCTTCCTTTTCATTCCTCAATTCAGCAAACATTTATTAAGCGTCCACCACAAACCAGACACTGTGGCAGGTGCTGAGGAGCTCCTAGTCCAGCAGACACAACAGACACCAACACGTAGATCCCAAATAAGAGTGGTGTCCAGGGTGTTCTCTGGAGTGAGCCCAGAGAGGGAAAAGAGGCCACACTTTTGGTTGCCCTTACTCTTTATGGAGGTCGAAACAATTCCGTTAGTAAGAATGTCCTGGCCAGCAGGTCACTCACCACATTGGTTTCCTACGTGGCCCTGGCCCACTCCACAGGACTCTACTCGGTGTTCAGATGTTCTGGGAGATTTTTTTGCCACTTCAAGGTCCATGCCTGAGAGCTGGAGGTGGAACTGCTCCCTGTGGACAGCCTTCCGGAGTGTGCGGATGGCTTTCCGGAGCCGCTTCTCAGCTCGCTTTACGATGCAGCTCAGGTCACAGGAAGCTAGGGGAGGGAGAGGGACAGCA
>NW_027530670.1:1253526-1292244 GCF_008692635.1 Crocuta crocuta | reverse complement strand
GGGGGGGGGCAGGGGAGAGCAGGCTGCAGCATGTGAAGATGTCCAGACACCCACTGCAGGCCCCACCAGCACCCGCTGTTCCCTGTGGACAGGGTGGTGGGGAGACCTGGGGCTGGGCACCTAGCAGGCTGGGCAGCATTTGATTCAAACAGAAATTTGTTGACCAAAATGGAAGCTTTGAGTTTTTATGAAGAAGATTAGATCATGAGGATCCAAACCAATTCAGTCCAGTTTGGGAGTGAAAAAAAACCAAAAACCAAAAAACAGGAGATACTTCAATGGTTGCAGTAGTTTCCCCCACCCAAGAATGATGAAAAGTGAAAGGCAAACAAGTGAGGAGCAAGCTGTGAGCAGCCTGACACCAAAGACTGTGTTCAAACCAACCTGTCACCTCCTTTTGGTTAGTTTCAAGTTCAAACTCAACAGTGATAAACATTTCCTTAGTGGCGCTTGGTCGGCCAGGGGCTCCTGGGACTTGCTTGCCAGAGCTGCATGTAAGGTTTGCGTAGCGGAAGCTCTCTTTTACTGAGCTGTGCTTCTCTGTATGAAGAAACAAAATTATCGGAAGCCAGATCCTGGCAAAGCACTCAGTTGAACATTCGCTAGAGCTCAGTAAACATTTCATTAAAACAACTCTCAAGGGACTAAATGATTAACTCCAGATGCCAAGACGTTGCAGCTTGGAGCACGATGACATTTTAAATTCAAAGAGCCAGTATTGCCTCCTCTATAACTTAACAATTTAGCTCTTGAAAATTATTTTCATGGATGAATGCTAAATGTTTCTGACTGACCAGCCACATATGTAGAAGACAGGACACCAGGGTCACCCTGCATTCCTAACTGACCGTCTGCTGCGATGTGCTCGTGTTCTCACAGTTGGTTTCCTTAGAGCTGGACTGTGATGTACCAAGCAGGGGCTGAGGCTTCAAACAGGGAATGAACACAAAAGTAGAAAGAAAACCAACTCCTGCTTCCAGACAAACTGACCTTGGAGTAATTCTAACTGGAAGGGGAAGCTAGAAAGCACACTAACAGTGCTGTCTCGTTTTGAAATAACCAGGAGCAATATAAGGCACAAAGCATCGAGAGAACCAAACAATATCATGAAGGCATCTAGGGTGGGAGGGAAAGTGTTGTGTAAGGCAAGGCTCTGCACATTCCTATTCCGGTCTCTGGCTGTCTCTCCTCCTCCCCACCCTGTGGCTTCCAGTGGATATTTTAACTACTGCCTGTTAACCCAAACCACATTATCATCCACACAATTAATTTGTCTGATTTTTAAAAAAAATTTTTTTAATGTTTATATTTATTTTTGAGAGAGAGAGAGACAGAGCGCAAGTGGGAGAGGGGCAGAAAGAGAGGGAGACACGGAATCCAAAGCAGGCTCCAAGCTGTCAGCACAGAGCCCAACATGGGGCTCAAATTCACCAACCTGAGCTGAAGTTGGAGGCTTAACAGACTGAGTCACCCAGCTGCCCCTGATTTGTCTCTATTTTAAACTGTTACTTTACTCAAATGATGTATCATCTCTATCATACTTTTCTTCACCATTACAAGGATGTTCAAAGCAACAGGTCATCAGGAGCCAAAGGAAGGAGGCGGCAGATTAATTCTCTCCCACACCTAAATTTCCCCTGAAAATCCATCTTAACTTTTCAAAAGGCTAACTTCAAATCTCAAACTAAACATTTTGAACATTTCTCTTTCAATTTTCCCAAATCTATATTTTAAACTTTTTATTTTGAAATAAGTTTAGATTTACAGAAAAATTGCTCAGGTAGAACTAAGGGTTCCTGTATACTCTTGGTTGTTTTCCCTAATGCATCTTACATTAACATGTATATTTATCAACACTGAGAAATTAACATAGTATAATACCATTAAGGAAACTAAAGACCAAGTCTCTTTTTAAATAATGCTTCTTCCCTCCGATCTAAAAGTATAAATGCTCACTGTAGAGAATTTGGAAAATGCAGAAAAAAAATTAAAATCTCCTGCATCTTCTCCCCCAGATATAACTACTACTGATGATAAGGTAGAGTTTCCTTTCTTTTGCTTCTACTCACACTTTTTCTTGCATAGTTTGGGTTGTTTAATATACAAAATGTTACTCTCGCCTTCTCCATCTTAGCATTATATTACAAGAACATTTTCCTATGTCATTAAACACTCTCTGAAAACGTATAATTAATAGCTGCATAATATCCCATCAAAGGGGGGATTGCTGGGTGGCTCAGTCAGTTAAGCGACTGACTCTTGATTTCAGCTCAAGTCATGATCTCACAGTTCATGAGTTCGAGCCCCGCATTGGACTCTGTGCTGTCAGAGCCTGCTTGGGATTCTCTCTCTCCGTCTCTGTCTCTGTCCCTCCCCTGCTCATGTGCACACATGTAACACATGCACTCTCTTTCTCTCTCAAAATTAAAAAATAAACTTTAAAAAAATCCCATCAAATGGAGGTACCAAAATTAATCTCAGTTTATTAACATATACAGGCAAAAGTGACTACAGTGAGCTTTATGTTTATTTGTATGATTTATGAGAGAGGTAAACTAAGGAAAGAAGCATCCCTAATACATGAATCCTGATTTTTTTTAATCTCTAAAATTATTCTATGAAATAATACTGGAAACGTGAGCTGGGGAAGGAGTGTTGCATTCTATTCTTCCCTAAAAGGCCAGTTCTACTTGGATGGTGTTTGTTTTGCTGAAGCCAATGGAGTCACAGCCTCCAAAGACTGATCCAGCAGGAAAGCTGGATATTACATCTTTGTTCATCAAAGAGTATCCTGAGCCAAACCTTCTTCATTTCTTTGGCTTATATTCCAAGCGACTCCAAGATCTAGAAAATTTAACCCAATATGATCAAAAATGGCCAATGCATTGTAAAGTCCTTATTGATTCCTGTGAACTCATAGGTTTCCCTAGAGCTTTAACATCTGTGCCTGGCAAAGGAAACCCCAAAGTATAACTCCAGAGCTATACAGAGGTGCTAGGTTAGCTCCTCTGGCTCCTGCGGAGAGAGTCCTCGCAGATTCTGGACTGTTCTATTCCATCTGAAGGGGTCGGCTTGTTACATACCCCTTTCCCAACATGCAGGTAAGCTCCCTGCACCAGCCATCTGATTCCATACCTGGTAGTGCTAGTGCTGGTCGCAGACCCTCAGGAAACCGCTCAGCCTTTTTCAAACTACACTTGCCTTCATTTAGTTTAAAGGTTACACTTGTCCTGACGGTGGCGACATCTTCAGAGAGAAACAAGTGAGAGATGTTATCTTCAGAGACAAAGGAATGGAAATACCTGGTGGGTAATGGTGAGCTACCCACAGGCTGGGTACCCATAGGCTGCACACCCTGGGCTCCTCTCTTACCCTGAAACCACAAAAGATCTGGATCATGGAGTGCCCATTACCCTGAGGCTAGGGACACCAGGAGCCTCCTAAGAGTTACACTTATCCCTTCATCTGAAGTGAATGCAATGTTCAGATATAATAAAAAGAGAACCTAAAACAACCTCAATGCTGAGATGAACCATGAGGTCACTTTTGTGCCTTCTCAAGAAAGAAGACCAGAATCCCCTAGCTCACATTTAAACAAGACTGCTGAGGGAAATGGTGAAGGGCAGATTCTCTAGATAAGCCTTTCCTAGGAGGACAAGTTTGAGAGAGCAGACAGGGATGGCACTTTGAGGGCCTCTTGTGCAAAATTCTGCTCTCCCCCCACCAATCAGTCTTAACCATATGTCAGGCTCTGGAGCCAAAGACCAGGATTCATGCTCTAGTTCTTTGACATGTGATGAGAACTTAAGCAAGTTACTAAAACTCCCTGAGCCTCAGTTTCCTCATCTGTAAAACAGACAAAACTGGGGTACCTACGTTAGGGTACCTACATTACTATGAGGATTATATGAGATAATGCAAAAAAAAAGTTTATCCTCCTGTCTGGCACAGAGTAAGAACTGAATGACTATTAACTATTTCCTTGCCCATCCTGGGGGTGGCCTAAATCTCCAAGTAACCATTGCTTAGGGATTTGGTGAAACAGACCATGGTACCTATTCTGACTGGGTCCAAATATTAGGCAAGAGAGGCAGTGAAGGATACTGCCTAACACTCTAGATCTAGACTTCTGGTTAAAATCCTGGCTCCACTATTTCCTATCTGAGTCACTTTGGGTACATTATTTTACCTCTCTGAACCTCAATTTCTTCATCTGGTTAATGAGGATACTGGTAAAATTGCACCAAGGGTTGCTATGTAGATTAAATCAGTTAATACACGTAATACAGTGGATGGTGTATTCTAACTACTTGGTAAATATATTTGAGTATTATCGTCATGCTTTGGGTCTCTAGCTCTGCTCATGTGTGTAATAGGGACATCATGAACCATTTGCTTATTCAGATATTCTGATGACATAATCATAGAGATATCTAAATCTGGGAGGACAGGCTACTTAAAAGCTTTAAATTCCATTCTTTGTCTTTTGACAAGCTAGAAAGGGCTCAGGGCTTTTTCTCTGGGGACAATCCTTGCACTCTGTCATGCCCATGTCTATCTTTACCAACTCCATGTGCTCCAGGCATACATTGCCTGCTGGGTCTTTGAGGTGCCCTGGGGTACAGGGAGTTTGGGAGACCCAAACCTGTAGATTCCAGAGTTCTGTGCGCCTCTGCCCAATATGACAACCCACCAGGGCTGAACACAGAGCATCCTAGCACCCACTGGACACTCTGTAAGCATCTGTTACACGGTGAGTCAGCTTTCAGGCACCAAGGCTGTGGGCAAGAACGTCCTGTAACGTGCTCACATCAATGAGGAGATTAAGAGAAAAGAAAATAAAGCCAACACCCAAAAACTGTACCTCAAGAATGAAGCGCATTTAACACAGTGAGCCCCAGAGAGAACATGCATGTTTGGTAATTACCCCCGAAAGCAGAGTCATTTGATTTTTGTTGTTTGCTCCTGAGAGAAGAGGAAGAGCCGCAGGTGACAGAGTAGGTCTCTTGCAGTCCTGACAGACAGAACGTGGGTTGTCAACACGAAAGCAAGGTTACAGTCTCTCCTGGTAGCAGCTAAAATCACTCCCCAACCCCCACTCCACATGGACCACTAGACAAATGCTCCACATATGGATTCTCAAAGCATGGGCCTCTGGTGGTCAGGGGGCAGCTGGTCAAACGCCTGGAAACCCTTTGAGGGCATTTAACACCTAAAGGCCAGGAAGGCCTGGTTCTGGCATAAGGACCTGCCCCAGGGACTGGGACCCACTCACCTGAAGAAAGGTGAATGCCAGAGTCACATCTTAGGAAGCATCTGTCTCCTCCACCACTCTTACCGCAATGCAGGGACACATGGGGTGACACACTAGTGGGCAGGACCCCCTTCACTTCTAGACAGGACAAAAAGCACACACTTACAGAAAGAGAAGGACACTTCCATGCGTGATATGGGTGGCTGAGTTCCAAACATTCAAGGCCCCAAGACAAGAAGGTGGAGCTGATACCCAGCATAGAACACAAGACACAGGGCACCATGTCCCTCAAGGTAAAGAAGCTACTTGTATGCTATTTTTTTCCATGCAGATAAACAACCAGGAAAACAGAAGTAAGTTCCAACCTACACAGAAGCACAGAAGGAAACAGCAAAGAGCCTGTAAAGTATCTCCTGTTTTTGAACTATTTAAAGAATAGCTGCTGCTCCTGAGGGGAGAAGAATCAGTGAAGGGATCATCAGGTGCACTCCGGGCCCAGTCACACATGGGAGAGAGCTGCCAGTGCCAGTGTGAGCCCACTGACTATGAGCCTTGGTACCCCTTACCCACACAGTCTTTTCTATTCCAGTGGAGCTTGTATGCAGAGTGGCATCGGCATTCATAGCTGCCCACTGTGTTCACACAGACCTGCTGACAGCCTCCATTGTTGACACTGCACTCGTTGGTGTCTGTGGAACAAAACACTCTCCTGTCACAGCAGCCCATGGATGACTAGGCTGGCGCTGTCCCTCCCTTGAGGAAGTCACATGGTTGAAACTCATTAAACAAAGGGAAGGTGTTAACTGCCTTCAGGATGTGCACCTGGCACCAGCAGACTTCACTTCCCACTCAGTGGATTTCCTGGCATAGGCCTCACCAGGATGGTCTCACGTTCCGTTCTTGACCACACATTTTCCCCATTCAGGATATTCAGAAGGGGGCACACTCTATTTTCAGATGTCCAAGCTCAAGCACTGCACAGCCCATCCTCCTGGGCTACATACCAAGGGAGATAGAATTAGAATTCTACACTTGACAGTTCCTATTCAGTAGGTGGAATATATAGAAGGAAAATGACTGGCACTAATTCTCATCAACCTGAGACTTAGTCTAGGTTGGAAGGTGGTCCATCAAAAAACCCAGACACACATCCATGTTAACAGAATATTTTCTTGGGGTTTCTTGATGGGCTGGAAGAGAATGTTTTTAGCCATGCCAAGGATGTACTGAAAGAAGAGAGACAATACTATCTATACCAAATCACTACTCTCCATTCTTCTGAAGTGTAGAACACAAGGATTGGGCAGGAAGTATTTAGGCCAGTGGTTCCCAAATATTTGGATACTCAGTGATGTCTTATAAGCCCAACCCATTCAGAATTGTTGGGGGGAGTGGGGTAGAAGTCATTTGATGTCAAATCTTATTTATACCATAGTCTACATGAGCAGAAGGACAAATGACATCAGAACATGTTGTTACATGGGCACAGCACAGAGAGATCAAATCAATGGTCCCACTTCCAGCTCAAAGGCCTGTCCAAAAACCAGCTCAAAGTTTAAAAAAGGCTTCCCAGTTAGTTCCTATGCACAGCAAGGCTGTGGAATTAGTTGGTGCCCTGCCAAGCCTCTCTGAGGACTGTGACTTTCCTAGCTACTGGGAAGGTCTAAAAGACAGGATATCAGCTCCAGAGAGACCCTCCCACTGAATACAACTACGTCAATAAAGTCAACAAAAAATTCACAGTTGATTAGCTCAGTTCTTCTCTCTGCTCCATTTCACACTCAACATGTTAAAGGGATCAATGATTTCCCTTAGCAGGTGTTTCCCTTGAGTTGATGAACTCACTACTACTCTACAGGGACTAAAACATCCCATTCATTCCCCAATATAGGAAAATGGACCCTGATCTGGGGAAACCTTGGGAGCTAGGCCCTGTTCCCCTGTAGGCCCAGCTTCACCTGACTCTAGAAGGGCATTCTGCTCACCTCCACAGTGGGTAAAGCCATAGAGGGTGTACCCTCTGTTGCAAGCACATGTGAATGTGCCAGGGTGGTTGATGCAGCTGTGGTCACAGGTCCTATCCAAAGAGCATTCATCCACATCTGTAATTGTCAAAGGGAGAGGGGAGCTGAAACAAACTCTGAGGGATGAGTAGAAAGAACATTTATAATTCACTGACTGACAACAAAAACAACATAAACAGAATTTTAAGAGTATCAGTTCTCTTGCTCACTTGTGTTCAGACAATGTTGGGCAGCCTACAATAAGTATACTCACAACCAGAATCCTTATTTACAAATTCTGTTGCAAACTGCACTTGTCTTTAAGCTCAGTCGGTCTTTCTCATGTGCCTATTTATAGAGCTGAGTAATTTAAAATATTTCAATGAAGCGAAATGAGATAACATACCTTAAAAGGGTTTATAAACTACAAGGTGCAACCCACACATTATTACTGTTATATTACTATTGGTAAAACAGCAGTACTCATTATATAAGCTCCAACAAATTGAAAGGAGAAAACAGCTGGTTTGCAGATAAATCTGGTTCCTATCTTCCCAGAATTAGTCTTCTGGCCCCAGGAGGCCAATTGATCCTGGGTTTTAATGTCCTCTGCACTAAAAGAATGCATGAACACAAACATCCTCAGTGAGTTTCTATCACAGACCCGAAAATTTGGTGTTTAAGCTCCGAACTGGATCCTCTTGGCCATTCCCTTGGCTTTGTTCTTCTGCCATGGTTCAGCCCCACAGAGCCCCTCCTGTCCTGGTTCAATGTGGAGGCATCGTTGGCTTCAGCTGAGGTCCTGGAAACTAGCCTCGGGAGGCTGCCTTTGTCGATCTAATCATCTCTTCTTCCCTGGTCTGGTCCTCACATCTTTCCTGTAGACTAGAATTTCAGTGCTTCATTTCTTCAACTCTTTGGAGGGTTGTTTTTTTGTTGTTGTTTTTTTAAACAGAGTTATGACTTGTGTTTCCAAATGGATAAACCAGGACCAGTGCAGAACTCAGTGGAAGCCAATTAGCCCAGAGCTAAATCTCTTTTTCAACACTAAATGTGCCACAAGAAACTATGTTAATAAAAAGCAAACATTTGGAAGGAACTGGAGGAATGAAAAAACGGAATTAAAAAGGGCAAATTCTTACAAAATCTCTTCATCACTTGCTTTTCCCAGAAATCCTGGCAATTTCCTCAGTAAATTTTTCTGTGAAAATAGTTGTTCTGATCAGTGAAAAATAAGAAAAAGTCCATTTCTTCCCTAGTAAGTGATGTCGCTCTATAAATTCTGTGATTAATATCAGTGAGTTGTTGGGAACATGGACTTGTTCAGTAGCTGACTTTGGCTGCGCATGATGGGTTGTTGCTTTGCCAAAAATAATGAGATCACTTTTCTAATTCCTTTTTAATGTGTTTACACAGCTTAAACAGCATTTCTTGCTCTATACATTAGGAAACAGTATGTGCAACATCAAGTTTGCTTTCCAAGTCAAATAGAAGAAAGCCGTGCAACAGTCATCTAGAAAGAGTTTGCTGAATTTAAAGGGGGCTATACTTGAACTGCTTGACAAATTATGTTTTAGGTGGGGGGGAAAAAACAAGAGAGAAACCTAATTCACACTATAAGGTTAAAAGAAAGTAATGTTACATTTTTATTACCTAAAGTGAAATCAGATATTATATTCTGATTTTTATTTAATTCTGAGATTTCTAACAAAATAAGTTAGGCTGTTCTTATTCCCAGAAATGCAACAAGAATATATGGCAGCACTTCTTTCATGAGAGCTGCTTCCTATATATCCATAGGCACAAAAGGTGCTCATCTGAAACTATACATGATTCTCCTCATCCAACAAGGCTTACTCCCACCCATAAGTGTTATTAATATCAACAACTACTCCCCAAAGATACTCCCTTAACACACCTCTTGTGTGGGAGGAATGCATCTAAGAGGGAGTCTGCAATCCTGCCTGAGGACCCACTAGTCTTGCCTCCACTCAATCCCTCTTCCCTCTCCACTGTCCCTCTCCCCAGGCACCAAAGGCTGGTCATTAAAACAAGGGCTATAAGGAAGAGATCAACTGGTACATGACTTTGATTATGGCTTGACCCCAACTTTTTGCGAGGAAAAGGTAAGGTATGTTAACTGAATCTACATATTTTTGCCACCAAGTTTTATTACAAAATCCTCAAAATTAAAAGAAATTTTAGAAAAGAAAAATTCTTTATAATCTTAACACCCTAATACAACCCTGTTTACACTCTGTGATCCATTCCATTTCTAGCAGTGAGCTCTGCTGTAATCACACCAGATGGATTCTTTAAGGTGTTCTCTAACCATTAACAGCTTAATTTCCAAATATACTTGTGAGCTACATCGGTGTTACTCTACCAACAGATGAAATAAGTGAAGCAGGGGCTGGAAGTTGGATTAATGACTCCATCAAAAAGCCCACTGAGCCAGTCTCTGCCAGAGTGGGGTGTCGTCTTCTCTGCTCCAACCAGTGGGCATTCACAGCACAGCTATGTTTCAGCACATACCTTGGCAAGACTTCTCATCTGTTAATAATTTAAATCCCTTTCTGCAGCTGCAGTCAAAACTGCCCACGGTGTTTTTGCAGAAATGATCGCAACCTCCATTGCGGGTCTGGCACTCATCAATATCTGTAACAGGCAAGCATCGGCAAATCAGAGAGCGATACTTGCCTGGTTTTCCACAAATCCCTGAAGTGCTATTGTGTGAGTGCTTCATTACTCTCTGAAACAAAAACAGACCCATAAAAGCATTTAAGGATGTTTGCTGATGTTTTTAATCTTACACATGTTTTCTAGTCTGGTTTAACTGATTGGGAAAGACAAGTGTCTCGTCCCCTTGAGAACTCTGACTTGTGCTACCTTGGACTAGCATTAAGGACACAAATTATGGGAAAGAATGGTGATGTCCTGTTACAGTCTCATCTTTGCCCTGCTCTCCAAGATAAGATGGCTCCCTTGGGTATATTTTCCATTCCGGTTTAATGCTTCAAGCTATAAGGAATTAGAACATTTGCTTTGTCAAATTACACAACAATCAAGTAGCCTCAATGCTTTTGTGTAATGATTCCTGATACTCAAATTAATCCTATCTTCTCTCGGTTTCAGTAGATAACTGGTTATCTACTTTTCATCATATTATAGAACTAAGCCTTTGTACTCTTGCCATGAAATACCAGCAGGTCACTGAGGTATCTGTTCATTAGTAAAAGTTAATTGTACAGTTATTCATTAAGTTCTCTGGATAATAACCTTGGCCGTTATTTATATAATTGTCTCTAGGCTGTTACATATGATATGTTGATATTATCACCTGCAAATGAATGTTTTCTAGAACTTCTGCCTTTTCTAATAAGGCCACTGCCTCAAATGGGTTATCTGATGCTTGCACAAGCTGACCTTCTCAATAGTTAGTGTAATTAAGTTGGTTCTAATTAAGCTCACTCAATTATAACCTTCCACCAGCCCAGGGAAGAAAAGCCTCTATCACTATGAATTGGAAGCAAATCTAGAATCACTCAGGAGATATGGAGGGGAAGAGCTTCCTTAATCCCCATTCATTAGCAGCATGGAGAGGCACAGGCTACCTTTACAAGTCTTCCCATCCAACTGGAGGGTGAATCCAACAGGACAACTGCAATGAACACCTGTTGAAGTATCCTTACAGGTGCGATCGCAGCCTCCATTGTTGACAGCACACGTTTCTGACAAGGAGGTAAGAAAAAGACAGTTAGCTTGCTAAAGAAGTGCTGATACAGCTGAGAGGAAAGGGTATTGCTGCAGTATTAGTAACTGGCAAAGTTCATGAAAGCCAAGAAGCATGGTAGAGTACTCACAGTTCTATCTCAAGTTGCTACCACCTGCAAGTGAGCTAAAGGGAGAGCAGGTGCAGCTCCTCTCCCCCATCTAAATAAGCGACATCTCCAAAGAAGCTTGATCGAAGGCTAACAATGTCTCTCCAACCTGACGAGCTTTCCCAACCCCACACTGGCAGATTTGAAGCTACTAAAATTTCCTATTGATCCAGAACCAGTGACCTGCTAAGTGTGGCTACATCTGGCAAGCTAGATGTGAATGCAGGACAGGGAAAGGGGGGATGTCCCTTCCTTAATCCTGAACCCTCTCCCTTCAATATAAGTTATAGGTGAAGCAAGAGAGGGCAAGCTTCCACTACCCCAACTATTCCCTTGCTGCAGACCAATAACTTCATCCCTGCAACTGCCAATTAACTCATATTAGAAGTTTACCTTTCACTGAAAGGAGAAAGACCTGTCAGAAGTACATGAAAAATCAGGCAGAGTTGTTAAGTTGCATCTAAAGAGATGAACAACAAGCCAATGTCCTTCTAGTTTTACTTCTTTTACTTCCATAGCTACCTCATTGTAGAGCCTCAGGAGGAAAAGCTTAGTTCTAATTAAACATGACAGAATAAGTATATCTCTGTTTCCTCTCAAAACCTAACATGAGAGTAAATAGATTTTTTTTTAATTTTTTTAATGTTTTTAATTTATTTCTAGGAGAGAGAGAGAGAGAGAGAGAGACAGCGTGAGCAGGGGGNAGCTACCTCATTGTAGAGCCTCAGGAGGAAAAGCTTAGTTCTAATTAAACATGACAGAATAAGTATATCTCTGTTTCCTCTCAAAACCTAACATGAGAGTAAATAGATTTTTTTTTAATTTTTTTAATGTTTTTAATTTATTTCTAGGAGAGAGAGAGAGAGAGAGAGAGAGACAGCGTGAGCAGGGGAGGGTCAGAGAGAGAGAGTCACAGACTCTGAAACAGGCTCCAGGCTCTGAGCTGGCAGTCAGCACAGAGCCCGACGCGGGGCTCGAACCCACGAACCGCGAGATCATGACCTGAGCGAAAGTCGGACGCTCAACCAACTAAGCCACCCGGGCGCCCCGAGAGTCAATAGATTTTTTAAAGAATAAATCCTAGGGGCACTTGGGTGGCTCAGTTGGTTAAGCATCCAATTCTCAATATCAGCTTGAGTCATGATCTTGCGGTTGTGATCTCGCAATGGTGAGACTGAGCCCTGCAAAGAGCCCTGTGTTAGGCTCTGCATTGTCAGCATGGAGCCTGCTTGGGATTGTCTCTCTCCCTCCCCCTCCTGCTCCTTCTCCCTTTCAATGAATAAATAAACATTAAAAAATAACAAAGTATAAATCCTTACAAACTAGTGGAAAAGAGAATGGAGATTCCTCTAAAAGTTAAAAATAGAACTATTCTACAATCCAGTAACCACACTACTGGATATTTACCCCAAAAATACAAAAACACTAACTCAAAGGGACACTTACACCCCTGTATTTATAGCAGCATTATTTACAATAGCCAAATTCTGGAAACAGACCAAGTGTCCACTGATTGATGAATGGAGAAAGAAAATGTTATACACACACACACACACAGGAATATTATTCAGCCATAAAAAAGAATTAAATCTTGCCATTTGCAACAACACAGATGGAGTTACAATACTCTATATTCAGAAGACACTTAAAATTTTTTCAATGCTAAGCTAAATAAGTCAGAGAAAGACAAATACCATATGATTTCAGTTAGACGTGGAATTTAAGAAAGAAAACAAATAAACAAAGGACAAAAAAGAGAGAGAGAGATAAACCAAGAAATAGATTCTTAACTATAGAGAACACACGGATAGTAACCAGAGGGGAGGTTGGTGAGGAGATGGTGAAACAGGTGATGGGGATTAAGGAGTGCATTTGTGATGCACACCAGGTGTTGTATGGAAGTGCTGAATCACTATATTGTACACCTGAAACTAATATAACACTATATGTTAACTATACTGAAATTAAATGTTTTGAAAAGTACAAATCCTTAAGGGCAAAGAAAACGGAAGCCAAGACAATAGAAATATCCTGGAAGTGGCATGTCCGTGGAGGGGCAGTAATGGGCACAGCAGAAAGCTAAACCCTAGTGGTCTGCAGAGGGGGTACCAACATGTGGTAAGCTCATGTGAGCTAGAGAATCCCAGTCCTGGGAACCAGAGATATTAAGTTACTCTAGAGGCAGAGGTGAGGAAGGAGTTTAAAAAATAGGAAGATTGATTATAAGTCTGTAAAAGAAACAGATAAACCCTCAGGTCCCCTCTTAAGTTCTACAGCCAGGTGACTTCCCCTTCCCTATTTGGGCTCTAACAGAGAAATTGATCCTCTGTAGAAGTGGGACCAGAGAAGTACTGGGCGCCAGGATACCAGGAATAGCAGAGAGGGAGGAAAAGATGCTGTCAGGTGAAAATCTATACCCTGAGAGATCTCAAAGCCTCACCACCACCACCACTACCACCCCAGCTCTGGGAACACTGACAGGCAAGTCTATGTCCGTTTAGCAGGAGACCGAACTGGCCTACCCACGTGAAAAGACGTATGGATATTAGTATTGGAGGCTCTCCAAATGAAATGGCTAAGTCACTGCCTAGTCATCCAAGTATAAAGCCTACCAGCTGATAGAATATTCAAGTGGCTTTTCATATTTCACTATTAAATATGAAAAGTCAACCTAGAATCACCAGACAGTTAAGGAAGGCCTTTAATATGAAATAAATGCACCAAATCAAACAAACAGAAGAGGGAACGTGGAAGAAACAAAGCAAATACAGGAGGGGGAAATAAAAGTTTTTAAAAATCTTATAATTAATTTCCTCAGAGAGATAAGAAAAGCATTCATGAAACATGAATACATACCTATAACCAAAGGCCAAAGTAATATTCTTGAAAAATTACAGTATGAAAACAACAATTTAAAAAGAACCCTGTAGAGGAGTAGAAGAAAAAAATGAAAAATCTCCCAGAAATAGTAGAACAAAAATTTAAGAGCAGAGAAGAAAATTAGAGGAGTTAAAACAGCCAACTAACACAAGTTCCAGAGAGAACAGAGAATATGGAATGAAGAAGATTATCAAAGAAAAAAATATAAGGAACTTTCTCAGAACTGAAGGACTCAAATGTTCATCTTAAAAAAGGCCAACTGAGTGTTCAACAAAACAGGTGGGGAAAGTCCCATCATGAGGGTCATTACTGTGAAATTTCAGGTCACCAGGGACAAGGAGAAGGCCCCGAAAACATCCAGAGAGAAGTTTTCATAGGTTACATTCAAAAGATCAAGAATGAAAATGACTTTAGACTTCTTAAAAAAACACTGAATGCTTGAAAACAATAGAGCACTCACTACTCACAATTAGGAATTCCGTACTGAGCTAAATTCTCAATAAAAGTATAGCAGAAAGGCATTCTCAGGCATGGAAGGTTTTTAAAAACCTATACCTACACGTGTAAACTAACAAGAGAGAAGACATGAGGTCTACTGACACAGAAGTATGGTGAAGGGCATTCCCAGGCTGTGCTAATGGGAAGGCCCAGATGACAGGTGCACAGCCAGCCTGAAGAATCAGGTCCCTCTAGAGCAGGGAAGCCTCATAAGACACTTTAAAAACAGTTTTTAATGTTTATTTATTTACTTGGAGGGGGGAAAGGACAGAGGGAGAGGGAGAGAGAGAATCCCAAGCAGGCTCCACTCTGTTAGCACAGAGCCTGACATGAGGCTTGATCTCACAAACCACGAGGTCATGACCTGAGCTGTAATCAAGAGTCAGAGGATTAACCAATTGAGCCACTCAGGCACTCCCAGAAGACACTCTTTAAGAAGAAAATGGAATTGATAAGATGATTTCTGTATTTGAACACATTGAAGGGTTTTAGAACTCTGCCTGAAATTTGCAAAAAGAACTGCTAAGAGGTACTTAGAAAACTAAGCAAACAGAGAAAATAATAATCATAGCACATTACATGGTTCAGGTGAAATCATATTTAGATATTCATAATCACAACAATGTAAATATATAATATTGATTTTAAATAGTGATGAAACCACATTAAGGGTATGGGAGAGGGAGTGTGTGCGTTGGGGGAGGGGGCAGAAGAGAGCTCAAACTTAGGGTCTTCTAGAACAGGAAGTCAAAGTGAATGTCTAAAACCGACACATCAGGAAATAAGTGTATAATATCACAATATACGTAGGGAAAAGAAAAATACTATACACGCTTTTCAGAAATATGGCAGAGGGGGAGTCAGAAGAAACAACTAGGAGAAATGTAAATTGTTGCCTCTGTCAAATGGGATGAGGGGAAGGGAAGTTTTGAGGCAAGGAAGTGACATATTTCATTACAAACCAAATAACACTGATTAAAGTTTTTAAGGCTTTTTATATTATTCGTATGCAGTATTTTAATTTAATGCAATTAAAAGTAACTTTACTAGGGCAGAAAAGAGCTCAGAAATGTCACCTGCCTGATGCCCAACGGCTGCCCAATATATTACCTGTTAAATTTAGAAGCTATCAAAAAACTGGTTTTGTTTAGGTCAAGCCAAGCTTTCTCCAGAGGAGAAAGGATTGCCAGAGGATCTGATTGCCACCCACACAGCCACTGCCTCTACTTCTGTTCCCGTCTCCAGCTCTGCTGGCGGACCTGCTGGCAGACGTTCCTATATCCCGCAGCCAAGTGCCACTCTTCTCCATTCATCCGTTTTGCCATTAACATGGGCTGAAGTCAGAGAGAAGACGACTCGGCTGACAAAAACCCAGACAAATCGCCTTGCTAAGCTAGGGGCTGCCTGCCCAAAGTGCCTCCCTGGTCACAGTTACTCAGAAGGACAGGAACTGACATTCACTGACCACCCACTAAGTCCCAGGCATTGGAGTCTGGCCACTTTTGCATATTATTATCGTAACTGAACTTCCTGATAACCCTAAGAGGTAGGTTTTATTATATACATTTCAAAGAAAGACCAGGAGACGGAGGCTCAGGGCGGTTTGCCTGAGGCTCACAGCCAGTTGCGGGCAGTGCTAGGACCCTAACCGGCTTGTTCTGATGGCTGGGTTGGGGTCCTTCCCACAATTCTAGGGTCCTTGCATGGTGACTAAGTAACAGCAGTGGGTGAAGAACAGACACAACCTGGCCTGACAGGAGCTGCTGACCCGGGCCCAGCTGGTCTGAGGTGTAGGGGCCCCAGGTTCAGGCCTGATGTAGTAAGTTGGGGAGGGAAAGAGACAAAGACAGTGGCTAAGGGAGAGGGGGCAGTGCCTACCCATGAGCAGCCGCCGTTTCACCCGTTTATCACTGTCCACCACTGATGTGGCATTGCTCTCTGTCACCTCTGGGGCAGTGTCCTCTTGCTCTATAAGGGACGCAAAAGAGCACAGTTCTCAGACTGAATGCATCGGATTATTCATCCCCTGCGCAAGCTCTTCTGCTGAAACCCCAGACACGAGAACAATGCTAGATACGCCACTCTGTCCCCTCAATAAAAACATGTTGTAAAGAGGCTCTGTGGGAAACAGAGCAAGTGCAAAGGCCACAGAGCCTTAGTAAACATTAAATACGCAAAAGATTTTTGAAGCATAGTGCAGTGACCAAAGAGACATCAGGGAACATGAGCTTCAGATTCACTCCAGTACCCTCAGTCCAGGACAAAAAGAACCTGGGGCCTGGGAACCTCTCAAATGGAGCTAGCAAAAGATGTGCCATGAAGTACAGGATAGGCATCCTTACAGAAATAGGCAACACTGGCTTCTGCTGACCATGAGGGCCACTGTGTCGTCACAAATGGCTAGCTTTAACTTCACGTCACCCTGGCCCCTTAGGCTGTGTTGTCCCAGTCTCCAGAGTACCATCTTCAGGAGGCCCCCCTGGTCTAGGAGAAGAGAATGGGCTTTCCATGGTGGCACAGGGAGAGAGGGGACCCCCTACCAGGACTAGACTATTCCCACCGCCACATGTAAAGCAGCACAGAACCCATCTGGAGGCAAAGGCTCTGGAAACACCCTGAAGCTGGTGCTAAACACATTAACAGCTAGGTTTAGGTTCAGCGTTAGGGGTGGGCAGGCTGGGGCAGACCCACACCAGGTGGAGGGGTCACTCACCGACGCAGCTCCTCCCATCTGTGTGCATCTTGTACTGTGGGTGGCAGCTGCACTCCGGGCCTTCAGCAGTGTCCTCGCAGGAGTGTTGGCACCCACCGTTCCCATGGTTACAGGTCACTGAGAGGAAACCCAAACAACACACTGAGCACTGAGTTTTCCACAACCAGGGCTGGGTTTGTTTCAGAAGATCTCTGTCATTCAGCAGGTATCTGAGCACCTAGTGTGTGCTAGGCACTGGGCATAAAAGAAGTAACCCTGACTCAGAGCCAGACGATGTCTATGTAAACAGACAGTCACAGTATGAATTCAAGAAATGTTGGGTGGCTCAGTAGGTTAAGCGTCTGACTCTTGATTTCGGCTCAGGTCACCATCTCATGGTTTGTGAGTTCGAGCCCCACATTGGGCTCTGCACTGACAGTTCAGAGCCTGCTGGGGATTCTCTCTGCCCCTCCCCTGCTCACTCATGCTTTCTCTTGCTCGCTCTCTCAATAAATAAATAAACTTTAAAAACCTTAAAAAAAATAAATCCTGAATGACAGATTTGAGCAGTTATACGGGAAGATGGGGATGGGAAGATAAGAGAGATTTTCACTATTCAAGGGGAATTATGCCAAAAGATTCTAGACTACTACATTGGTCTATCAGGAGAAGTTTGCATATTAATACAGTTGTACTGGGACTTTAGAAAATGTTCTAGCATTTTACTCTGGAAGAAACAGATAATACTTATTTGTACAAATATGTTAGAATTTCTCTCATCAGATTCCATCTAGATTAGTTACAAGGGCGAGAATATAGAGGAAATGATGACTACACACACACAATTAATGCAACATTAACCAACAATTACGAAGACCGTGTATGAACTCACTGATGATAAGCCCCCCAAAAAAAAAAAAAGGCCAACTCAAAATGATCTATTCATCAAACTGAACCATGATTACCTCTGGCAAGAGAAATGGGAAGGGGAAGATTATACGTTTTCTTCACACACTCAGGGCTGTTGAAATTCTTATATAAACATTTGTAATGTTTCCAATGTGAAAGAACTAAATACGTATTTGTGACATAAGAAAGAAGCTGTCCTGCGGTCACAGTGGTATAACAATTGCGTATGCGTGAGAACAACTAAATGGGAATATGGAAAGAGTGAAGAAGGGACACAAGGGAAAAGCAAAAAACAAAAGAAATTTAACTGCTGGTTATGTGGTGGAATTCTATTGTTTTTCTTTTTGTTCTTTCCTCAAATGTGATTATAATATTATTTGAGGAAGTGACGTCTTAAAAATATTTTAAAATTTAAATTCCAGGTATTCTACTGGCCTGTGAAAAACTGAACTGCTGAAAAGTCTCACTCCACAGGGACCTGGGTCCTCCTTGTGAAGACAACCAGTGGAGCCACCTGGCTCAGCCCGCTAGAAGCTCAAAGGGACAGTCTCTCTTTTAGGGGCCCTAAGAGCCTGTCAGAATCTATTTCTGGTGGTGGCACCAGCCCTGGTTTGGCAGGTTTCAGGGCTGCAGTCTGCTTTGTGATGGAGACAATGGAGAAAAGTCTCTCACCAGAGAAACTACCTCCTCATGTCTTAACCACTCAGGTCGACTCACTGTGAACAACCATTCCCCGCAAACTGCAGCGAAATTATCGAGGGTCCATGGTTTGGGAAGAGTTGCTAAAGGAAAACCGTCCGTGTTTCCTCTGGAATAGATAGTGGTTTAGGAACACCTTTTTAATGGACGGTTGTTTCCTATTACCAGTTGGAGTTTCATTATTGTGTTTCATCGTTGTGTGGCAGCTGTGTCTGGACTGTGTACACCATTCATTCATTCACAAATAAACGTGAGGTGAACACATCCTGTGGTAGGCACCAGGAGAAGACTAAGAGGCAAAAATAAGACAAGGTCCCTGCCTGGAGGGGCTCACAGCTGGGGAGACAGACACATAAATATACAATTCAAGCCAGGTGTCCTGTGCTGTAATTGAGGAATCAACAGTGCTGTGGGAGCCAAAATACAAAATGGCTGCCTGGTCTTTTCCGGCCTCCGGGGAAGTTTAACAAAGTGCTAAAGAGCACCAGCCTTAGAGCTAAGGACCGACACCTGAATCCTAATTGGCATGTGCTCCCTGTGTGACCTCGTTGCTTTACCTTCTCCACAATTTTCTCAACTAAAAATTAGGATAATAATACTTAGCTCATAGGGAGGTAATGTTAAGAATCCAATAGAATTGGTATCTCTTTGGACAAGCCTTTGCACATAGTAAACGTTCCCCCAAAGTAGCTATTATCTTTACCGTTATTAGACGTTAGGCAGAATATTGAAGATTGAGTGGGAATTCACCAAGCCAGGCAGGGAGGAGGGCTTGGAGAAGGCTTGGAGGCATGAAAGAACACGGGCTGTTCTCCCGCAGGCAAAGAGATTGGTGTTTGGGAAAAGGAGGCGGGTGATGCTTGTACAAGAAGCAGGACCAGGCAGCAAAAGGCTGTGACCGCCAGATGACAACACTGGGTTTCATTCTGTGGGAACAGGGAGACTGGCCCCAACATTCACGGTCCTCACTCCCACATTTGTTTCCTTCTGATTGGTTCCCTTAAAAAGTACCATTTCCTTTCCCTATCAGAGACTACCCTTGTGCAGCGAACTTAGTCCTCAGTGGAGGTTAGTATCTTGAGATGGCTGCCTTTCCTGGCACAACTGCTCCGCCATGAGGAGGCAATTCTGATCCTGGGCTGCAGAAGACAGCCTCTGGGGCAGGGTAGTTCCCAGCACGGCCGTGTGCCAGTCTGTACTTACGGATGCAGTCTCTCTGGTTCTTGGCCAGTTCAAAACCCGGCCTGCACTCGCAGGCGACACTGCCCCTCGGGGCCTCCTTGCAGATGTGACCACAGCCATGATTCTGATTCATGCAGCTCAGACCCTCTGCAAAACAGCAGCATGCAGCCAGTGAGCAGGCACAGTCCTGAGCCCCAGGGGCACTGCAAAGGGCTGGGGGTGGGGGTGAGGGACCTGCCTGCCTGGGTCTCCATCAGCCCCACATTTTAAAAGACCATGTCGTCCAAATCCAGTCAGGTCAATTAACAGAGATATAAAAAATTTCTTATGTCACCCAAGAGATACAATGTCTGAAGTCTCCTAAGGAGGTAGGAGCCCTCCTAATACACTGAAAAGAAAGCACAGGCGCTCTCTAGGGGGTGTGGAACCACAGCCTGCAGACCCCAGGAACTGCTACCTCGACTCTTACCTCTGCCAGATTGTCACCCATGCTGGCCAAGGATACAAAGAGGGGACAATCTCTCTAAGAAAACCTGCAGATAGAGGAAGATTCCCAACTTGTTCACATATTCTTGAAGATGATTTTCTGAAAATGTCAACTTTCCTCTCTACCCTAACCAAATCCACACTTTGGAGGGGACTCTGACTACTGTCTTCTGGCATCAGCATGTGAACACCAGCCCAGAGGCCTCTCTTCTGTG
This sequence comes from Crocuta crocuta, assembly GCF_008692635.1. Lineage (NCBI taxonomy): Eukaryota > Metazoa > Chordata > Mammalia > Carnivora > Hyaenidae > Crocuta > Crocuta crocuta. The sequence continues at coordinate 1,271,545 of NW_027530670.1, read as the reverse complement.
GCCACTCTCACCTAGTCCCTGTGCCCTCCCTCAGCGGGCTTGGAGCACAGCAGCAACACAACAGAGAGAACAGAGAGAGACCTCACACATGTGGTTTTTTCCTTTGGCTGCTGTACAATCCTTCCCAGGTATACTATCACTTTCATTAGGTCCAATCTTGTGGTAACAGTGGTGGGAAGGGGATTCTTTTCCTGGCTGGTTTAACATGCATTTAAGTGATGGGGTCATAACATAGTGTATGTCTGTGGTTTTCCAGAATCCTGCCTCTTCTCAAAACCAATTCTTTGAGACCCTGCCACCTGCCAGAACTCTGGAGGAACTCTCATCACACCCAACAGTATTCTCAAAACCTCTGCTCAGTTTTTACTGCGTTATTATATTAAATACATGCCCATGTGATGCTTCTTTACATCTGTACATTGAGCATCCTTGAGAGTAGGTTTTTTTGTTCTCAACCAACAAGACACTCTCTAACACTAGAAGTAGCACTGTTTTAAACATGAGTACGAAAAGTTTTCATTCAACTTCTCTAGGATCCTACACAGTTCTGTATTGTGTCCCTAAAATATCTTGACTTAATTAGAATCAGTTGGTCCTAATTAAGTCAAAAGTCACTTCTCTCTAATTCTCGCCACAGAGTCATTGATCTATGCTTAACTGGAAAAGCTGCTTTAATACAAACAGATGTCATTCCTATTCCAAAAGACAGCGTAACCGTTAATACATCCCATACTTTCTTAAAGCCATTTTGTTTTTTATCTGACAGTGACAAGCTGTTTGAACTCTGGCTCTCAGTCTGCTGGAAGTTGCTGAGATTCATTCACCCATGCCAAGGCTGCTGTCAATTAACACAGAATGGGGCTTGTACTGGATCAGAGCAAAGCTCTCTTTTAGTTCTGACTGCTGATTTTTGGAAACTTTACTTGCTCCCAATACTGAGATGGCACAGGAGGTGAGAGCTGTCTCCAGAAGCAGCACCCTGTCGTCCTAAGAAGGCCCAGTGGGAATTACATTTGTTCGTGGGTCAACAGAGCATTTGGAATGATGGGCACAGGGAGTATGAAGGCTAAACATAACAGTGCCCAAGAAAAGGCAGCAGTAACACCTGTGAAGCACACGCCCCAAACAGGTCAGCTGCTGTTTCTCTTCACTCTGTTTTCAAATCTGTGAAGACATTTGCAAAGTGACCTTTACACAAGAAATATTTCCTAAGAATTGACCCTTGTAATAAAAAAAAAAGAAAGAAAGAAAAGAGAGAAGAAAAGAAAAAAAAGAATTGGGGCACCTGGGTGGTTCAGTAGGTTAAGCGTCCGACTCTTGGTTTCAGCTCAGGTCATGAAGTCATGGTTCATGAGTTCGAGCCCCACATTAAGCTCTGTGCTGACAGCATGGAGCCTGTTTAGGATTCTGTCTGTCTCTCTCTCTGTCTGTCTCTTTCTCTCTCTCTCTCTCTGCACTTCCCTCATTTGTGCTGTCTCTTTCTCAAAATAAATAAACAGAAAGAAAAGAAAAGAGAAAGAAAGAAAGAAAGAAAGAAAGAAAGAAAGAAAGAAAGAAAGAAAGAAAGAAAGAAAGAAAGAAAGAAAGAAAGAAAGAAAGAAAGAATTGACTGTGTCAGATGCCATGGGGATACACAAAAGGTTGCCCCCAATGTCCTATCATATCAAGCTAGACCTAAACTTACCAGGAGATAAGAGAGGTTAAAATGACTCTGGAAATGCTCAGGGCTTTTCAAAAGGTGACTCCGAAGCTGTTCATAGTACCCTGATTCAAAATTCAAAAAAGTCCACTGCTAGGGGAAGCAGATGGGTCTGGTCCCAACTGGGAGACCAAGCCATGGTTCTGGCTGCTCGCAGAAATTGGGCTGGCAATCATGTTTAGGGTTGGTTTTTTTCATGAGCAGGGAAATAGGCTCACAAAAACATTAGAAATAGCCTATTGCGTAGTCCCCAGCGCAGAGTCTCCCTGAAGAAATTTCTGGAAACTGAATTAAAATATGCCTTGTGAACAGAGCAAGAAACATTCTACAAAAGATGGAAACAGGCCCTGCTGAGAGCACAGCCCCTTCTTCACCACCCTGACACCTTCCCCCTACTCTGCAAGGGCAGCAGTGCAAGCATCGAAAAATATTCTCAGAGCAGACAAAACAAAAGAGGAATGCTCATTTTGAGAGCCTGAGCACCCATGAATGGGGACAAAGGCCGGCTGGGGCAGTATGTCTCTCTCCAGCCTACCCCCATTACATGGGTGAAAACACACAGTCTCTTTATCAGAGCTTTGGGGTCTCTTAAGAATTAAAAAAAAATCAATAGCTTAAGCTTTCCCTCAGAATCATTTGTTACGATCCCCTAAACTGAAGAACATTTAGTAAATTAATATTAAAAATAACAACCACAACACTAGAAAATACTAGCTTGTAATGTCACCTTCTTTTAACCAATTTTGGATTATCAACAATGGGTTTTAAAGTCCATTTTAATAACAGTTTCTGAGGGTTTAATGTGCACATCAAGGAGGAAATCCTAAAGGAACACTGTTTACAGACTGTTCTATTTGAAGAGTTAAAACTCTAGGATGGACAGGGTCTCAGTTATGGACTGCTGTAATCTGGTAGCTTACACTGCCCCGAATTCACCAAGCAATCAGGATGAAACACCACTGAAAATCACAGAGGGTGCATCCAGACCACAACTCCAATTCTTGGATTTTGGCTTTAGCTCCAGACAAATATGTTCATTTTAAATACTCCTCAGGGAATCCAAGAATGTCCGAATTGTAGAAAATTTAGAAAACACAGATTGCAGAAAAGGACTGCTTTTGTATTTACTTCTGTTATGAAGAGCCTGTGTCTGTAATCAGTCTGGAGGTCTTGCCAGAGGGGAGAAAGGGGCTGATCTACTGCTTTGGAAGTGCAAGAGTATGAGATGATTTTGATCACTGCGAATTGCTTTTTGAGTGGGTGGGATCCACACTGTGTTCAAACAATGGCCTGACCTATAGGTCCCCACCCTACTCCCCACCACCTGTAGGGAAAGCCGAGTGATTTCCCAGGAAGCAGCTTTGACCAACCAAAGAGGAGGTGCCCTGAGATCCAGATCACTCTTAACTGCTGGCAGCTTAATCCTGCCTCTTCCCAGATGTGGGGCTCACAGAAAAAATCCAGAGAACCTACCAGGAATATGAAACCCACTGCTCCTCTATCAAGGGCCACGCCTGCCTTATTAGAATCACTGTATGTCCATCCCGCCCAAACCCTAAGAAGAGCAGGCTCAGACTCATCAAACCCACTGGCCCATGACTATTCCTCTTACTACCCAAACAGGCTTCCTAAGTCAGGTATAAGGAAGGAGCCATCATTCTTGGAAAATGAGGCAAAAATCATCCTCCACAAATAACACCCTTGGAAAATCACAAGAACCATGATTTAACAATAAATCTACAAATGCATGATGAAATAGTAGAAGAACTTAAAATCACCTCATTCTTAAGTTATGAGAATGAACAAGCAGCAGCACATGCCAAAAGGAGTTAACAGTCTAATGTTTAGAGCATTTCCCTCAAAAACAGGCTCAGGCAACCCTGGGAGAAATACAGCCACCAAAATGTGATTCTTTGGCTTAAAAAAGTGCAGAGAATTAAAAACATGTCATTCAGTTAAAAGTGGCTGCCTGGCCACGTGTTCTTAATGCCTCTCCCTCCTAACAATCCACTGAACTAGGAGAGGAATTAAAATAAAGTATAGACCCAAAGCAAAGAAAACAAAAGGGAGACCATCAGAAGAGTTGTCTACAAATTTACGGAGGAATTGTAAGCAGCAGCACAGGAAAACCACAGCATAGAAAGTCCACGTCTAGGGAGGGGGGTCCTGGAATGCCAGAGGCTCAGAGTTCAAAAATGGGAAACACAGGGAAGGCCAGATCTGGGTCTGCAAGTCCCTATAAAAAGGCTCCAGCCCCTCCCTGCCCACCCAGAGCTCAGAGCAGGCTTGCACTTGGGGCTGTGGTTTGCAGCACCTTTTTGAAAAACTTGGCATTATGTCCATTACATTCTTCCCGAGACACCTAGTCATGTTTGAAATGTTCTCTATTTAAAGATTAGAATCAGGAATGTGAGAGTTTAAGGAACCCTCAGAGCTCACCCAGCCCAACCCACTTATTTTGCCAGGTGAGGAAGTGGAAGCTAAAATAGCTTGCCCAGGGTTACCCAGTAGCAGGGTCTGGACTCATCCACAAGCCTCCATAATGTCTTTACTCCATGCTTTCCCTCTAAACTCACTCAGGGTGGGGAGATCCTCCAGGCCCCTCTCCCTCCCCCCGGCCCACAGCAGAGCAGAGGCACCTTCAGAGCGGTGAATGCACGTGTGCTGATTGTCACTCAGGAAAAATCCCTCCTTGCAGCGGCACTCGTAGCTCCCCATGACGTTGACACAGGTGTGCTGGCAGCCGCCATTGTTCTCCAGGCACTCGTCCACATCTGGAGGGAGAGGAGGATTAGCCTCTGCTTTTGTGACTGTTTCAAATGCCCATCCCTCCCAGCAGCTCAGGACACCCGCTAAGCAGAGATGAGGTCCCTCTTCCTTCCCTGCATCACAGAAACTCTCAGAATTGAAATCAGCAGGGACCCAAGACTGCAAGGTCTGGGGCTCATATAACCAGGCCCTCCACCTGAACACAAGATAATATATTCGGTAAGTATTTCTTAAACACCTTCTCTTTCCAAAGTATGGTGCTAGAGGGGACAGTAAAACACAGATGAGTAGGATCAAATTCTTTTGCCCTAGAAGCATGGCCCTCAGCAGACGCAAAGAGACAAATGTACAAGTAATTGTGAGATATAGTAAAAGGTGGTACAGGGGAAAAAGAGGCTACCTGGTTGTGGGCTATCAGGGTGGGTTTTATGGAAGAGCTGATGGAAGATGGGCTCTATAGGAAGCTTTCAGTCCTAAATCAGGAGAAGGATTCTGGACAAAAGAAAGAACATGAGCATAGCACCAATGCTGGGGAGCACGGAGCATGTTCAGATAGGGTGAGTCATTCAGTTTGGCTGGAGCACGGGTACATGCAGGGAACTTACAGGAGATAAATCTGGAAATAGATTGGGTCACTCTGTGGAGGACCTTGTATCAGGCAAAGAGGTTCCTATTTAATTTAAGAGGCAGTTGGGAACCACTGTAGCAAGGGTGGCATGGTCAGACCCTGGGGTTGGGAAGAATAAGGTGGTAGCCAAGGGTAGGATGCAAGGAAGGAGAAGAATAGAAAGCCTGGGAGTCTGGCTTTACACGTGAACCTGAAATAGCCTCGGCTGGCGCTAGTGGAGGACAGGACCTGGGGCCTGGCTGAGGGGATGCCTAGGAAGGAAGAAATAGAAGCACTGTGGGCAAGGTGCGTGCCGGGTGGAAAGCCACGTGGGCATTGGGTGGGGTGGCCGAGAAACATGGTGAAGACCAGAGCTAGGTAGGGAAATAGGGGTGGGGATGTGGCTGGTCCCCACCATGCCAGGAAGGTGATGTATGTGAGATGGTGACATTCAGGCATTGGTCCAGTAGGCAGAGGGAAACCTGAGTCTGGTGTCATAAATACACCTCTGAAAGTCATTTACTTGTGGTGGCCTGATAAAGTGGTGGATGTAAATGAGAAAGCCACAGGCAGGAGTGGGAAGGGACAGAAAGGTTGCAGAGAGCACATGGCCAGATGTAGAATTCGGAAGAATACCAGCCGCAGGAGGAGGTAGATTTGACAGCAGAAGCCCCAGAAGAGGAGCCATCAGAAAGACAGAAGGGGAGTGAGTCTTCCTCCATCTGTCTTTCTGTGCCCCCCAGGATGGAGTTAGGGAACTTTTCTTCCACTGTGTCATATATTACTCTGTGCATGGCTACACCAATACACTTAGCATATTGTATTCTCAAATTCTTCTTTTTGTACTTTTGACCCCTCAAAATCTTTCACCTAGCCATCTCCGCTAGACTGCAAACTCCTTGAGGACAGAGACCTTTGCTTTATTTAGCATAGCCCTGGAACTGCAGGTGCACATTAATTGTTCAATGCATGAACAAAAAGGCAGGAAAGCACAGCATCATTAGAGCCAAAGAAGAAGAAACTTCCAGAAAAATCTCAGACATGACAAAGGCTCAAGGAGGAGGTTGATATAAAAGCAATTTATTTCTCCAGCCTGATTTCCCATGTGCCTATCACTAGCTCCTGGGCACATCCGTAACAAGAAAATTCACATTTAAATATCTGTTATCTGGTTTCAAGCTTCAGATCTTACAGTCATACATCCTCCCACACTACCAGGCAGATGCCTTTCTAAACTGATGGGACTCGAGCCATCCCCTTAAGCCTAACAAACTTGCCCTTCTCTGTGCCAAAGGGTGAAGGGAGCACATTCCAAAGGATGAGTTGCCCTGGAACACACCTAGCTAAGGTGTTCCACAGTGAGGACTCATGGTGAGCCGGAGAGATCTATTTCACTGAATACCAAATCCTGGATTGGTTTTGAATAAAGGCGTGCTCCCCTCTGAGCCGCCACCCACCCACCCTCCATTTAACCCCCTATTCCTTTCCCCAAAGCAATTAGAAATGTGCCATTGAGTTTGGGTGACATACTCTGACTGCATTAATACAAAAGAGTGTGTGTTCACATACACAAAGAGGTATCACTAGCCTGGTGAGTTTCTCCAGACTGCAAAACAGTGGTTCTCTACCTTGGCTGCATGTTAGCAACCAGATGCTCAGACCCCACCTCCTGAGACCCCACCTCCTGAGACACTGATATAACTAATCTTGGATGAGACCTAGGCAGTGGTGTTGTTTTAAACTTCTTGAGTGATTCTAATGTGCAGCCAGAGTTGAGAACCACGGCCCCCACACTGAATAGCTACGATGCACTCCTAGATACTCAATAAATGGAAACTGAATTCAGGCAGGTAAGCTACGTGGAAGAGCTACATTTCATTTTTCAGGCTCAATGCATTCAGGATCTTGGAGCACACTGGGTTTGGTGCCAGAGCTAAGTAATATTTGTACTGTGTATATTCTGTACTGTGTATATTCTGGTATGTTGTAGCTAATATGTGGTAAGGTGCTGAGGAGAGGTAAGGGGTTATCCCAAAGAACACAGGAAAGGCCTGCTCCTGAAAAGTTCTGGCTCTGAGTTTCCTTGTCACAAAATGCCTCAGCCCTCTCAAGTCTAAATGGCAGAGAAATCGCTGTGTCTGCTGGTCCTGCTCTTCTAACGGTATCACTTCATTTTTCTCATGGCTTCCTTTAAAGAATCCTTTGCCCCTTCAGATACACTCAGTGGATACTCAGGATCTTTCTGCCAGGCAGATCCTTGCTATCAAGTCCACAAAGAGACCCCAAAGAAGGAAAATGGAGAGTCTGCTGAAATATCTGTGTTAGCAGCCAAGACAAGGAAAAGACTCCTGGTCTGAGGATTTCTGAGCCGGCCTTTACTCAAAACCACCCGACCCCAACGCTGGCCCAGGTTCTGAAACCCTGCCTGTTGTTAAGAGTCTCACACATTCCCCCAGGCACAACTTGGGGGTTGAGCGTAACTGTAATGACTAGATCTGCCATTAGATATAAATTCCCAAAATGCCACTTTTGGCAAATCAAAAGGAAATGTGAGATTTACCCCAGATAACGGTAAAAACAAAGCCAAACCCCCAAAACATACTTCATTCTTCCCAAAATATTATACACTGAAAGTGACTTCATTTTTTGTTCAGTTTTTAATCAGTCTGAAGTACTGTTGTCACGATGGTCTCTCTAGTGTCTTTTTGTGGTCTGGCTGCCCTAGACAGTCTGCAAAGTGGTTAGTGAGTCCTCAGCCCTCAGTCAAATCTTCCTGACAGCTATAGACTTAGAAGGCCAAGTGGTCTGACCCAAGGATTGACCTCTCACACAGGGCAGACAGGAAGGGACAGAATCTATTTCAGGATGGGGTTCCAGGTGATAGTGAAGCAGGATAAACATCATACAAGAGTTGATTCCCAGAATCAAAAGACTCTGGAAAGACTTTCCTTCTCTACCACTCAAAAAACGAGTTCTAGGGGCTCATGGGTGGCTTAGTCGGTTAAGCGTCTGACTTTCGCTGAGGTCATGATCTCGCGGTTCGTGGGTTCGAGCCCCGCGTCGGGCTCTGTGCTGACTGCCAGCTCAGAGCCTGGATCCTGTTTCAGAGTCTGTCACTCCCTCTCTCCCTGACCCTCCCCTGCTCATGCTGTCTCTCTCTCTCTCCTANGTATCACTTCATTTTTCTCATGGCTTCCTTTAAAGAATCCTTTGCCCCTTCAGATACACTCAGTGGATACTCAGGATCTTTCTGCCAGGCAGATCCTTGCTATCAAGTCCACAAAGAGACCCCAAAGAAGGAAAATGGAGAGTCTGCTGAAATATCTGTGTTAGCAGCCAAGACAAGGAAAAGACTCCTGGTCTGAGGATTTCTGAGCCGGCCTTTACTCAAAACCACCCGACCCCAACGCTGGCCCAGGTTCTGAAACCCTGCCTGTTGTTAAGAGTCTCACACATTCCCCCAGGCACAACTTGGGGGTTGAGCGTAACTGTAATGACTAGATCTGCCATTAGATATAAATTCCCAAAATGCCACTTTTGGCAAATCAAAAGGAAATGTGAGATTTACCCCAGATAACGGTAAAAACAAAGCCAAACCCCCAAAACATACTTCATTCTTCCCAAAATATTATACACTGAAAGTGACTTCATTTTTTGTTCAGTTTTTAATCAGTCTGAAGTACTGTTGTCACGATGGTCTCTCTAGTGTCTTTTTGTGGTCTGGCTGCCCTAGACAGTCTGCAAAGTGGTTAGTGAGTCCTCAGCCCTCAGTCAAATCTTCCTGACAGCTATAGACTTAGAAGGCCAAGTGGTCTGACCCAAGGATTGACCTCTCACACAGGGCAGACAGGAAGGGACAGAATCTATTTCAGGATGGGGTTCCAGGTGATAGTGAAGCAGGATAAACATCATACAAGAGTTGATTCCCAGAATCAAAAGACTCTGGAAAGACTTTCCTTCTCTACCACTCAAAAAACGAGTTCTAGGGGCTCATGGGTGGCTTAGTCGGTTAAGCGTCTGACTTTCGCTGAGGTCATGATCTCGCGGTTCGTGGGTTCGAGCCCCGCGTCGGGCTCTGTGCTGACTGCCAGCTCAGAGCCTGGATCCTGTTTCAGAGTCTGTCACTCCCTCTCTCCCTGACCCTCCCCTGCTCATGCTGTCTCTCTCTCTCTCCTAGAAATAAATAAAACATTAAAAAAAATTTTTTTTAATTAAAAAAAACAAAACAAAAAACGAGTTCTGTCTATACTTATCTATGCTGCTCTCAAAGCATTTAATCAAGTGGCCATTCCCCCTGTATTATCAGGGGGCATCTCAGTTGCTGTCCGCTCTGTGACCAAGTTACTCCTTGGTCAGCCAAGCAGATACCAGCAGGTTAACTGCATAAAAGGTCATCAGCATCAAAGGACCCTGGTGCCATCTGTGTCCCATGATGTTCTCCTGCACGACTGATAACACCAGCCTTAAAATGAAAACAGACCACAATACCTGTCTGCCAAGTGTGCTGCATCCTCTAAGTCTCTCCCATACTCAGTCCCATCCAATTGCTTGCTATTTCTGAATTCTGTTTATTCCTGGCATAAGCAACCAACGTAAACAAGGCTCTTTGCAGTCCATAACTCAGGGACTAAAACTCCAACAAATGTTTCTGTTTTGTGGGATAATAGGACAATGTCAGCAGAGGGTTTCTGTCTGAACTCCTCTGCCTTTCAAGAAAAAAGAGGTGGGGTTACCTGGCTGAGATCCAATCACACATTTGGAATTTTCAGAATAAGTAGTTTTACCTAATTCTAGAATAGAGATACTTACAGCATTAAAGAAATGGTTATAAGTCTTTCAATACAAGATCAAAGATCTTAAAGGTGACAGGTCAATGCTAGAAAGTCATAAGTAGTAATATGATGTTGTCCATCTCTTAGACTAATGGAGAATTTACATTACATTAAGTATAATCACATATAAGCCAAAGCACTGTACCTGGTTTTCTATCAGGGACTGTGATTTTGAGGGGGCCAGAAAACACAAGTCTCTGATCCTCTTTTTATTTTAATGAGTATGTTTTCATCAAAGGAAAGAAAAGGGTGGGGAGCCGGAGGGTAGATAGAGGAGAATTGCCATTTCCAACCATTTTCCTTACCAAGACAATTATGACCATCATGAGCCAACATGAAGCCATCAAAACAAATACAGCGATAATTGCCTGGAATATTCAAACAGTCATGGACACAGCCTCCGTTGAGTTCATTTTCACATTCATCAATGTCTGAGGAATAAAACAGAAGTAAGTCAGACAGGTGCCATTTCTGTAGTATGGAGATATAACGTATTTACCTTCTAACCAGTCATCCCACTTCTAGGACTCTAACCTGAAGAGAAATCTCCAACAACAGGAAAATAAATATGCACAAGGTAATTCACTGCAGTATTGTTTGTAATCACAAAATACTAGAAACAACCTAAATGTTGGAGAGAGTAGTTGAAGAACTACGGTACATTTATTCGATCCAATACTGTGCAGAAGTTAAAAAAAAAAAAAAAAAAAAAAAAAGAATGAGAAAGATCTCTATGAACTGTTTTAGGGTGATTTCTAGGATATACTGCTAAGTTTAAAAATCAAAATGTAAGAGTACCTGTAGATTATTATCCTGTAAAAAAAATAAGGGAATATGAAAAAACACCCACATGAAATTCCAGCATGCTTTTTGGCAGAACTTGACAAGTTTATCCAATTTATATAGAAGCACAAAAGACTCAGAAGAACAAAAACAGTTTTGAAAAAGGAGAACAGATTTGGAGGACTTTCACTTACCAAAAATCTATGGTTATCAGGACAGTGTGACACAGGCATAAAGAAAAACAGACAGATCAATGGAACAGAATAGAGTCCAGAAATAAACCATTATGTTTATGGCCCTTGATTTTTAGACAAGAGTGCCTTAGAAATGATAGTCTTGTCCAATTTGTTGGGAGAAATGATAGTCTTTTCAACAAATGGTGCTTGGACAATTAATATCCATATGCAAAACATGAATTTGGACCCTTACCTCACATCTCTACAAAATTCAACTCAAAATGGATCAGGGACCCAAATTTAAGAGCTTAACCTATAAAACTTTTAAGAGAAAACATAAAACTTTTATGAGAAATATCTTTGAGACCTTATTAGGTAAAGATTTCTTAGATACAACCTCAAACACACAATTCATAAATTTTAAAATTAGTTAATTGGACTTTATCAAAATTTAAAACTTTTACACTTAAAATAAAGACAAGCCACAGATTGGTGGAAAATATTTGCAAATCACATACCTTATAAAGAACTTACAAAAATCTCTTAAAACAAAGGAGAAGACAAACCACCCAATTTTAGAATGGGCAAAAATCTGAATAGACATCTCACCAAAGGTGATATACAAATGGGTAATAAACATATGAAAAGATAGTCAACATCCTTAATTATTAGGGGAATTCAAATTAAAACTGGAGTGAGATACCATTTCACATTCATGGGAACAGTTATGATAAAAAAGAGCTGGGTAGCTCAGTCAATTAAGCAAGTGTCTGACTTCAGCTCGGGTCAAGATCTCACAGTTCGTGAGTCTGAGCCCTGTATCAGGCTCTGTGCTGTCAGTGCCAAGCCCACTTCAGATCCTCTCTAGCCTTCCTGCACTTGTGCTCTCTCTCTCTCTCAAAAATAAATATTGATTTATTTTTTAAAATGTTTTAACATTTATTCTTTTTTGAGAGACAGAGCAGGGATGGGCAAGGAGCAGAGAGAGAGGGAGACACAGAATCTGAAGCAGGCTCCAGTCTCTGAGCCATCAGCACAGAGACCAACGCCAGGCTCAAACCCACGAACTGTGAGATCATGACCTGAGCCAAAGTCGGATGCTTAACCAACCGAGCCACCCAGGCACCCCAATATTTATTTTTAAAAAAGATAATAGGATGTAGAGAAATGGGAACCCTCACATATTGCTAATGGCAATGTAAGATGGCCCAGCCACTTTGGACATAGTGTAGCAGTTTCTTAAAAGGTTAAACATAAATTTACCATGTGTGATCTAGAAAGTTCACTTCTAGGTATATATCCAAGAGAAATGAAAAATTATGTCCATACAAAGACTTTGCAGGTAAATGTTCATAGCAACATTACTTATGATAGCCCAAAAGTAAAAACAATCTAGATGTCCATCAACTGGTGAATGGATAAACAAAATATAGTATATCCATACAACACAATGCTAGTCAACAATTAAAAAATAAAATGCCAGTACAGGCTACAACATGGATGAATCTCAGAAACATGCTGGGTGAGGGGCGCCTGAGTGGCTTAGTTGGTTAAGCTCAGGTCATGATCTCATGGTTTGTGGGTTCAAGCCCTGCATCAGGCTCTGTGCTGACAGCTCAGAGCTTGGAGCCTACTTCAGATTCCATGTTTCTGTGTCTCTCTGCGCTTTCCTGGCTTATGCTCTCTCTTTGTCTCCCAAAAATAAATTTAAAAAAATTTTTTAAAAACCTTGCTGGGTGACAGTGGAAAAAAGACAGCCTCTTTAACAGACNTGGATGGGGGGGGGAGATGGGCATGGAGGGGGGCACTTGTGGGGATGAGCACTGGGTGATATATGGAAACCAACTTGACAATAAACTATATGTAAAAAATAATAATAAAAAAATTAAATTTTTAAAAAAATCCATGCTGAGTGAGAGAAGCCAAAAACAAAAGACCACATGATGGGGCACCTGGGTGGCTCAGTCGGTTAGGTGGCTGACTTCGGCTCAGGTCATGATCTCACAGTTCATGGGTTCGAGCCCCGCGTGGGTCTCTGTGCTGACAGCTAGCTCAGAGCCTGGAGCCTGTTTCAGATACCGTGTCTCCCTCTCTCTCTGACCCTCCCCTGCTCACACTGTCTCTCTCTCTCGCTCTCTTGCACTCTCTCTCAGAAGTAAATAAAACATTAAAAATAATCAAAAGATCACATGTTGTATGATTCTATTTATATGAAAGATCCAGAAAGGCAACTCTATAAGACAGAAAGTAGACTAGTGGTTGCCTGGAGCTGGAGCTGGGAATAAGGATTAACTGTACTTGGGCATAAGGGATCTTACTGGTAGACAAGGAAAATGTTTGAAAAATGTATTATGTGATGGTTGCACAACTCGGCTAATTCACTCAAAATCATTGATTTTTATACTTACTTAGAATTGTGGCTTTTATAGTACATAAATTAGAAGTCACTAAGGTAGTTAAAAGGAAAATACACATTTAGCTGCAAAAGAAATCTAGGAGGCAGGAGGAATAATCCAGAAACTATTAAGATTAGTAATCAATTCATGGTATATAGCAAAAGGATGAAAAGAAGTCATGAGTGGCACCTGGGTGGCTCAGTCGTTTAAGCACTGGACTCTTGATTTTGGTTCAGGTCACCGTCTCATGGTTTGTGAAATCGAGCCCCACATCTGGCTCTGCCCTGACAGTCCTTCCCTGTTCTCTCTCTGCCCCTCCCCTGCTCACATGCATTCTCTCTCTTGCTCTCTCTCTCTCGTTCTCAAAATAAATAAATAAACATAAAAAAAAAAGAGAGAGAGACAGAAGGAAGAATGAGGAACAGGGGAACAAGAATAGGGAGAAGGAGTAATACTTATCTGAGTATGCCTTTTTATTTTATTTTATTTTTAAAGTTTATTTATTTTGAAATAGAGAGAATAGAGGAGGGGCAGAGAAAGAGAGAGAGAGAGAGAGAGAGAGAGAGAGAGAGAAACCCAAGCAGGCTATACACTGTCAGCACAGAGCTCAATGTGGGGCTTGATCTCACACTTTGTGAGATCATGACCTGAATCAAGATCAAGAGTCACAGGTTTAACTGACTGAGCAGGCACATGAACATATATATATATATATGTACATAAATACAGATCTACTTATGTACATACATGTAATCAATTAGTTTACAGAGCTGAGGGGAGGGGAACAGACAAAATATTGAATACAAACAGAAACAAATGAACTTAAGTGTGCTACAAATGAATAACAACCACACTGAAGGAAATGTAGAAAAAAAGTACTGACCAAGTGACTTTGAAAAAACTCATCTTGACTGAATGGTATAAGGCTAAAAGTAAAGATCGCTACAAACAGATACTATACTCTAATTAGTAAAATCTGTTTTACCTGCAAGGTAAAGGTAAAGGTATAGATTAAAAGTGTTGTAAATTATTTATGTGTACACTTGGATTCAACAAACAAGTAACTATCTTGCAGATAATGAGAGTCACCTTTCTCACTGTTGGAAAAGAAGTAATGAATAAACAAAGAGGGAGATTCCGTGAACCTTGTGGCATTGTTATGGAATCCAAAGCATCATCAGTATAAGTCATTGTTTTTAATATATATACAAATGGGTAATAGAAGGAATAAATACAGATAAATGTATATGTGCGAGTTAGAATACATACATATGTTTCCTAGGTCTATCCAGTGAGATAGCCCAGGAGCAGTGCCATCCCAGTAACAATGAGAACACCAAGCATTCAGATCTTGGTTTCTATATACCATTTTCCAATAAAAGAAACCAGGTGCCTTGGAGAAGTGGTGGGTTGCAGGTCTGGGAAGGGAAAATACAAGATGAGTCTGTGGCATCTTATGGTATCAGAAAACAAGGAATTGCCCCAAAAAGGATGAGGGCATGTCAAAAGGACACAGGAAACAATGGAGCTCCCAATGGCCACAGCTGAAACAATGTGAGCCCAAAATAAATAACTATACATATAATTAAATATCCACCAGTCCACACTGGCATAAATAAATAGGGGAGAAGCAACAAGTCTTCCTTACAGAAGAATCTCAGTTAATAGATGTATAAGGAATGAGGGAAATACAAAATTACCAATTATTACATCATAGTAATAATTGTTGCAGACAAGATCCACAGTTGGATGCTAAAATCAGTGGGCAAAGACTTGAGAAGAGGGGCTCCTGGGTGGCTCAGTTGGCTAACCATCCAGCTTTGGCTCAGGTCATGATCTCATAGTTCATGAGTTCAAGCCCCAGATCGGTTCTGTGCTGACAGCTCAGAGCCTGGAGCCGGTTTCAGATTCTGTGTCTCCCTCTCACTCTGCTCCTCTCCTGCTTGCAATCTGTCTCTTTCTCAAAAATAAATAAACATTTTTAGAAAATTGCTTTAAATGACTTGAGAAGAAACAGGATATTAGCATAGGCTGAAAGTAATCTGCCCTAAGATGTGTGTTATTGCAAAAAGAAAAAACAGTAACTTTGCAGCAGAGAAACCTAGGATGTCCCATATTTTTTCTTTGAATAATTTACTGTCAAGTTAGCTAACATACAGGGTATTTAGTGTGCTCTTAGCTTCAGGGGTAGATTTCCATGATTCATCACTTACATACAGCACTCAGTGCTCATCCTAACAAGTGTCTTTCTCAATGCCAATCACCCAATTTGCCCCACTCCTCCCACCCCCATCAACCCTCAGTTTGTTCTCTGTATTTAAGAGTCTCTTATGGTTTGCCTCTATCTCTCTTTGTAACTTTTTTTTTCAGGATGCACCATCTTAACCAGGTGATCAAGGCATTACCTTAATTTTATTGTGAGGAAATACAGGATATTCACTTATTGTGTCAATTCCTACCATATCAATTCTTATAATAAAAAACCCCATAACTTCATAGGTATTCAAAAGTATTACAAGCATTTAAAAGATCAAATCCCTCTAATGGCTTCTGGGTTGCTCAGTTGGTTAAGCATCAGACTCTTGATTTCTGCTCAGGTTGTGATCTCATGGTTTGTGAGACTGAGCCCTAAGAGAGCCCTGAGATCAAGNGAGTGTACAGAGCTGACAGCAGGGAGCTTGCCTGGGGTTCTTTCTCCCTCTCTCTCTGTCCCTCATGTGAATGCTCTCTCACTCTCTCTCTCAAAATAAATAAATAAATAAAAAGATCAAATCCCTCTAGAGTTTTAGTTTTAAATGACAGTAAAAAGAACATATGTTCCCTATTAACAGTGATTACCTGTGGATAAAGGAATAATTTTAATTTTTTATCTTACACATTTTCTGTATTGTTTGACTAATATAACAATAATATATATTATTATTTTAAAGCCAATTTAAATATATAAAAGCAACAATTCCAGTCAATCATTCTAATTATTTTAAACTAAACAGTAGGCTTTTCAACTATAAATTGTCAGCAATTCAATTCCATGTGTCATACGTCAAGGCCAGCAGCTAAGAATAAGGAAATTCTTGCCACTTGTCATTCTACATCAGTTACTAACCATACACTCTAACTCAAAGAAACCATGGCACAGTTTCTTCCCATCCCCACCCCCAGGGAGTATGCAGTGACTGGAAAAACCAGTGAAAGAGTGAACCATTTTTTCCCCAAGCAGGGTACCAACATGTGTGAATTCCAGTACTGTAAATAGAATATTTAATACAGTGAGGGTGTGGTATGGAGGAACCGGCAGAGAGATGTTTCAGGGAGAGGTAGCCTTTCTGCAAGACAAGGCTGCCTGTCTCTCGGAAAACATGAACTTGGAGAATACAAGGGCTTTACGGATAGACCACCAACCCCATTTGCTATGAACGTGACTAGGAGCATGTCTCCTCTGACAGAAGAGGCAAGTTTTGCTCCTCATGCGCAAAGGAAAGTATAAATATCAGGATTTCTCACCAAAGAAAGATACCAGGAGGCTGACTGAAAACAAGAGATATGGGTCCAGGGACAGAACTAGGGTAGACATGTGACTTCTTTTCACCCTTCTTTTAACTGTGTTATTAGGGCCACAGGTCCCCTTCTCAATTCCCGTGGGCCTCAGTGTCTCAATCTGAGGAATGGGAGTATCAGAGCTCCCCTGAAGAGCCCTTCCAGTTCCAACATGCCATGATTTCCATCCCCAGGAATAGCCTCCTCCTATCAGTACCCAGTCTCTGGCCAGTTCTGAATTTCAGAGTTCATGACACTGGCCCAGAACACAAGATGACAGAGGTCAGACTTCAGGCTCAAAGATCTGGAACTCCAAGGGCTCAAAATATTCCTCTGCATACATCTTTCCAGGGTGAACATGCAGCTTCAAATAAGGCTGGTGCCTGGCGAAGCTCTAAAGCTCGGGAGGTCAGAGTGCCAGCCTGAAGCCATGAACAAGACGGAGTCTTCAGAGCCAGCAGTGGAGGGCAAGACTCCTGCACTCAGACTCCAGGGCGAGGATATAAACTGCCCCAGGGATGGGCAAGCTCAACCGTTCTCTGGCAGGCACGGCTCTCCTGATCAGAACTTTCCGCTCCCAAACTGATAGGGACCAAAAATACTAAAGCACCTCTTTTCCTTTTCACAAGCCAGACAAAAGGACATTTCAGAACCACATAAAACTGTACGCGGCTCTAGGGAAGACCTGATGTTCCTAGCCCTTTAAGGGTCTGAGATGGATTTTGGAGGTGGGTGGTATGACCTGGGAGGTTAGGGGAACCGCACTGTTACCAACATGAGTGGTCACTACAAGAGCTGAGGAGGGAGGGAGCTTCACCTGCTGGACCCCTCACCAGAGATCCCCCCCAGTCACTTACCCTCGCACTGCCTGCCCTCCCCTCGGTAGCCAGGCTTGCAGGAGCACTTGTAGGAGGTGAGTGTATTCTCACAGAGGGCATTGGTGTGGCAGTCATCTAGCCCTGCGGCACACTCGTCCACATCTGCAAAAGAGCACAGCAAGCTCTTGGTATGGTGCCCCAAGCCCTCTATGATCCGGCCTTGGTCCTCCGGCAGCCTCTTCTCCCACCAGCACCCCACTTCACTCCTCATCAGCTAAACTTGGGAGCCCCTGGGATGAAGCATACCACTTCCAGGCTCCTTCTCCAGGCACAGCCTGTTCCCTTAGACTAGAATACACACACACACACACACACACACACACACACACACACACACACTCT
>NW_027530670.1:1228822-1253469 GCF_008692635.1 Crocuta crocuta | reverse complement strand
TATTCTACAATACACACACACACACACACACACACACACACACACACACACACACTCTTTCTACTCACTTTCTCCAAGAAGCCTACCATGATCCCCCAGTGCAGGTGGATGTCCCGCACGACCTGCTCCCATATTTATCCCCTTTCATAGCAGGTACCACACAGGATAGTCACTGTCTGTTTTCCTGCCTGTCCTCCCCTCTAAATGGTGTCTTGATTACAGACTGAGTGGGTGTCCCTGATGCCAAGCACAGTGCCTGGCACATGAATAGGCAATAACAAATGCCTGTTGAAGGAAACACCAGGTTGGCAACAAAACAAAACGTTGTGAAAATCAAGCAGTGTCAGCTTTCTCCGGGTTTGGGGGATGGGGAGTAGCTTGCCCTGGGCTCTGACCACACCATCCCCAGCTCTCAGATGGTGGTGCAAAGTGGGAATGCTTTCCACACCCCATCAACCAGCTGCTCACCCTCTCAACCTGGAAACCGGCCTTGATGGAAGTATTTCCTGGGTTGACACCACTCCAGGATGTTAAATTAAAAACAAAAGTTTTGAAAATACTGTGAGTCCAGTTAATACAGAACGTCCAGAGTCCTTCTCTCTGGCAGCAGAAAAAAACCCAAAACCCAAAACCCAAAACCCCAAACCCAAAACAAAACAAAACAACCCCCTCCTCCCTCCCCCCAGGTTTGTTGCGGCTTACGAGGTATTCCCGGATCCTCAGCCGGCAGAAAACTCTCCGGAGCCAACCCTAAGGCCGGCAGAACTTTCGACCCCAGAAGAAAGAAGGAGCAAAGCTGCCACGACCTCACGGACGTACCCCGTACCCCGGTCGGCGCCCTCAGTTTCGCCATCTACACAATGAGGAGCCCGGACCCCGGTGACTCCGGTGCCCTCCGTCCCTCTAAGCGGGAGAGAGTCTGACTAGCACGCGCTCTCCGGGGACCCCGGGCGGCGGGACCGGGCTGGGAACTGTCATCACCCCCGGGTCCGAGGCCGGGCCGCAGCCCTCGGGCCCTGGGCCTCTAGCCCAAGCGGTGCCTTGGCCTGGCCCGCGGGGGAGGCCCCAGGNCTTCCGGGCGCGGGGCGGAGGGGGCGCGGCCGCGGTGGCCGGAGGGCTGCTGTCAGAGTCCCCAGGGCAGGCCCCGTCGCTAAACCCGCTGCTCCCGCACCCTCGCTCCTCTCCAGCCCTCAGAGCCTTGTCCTCCCCGTTTGCAGCGTCCTACAACTTGACCCAGTCCCTCTTGTGAGGACAAACAGCACTCTGGCTGAAACATTCAGACACCAGGCTCCCAGAAAGCGTCCTGTGTAGCTCAGAATCCTATACTCCCCGAACCCCACGGCCACCTGTAGGGCCTTCCCATCTCTCTCCACTTGGGGTGAGTAATGTGGCGGGGAGACAACCCCAGCCTCCCTGCTCACCTTCACGCACACTCTGCACCCTTCCCCATTCTGCCCAGCCCAGGCCTTCTGTGATCCCCAGCACCAGGCAGGGTCCCGCCTGTCCCACCGAGGCGCCTGCTTCGACTGTGCGACTGTGCCTCTCCGATGCACTGCTGGGCCAGGAATCACGGCAGAGGATGCTCATCTCACTGAACACTAGTTCAGCGTATGTACAGGGCAGCCAAAATGTGAAGGCAAAGGGGGCTAGAGGTCAAAGGTGAGCACCAAGGACAAGAAACTGCACCAGTTTTGCCTGGGACACAGGTGGTATCTATGACCACCTGAACTCATAAATGTCTGGTCTGGCCAGCTGCAGATACAGGTGGCAAATGTGAGCTGGCCCTCCAAGCAAGACCCTCCTTACAAGGGAACCCATGTATACAGGTTATTTCCATAACCCCCCCCCCCCACCTTGCCACAGATGCTGAGCCCACTACACTCAGCATCACTCCAGGAATAAATGTGGCAACAATTGTGAGATGCAACAAAATACCATACTGAGGGGGTTTAATCAGAGCTCCTCTTTATCCAATTTTCTCCTATTATATATACATACATGTATGTATGTTTGTGTATGTGTGTATATATTTACAGAAGAAAATTCAATAATGAATATAGATGAATATTGAATAGATAAATCTATACATATATTCAATATTCACTTATATTTATTATATATTCTCTCTCTCTCTCTCTATACACACACACACACACACACACACATACGCCATCCCTTTGGTAATCAGAAAAAAAAATCACAAAAAGTACCCACCTAACTCATGCACACAAACATGTCTTCCTGGGGTCCATCCCCTTCCTAGAGCTCCCCACTCTGCAGCACCACACCCCAACTGCAGCCCCTGTCCTTCCCATGCACCAAGGGCCCAGGCGAAGACTGCCTCTTTGGGCCTTCATTGCTAGTGCTGCTGCCTGTTGGAGAATCTAAGAAAACTTTTCTGTGGTTGTTTTTCTTTTGACCTTTTCATCCCCAGTGAAGGCAGGCAGGTTGCATCCCTTTATCTGTCTTCGCCCCTCCCTCCTATGCCCTTTTGTTTGGTGCGGAGAGACACTTGCTATTTCTAGTCATAAGGATGGTTTTTACACATTTGTAAATCTTCACTTAGTGAAACGTTCCCTCCGCCTTTGTCTTTGTGTTCCTAATGGTAGCCATAAATTACCGCTTTCTTTTCTCTGCACTGCATCAGGCTTCATTGCTTTTGAAATGATCAAAGTTATTTTCTTTTAAAACCAACTAGAAACTGCCCATTGTGTGGCACAGACCTCTTTAGCTCCAGTCAAAGCATATAAATACATAAAGCTGCCCATTAAACTCGATGGGAGCCTCCTCCAGCCCCTTGTGCCTGGTAAAGAAATAAGACATGTGCTGTTCTTTCTCTTCACCATTTCCCCAAGTTTATGTTTCAGGAAGAATACAAATTAATTATGATAAGACCCCGTGCTTTTTTGCTTAAGAGGGTCAGTTTTGTCATGTTTCCTGGAAAAGTTCACCACTGGCGCAAATCTCAAAAAATGTTCTGAATCCTTTTTTTTTTTGCCCTGACTTCCAGACAAATGTGCTTTCAGCTGGTTGACTCCCAGACTCCTGGGTAACCATTCTGACACTTCAGATTAAAGTCAGTAATGGTTTCTGAAACAGTGCTCAGTGTTCCTCCTCATCAGGGAAATACAAATCAAAGCCA
Organism: Crocuta crocuta; assembly: GCF_008692635.1. NCBI lineage: Eukaryota > Metazoa > Chordata > Mammalia > Carnivora > Hyaenidae > Crocuta > Crocuta crocuta. Next base: position 1,250,327 of record NW_027530670.1, on the reverse strand, counting down.
CACTGAGATACCACTTCACGCTGGTCAGAGTGGCTAAAATGAATAAATCAGGAGACTATAGATGCTGGCGAGGATGTGGAGAAACGGGCACCCTCCTACACTGCTGGTGGGAATGTAAACTGGTACAGCCCCTCTGGAACAGTGTGGAGGTTCCTAAGAAAATTAACACTAGAACTTCCCCTATGACCCAGCAATAGCACTGCTAGGAATTTACCCAAGGGACACAGGGGTGCTGATGCATAGGGGCACATGTACCCCAATGTTCATAGCAGCACTCTCCACAATAGCTAAAACATGGAAAGAGCCAAAGGGTCCATCAACTGACAAATGGATCAAGAAGATGTGGTTTATCTATACCATGGAATACTACATGGCAATGAGAAGGAATGAAATCTGGCCATGTGTAGCAACATGGATGGACCTTGAGGGTGTTATGCTGAGCGAAATAAGTCAGGCAGAGAAGGACAGATACCATATGTTTGCACATATAGGTGGATTAGGAGGAACTTAACAGAGGACCGTGGGGGAGGAGAAGCGGTAAAATAGTTGGGGAGAGGGAGGGAGGCAAACCATGAGAGGTTTTTCTTTTTTTTACAAATAGTTTATTGTCAAGTTGGTTTCCANGGCATGGGGGAGGGCACTTGTGGGGATGAGCACTGGGTGTTATATGGAAACCGACTTGACAATAAACTATTTAAGAAAAAAAAAGAAAGGGAAAAAAATAAAGTCAGTACAGTTTACAACTGGAAATTTCCATAGGGGAAAGGCTCCAGGGAAAATTTGTGTTCAAATGTCAATGTTTTCAGTGTTCCAATGTCGGGAGGGACTTGGTGGGCCCTGCACTAGCTGCCGTCTGACCTCTATTGTCCAGCTGAGGTCCCCACAGACTTCTCTGGGAGGCCAGTCACTGTCCCTAGACTGAGGCTGAATCTTCCTCTCCCTCTCCTTGCCCCTTGCCTCAGGCTGAGAGGCCAGTGAATACCTGAAAGGGAAGATAGCCCCAACCAGCCCGTCTCACCCACGTGGGCTTCTAGCACAGAAAGACTGTGGAGGCAGCAGTCCCTGGTTGCCTCTGCACCATGTATAGCCAGGTTAAACTCTGTATTCACCAGAAACCTTTCAATGCCCATCTTTTTAAATTCCTCAGCAGCTTTTGGAAACTCTTTTTGGAAACGCTTTCTCCCCTGGATTTTCATCACAGCAGACCAAGCTCCTGGTTTTCCTCCTACCTCTCAGGAAATGCCTTCTCAATCATCTTTTAGGGATCCTCTTTCTATGCCCCCCCCACCCCGATAGTTCACTCATTCCCTTGTTTCCATAACAGAAATCTCCAGCTTGGATCTCTTCCCGTAGTTTCAGATCCATGTATCTAATTGCTTACTGGATACCTCCACCTTGATCTCACACAGGTCCTTCAGATTCAAGGTATTCAAAAAAGAGCTCATCTTCTGCCTCAAACCTGCTCCTTCCCAAGTGCTCCTTCTCTCAGAGAAGGGCACCGCCATTCTCCCAACACCAAGACAGAGATCTGGCAGTCATCCTGGACTCCATTTCCTCCCTACTACATCCAAACAACCATGTCAACTCTACCTTCCTATCATCTCTCATCATCTCCCTCCATGCAAGCCTCCAGAACTCAGGGTCTCATCATCCCTCACCTGGTCTGTTTCTCCTAGTCTGTGGTTCCTTTCTAGTCTCCCTGTCTACAATCTTATCCATCTTCCAGAGTAAAATGTAAATTTCATCCCACTGTTTCCAGTCTTCCTCAGACTAAAGTCAAAGCTCCCTCGATGCAACCACTCTGGAGAACTGTTGGACAGTATCTACTAAGATAAAAACATGCCTACACACTTCTAGGTATATGTCCAAGAGAAATGAGTACGTATGTTCACCAAAAGACATGTACAAGAATGTTCATAATAGCTATAGTCATACTAGTACAAAACTGGAAATAACCCAAATGGACATCAACTAGAAAATGCATAAGCAAATTACTGGATATTCATTCAATGGAATACTATGGAGCAATAAAATGAACAAAGTCCCAGACGTTCAACAACACAGAGATATCTCATGATCATCACATTGAGTAAAAGAAGCCAGACACAAAAGGCTAAAATTGTACCAGTCCACTTCTCTGAAGTTTATGGACATAACTAATTAATAACAATTGAAGCCAGAATAGTAGTTCCCTCTGGGGATGGAGATTGACCGGGAAAGGCATGAAGGAAACTTCTGGAATGCTGGAAATGTTTTAGATTTTGATCTGGGTGGTGATTGTATGGCTGTAAAAATTGAAATGCGGCTTAAGCTTAATGCACTTTATTATCTGTGTTTTACCTAAATAACTAAACTGAAACAAGAACTGCCTAGCAGAAGACTTTTATGATCTGATCCCATTCTACTTTTCCAGCTTCTTTCCTCTCACTCTCTCACAGGCTATGCTCCGGAGACATCAAACTACTTATACCAGTAGTTTATCATCTTTCCCTCATACATCTTTTCTTCTGCCCACACTCTTCCCTTGGCCTAAAAGACATGAAGTGGGTCTCAAGCATTTAGGGGTGCCTGAGTGGCTCAATCAGTTAAGCGTCTGACTTCAGCTCAGGTCATGATCTCATGGTTCATGAGTTCAAACCCTGCACCGGGCTCTCTACTATCAGCCTGGTGCCCGCTTCAGATCCTCTGTCCCCCCTCTCTCTGCCCTCCTCTGCTCACATGTGTGCATGCCCTCTCTCCCTCTCTCAAACACCAACGTTAAAAAAAATAAAACTTGAAAAATTTTTAATGAATGAAACTATACATCTTGTCTAGTAATATAAATATTACTATGCCTCAGAGAAAAAGGTGTTTGCTGAGACGTCCCCCCAAAAGCTATGAGGTATGGATGAAAGTTCCAAAGTCTGTAGGTTAGTAGTTCCTAAGAACTACTGCTAAAAGGAAAACCTATCTGTTCTTGTTCACATGTTAATTTCTCCTCCATGGATGGTTTTCACCTCTCCTGAGAAACTTTTTCAATATGTCTGAGCTGGATCTGAGGTAGTAAATATTTCTAGTTGCCTACTCATCCCCATCTGCTCCTTTCTCCTTCCTAACAGACAGCCATCCCTTCCTAAGGCAGGCCAGGCTCCTGAGGGAAGCTGCCCCACCCTCAACTTCAGGCTCTGGACTTGGCTTAGACAGTACCTTTCATTCTATTCCCCTTGCAACAGTCTTGGGTTCAGGGATAAGCATATGATGGCATTCCAATCCGAGGGGACCTCAGTCCCTTTGCTTGAAAGGCTGGAATGGAAGTGTTTGTTCTCTTTTCTCCCTGGGATGTGGTTGTGATGAGTGAGAAACTGTAGTTGCCATCTTGGTACCAACCTAAGGAGGGTAAACCAAGGGAAACACTAAAGCCAACCCAGAGACACTCCCCACCACGTTCTTATTGTTTGAATTGGGTTTTGTTTCTTTGTTTTTAAACTGTAGTAAAATATATGCAACATAAAATTTACCATTTTAACCATTTTTAAGTGTATAATTTAGCAGCATTATACAACCATCACCACCATCCACATCCAGATCTCTTCTCATCTGAAACTGTACCCATCATACAATAACTGCCCGTGCCCCTACCCCAACCCACCCCAGCTCCTGGCAACCACAATTCCACTTTCTGTTTCTATGAATTCGACTACTCCAAGTTTCCTTATATGAGCGGAATCATGCAGTATATTGTGGCTGGCTGGTTTCACCAAGTTTTAAGTCTTCAAGTTTCATCTATACTGTAGCATATGTCAGAATTTCCTCTTTTTTGTTTTTTAGAGTAATTGGGTAATTTTTAAAATTTATTTACTTATTTTTGAGAGAGACCGAGTGTGTGTGTGTGTGTGTGTGTGTGTGTACGCGCGCGTGTGCGCCCGTGCATGCATGCGTGTGTGTGTGTGTGTGTGTGTGCCCGCCCACAAGTCGGGGAGAGGCAAAGGAAAAGAGGGAGAGAATCCCAAGCAGGCTCTGCACTGTCAGAATGGAGCCCAATGAAGGGACTGAACTCACAAACTGTGAGAACATGACCTGAGCCAAAATCAAGAGTCAGACACTTAACTGACTAAGCCACCCAGGTGACCCTTTCCTCTCTTTTTAAAGTCTGGATAATATACCACTGTATGTGTATTCCATATTGTGTTTATTCACCCATCAGTGGGTTGCTTCCACCTTTTAGCTATTGTGAATAATATGATTGTGAGTATGGGTGTACAAATATCTGTTCATGTCTCTGCTTTCAATTCTTCTGAGTATATACCCAGAAGTGGAATTGCTGGAGCATAATAGTAATTCTATTTTTAATTTTTTGAAGAACGTCAATACTGTTTACTGTATCAGCTACACCATTTTTCATTCCCACCAGTAATGCACAAGAATTCCAATTTTTCCATATACTCGCCAGAACTTATGTTCTGTTTTAATTTTTTAAAAATGTTTATTCATTTTTGAGAGAGACAGACAGAGTGTGAGCAGGGGAGGGGCACAGAGAGTAGGGAGACAAAGAACTTGAAGCAGGCTCCAGGTTCTGCAGCATCAGGACAGAGCCAGATGTAAGACTTGAACTCATGAACCATGAGATCACGACCTAAGCTGAAGTCAGTCACTTAACAGACTGAGCCACCAAGCAACTCTGTTTTGTTTTGTTTTAAATAATAGCCATCCTAATGGATGTGATGTGGTGGCTCACTGGGGTTTTTTAAATTAGGTTTTCTATTATTTACAGCCCCCAAATATTCCTATTCAGTTCCATATAAGCCTCCACTGGGAAACTTTGGCTGGGTAGCAGGTGATCCTCTCAGTGAGGTAGAAGAAAGGTAGTTGGGTAGAATTGAATCTTCTCAGGAGCCTAAGAGATAAATGACTGTTTTATTCACAAAGTTGATATTATCTTGATATAAATACCAGGACTCCATTTATTTTTCCAATGGTTCTAAAACCACACCAACATTCTCTTTTGCTTAGAGAGGGTTACAAATCCTTCCAGTAAATACTTACTTAAAAATGATAATACTTAACATTTGAGTAAATACTAAATGTCAGATGCTATTCTAAGTACTTCATGTGCATTAGCTCATTTTATCCTCATAGAAACTCTGTGAAATGGATACCACCATTATCTTTATTTTACAGATGTAGAATCTGAAGTGAAGAGAAGTTAAGTAACTCACTAGAAAGTGGCAGACCAGGACTCAATGCCAAGATGTCTGCCATCAGATCCTCCTTCTTAACCACTGCTGTGTATAGTCCACATGTGCCAGGCATTGTTAGGCATTATGGAAGACACAAAGATGAATTAGAGGGAAATCCTGCCGTCAAAGACCTAAAGTCCATCCTCAATACCTCTTCCAAAATATACAGTGACAATTCCTGCTTATGGGACACCTGAGTGGTTGAGTCGGTTAAGTGTCTGACTTCAGCCCAGGTCATGATCTCACAGTTTGAGTTCAAACCTGTGTCAGGCTCTGTACTGACAGCTCTGAGCCTGGAACCTGCTTTGGATTCTGTGTCTCCCTCTCTCTGCCCCACCCCCTCCACTCGCACGCTGTCTCTCTTGCTCTCAAAAACAAATAAACATTAAAAATTTTTAAGAAAACACCTTTGGTGCTCCCCTACCTGCATTTTCTATACCATAGGCCAACCTCATGAGCAGGACCAGCTATATAATTTGCAGGACCTGGTGAAAAAATTAAAATGCAAGGCCTCATGTTCAAAAAACAAGGAAGGATGTAAGGGCAATCTGGCTGCAACATCTGTTACCCCATTGATCACAGAGTTGATCTGGCTGATCTGGTTAGCTAGGCAGGTGTCCCCTTCCTCCCTCACCCCTCCATGTGAGCTCCATGCATCTCTCCTGAAGCTGCATGCTTGGCCTAAGAGGACAACCTTCCAAGATTGAGGAGAACAGTTCTTTGGTCTACGGTATCTGAGTAGCTGTGCTCCCTTGGTAAAACCTCCAAGCAAGCTCTCACAAAGCAAGTAGAAAGCTCCATTAAAGCTACTAAAAATAGGGTTTTTTTCATTAAAAATATTGTTTTAAGGCTTTATTTTTTAAAACAATCTCTACACCCAACATGGGGCTCAAACTCACAACCCCAAGAAAAAGAGTCCTATGCTCCACCAACATAGCTAGCCAGGCACCCCCTTAAAAATATTTTGTTAAGTATAAAATTTAATAGGTATATGCTTGCTTTGGCAGCACATATACTAAAATATATTAGAGGTAATAGCAATATATGAGTAAAAGCAAAAACTCAAACTGCAAAAAAAGAACTTTTTAGGTATATAATTTTATGTAATGCAATAAATAATAACACTTTATTGATATGATATCTTGATTGATCATAAGATTTTTTTCTGGCTAATTTTTCTGCAAATTCAGCAATGTATATCTTTAGGATCTTCATTTTCAACCAATATAATTAAAAGGACATTCTTGGCAAATGAAAAGTCACAAATAAATTTTGATAATTTGTAGTTTTGAGAAAGACCTTTCTGCTGACCCAACTATTATTGGGGTCTATTGAGAGTTTTTATAGGCTGTAACGTATTGGGATACTATTGATTAATTATTTTCAAATATAAATTTTAGCACATCTAGAGCTTATGATTCTTGTAGAACAATTTTTCTAAAAAGATTTAACTATTCATCCAAATCACTTTTGGATAAGTCTGACTTTAGTTTTAAATGTAAATTTATACATTGGTATTTCAATGTTTTCTTTGACATTTCCTTTAATTTGTGGAGGTCATATAAGAAATCAAAAGCAGCTTCATGATTTGTATGTAATTCAAAACACTTATTTATGTATTCATCATATCTTTAATTACAAAGAAAAAAATTTTTGAGAGAGAGAGCACTAGCAGGGGAGAGTGACAGAGGGGAGGAGAGAGAGAGAGAGAGAGAGAGAGAGAGAGAGAGAGAGAATCTAAAGCAGGCTCCACACTCAGTATGGAGCCTGACATGAGTCTATCCCATGACCTTGGGATCATGACCTGAGCTAAAATCAAGATTCATAAGCTCAAACAACTGAGCCACCCAGGCACCCCAGAAAAATGAATTTTCTTCTTTGTTAATAACTGGTTAATCTGAGGCTTCATATAAAAATAGTGTTCTTTTCCAACCATGGAACAATTTTTATATTTGGGATTTCTTTAGGTTTATTTATTTATTTTGAGACAGAAAGAGAGAGGGAGAGAGAGAGAGAGAAAGAGAGAGAGCGAGAGAGCGAGCATGAGCAGGGGAGGGGCAGAGAGAGAGGGAAAGAGACAATCCCAAGTAGTACAGCACATGAAGCCTGATGTGGGGCTTGATCTCATGAACCATGAGATCAGGACCTGGCTGTCTAACCAACTGAGCCATCCAGGCACCCTAGTTTCTATTTCTAAGTCTTTGGATACTTGCTTCCCAATGTTACAGCAGTTTTAAAAACCAGAAATTCTCAAATCTTAAAAAATTCTAATAACTCCTTGATATGCTTGATTGCAGGGTATATATATTTACTTTTATTTTGTAATAATTTACCAACAAGGTTTACTGCTGGAGGGTGGGAAATTCCTGTCCCAGTACTTGGGACAGAGTTAATATTTGCACAGACACCACAGGAACAAGCTCTGGGGATGCACCAGTCACTGCGGGGCTCAATCTGCCCCCATGCAGAGACCTTCCTTTCTTCTTGCTGCTGCCACTACCTTCGCTACCTGTCTGGGCTCTGTATCAGGATATGAGCTAGTTTTATTATTCTCACAGAAGACAATTCATAGATATTATCTAAGGAAATGGAGAGTAAAAGACATTATAGAAAATTATAGTTATAAAGGCAACCGCAAGGAGAAAAATCCAAGATTTCTAAATACAGGAGAGCCATGCACACAAAACTAGCCTCAAAAGAGAGAAATGAGAGATCAATTTGTATAGAAGAAGTAGAGAAGTTTGTCAAAGACTTACTCTATCTCTTAAAAATGCAGCAGGCCCAGATAATTTCACAGGAAAAATTCTAACAAACTTTGAAAAGAATGGATTATTGCAATGTTTTTTAATTGTATTAGAGTCATGAGGAAAAGTTCTAATTTTTTCTATGAAGCTGGTATGCCATTAATATCAAAACTGGAGGGGCTCCTGGCTGGCTCAGTCAATGGAGCACGTGACTCGATCTCCACGTTGTCAGTTTGAACCCCAAAATGGGTGTAGAGAGTACTTAGAAACAAAATCTTTTAAAAAATCATAACTTGATAATATAGGACACACAAAAAATGCACAAATTATAGACCAATATCACTTTTGACCATTAATAAAAAGTCCTAAACAAAAAATTAACAATCAAAATTTAGCATCATAATTAAGTGGTATACCTTTCAGGATGTAAAGGTGTAGTTTAATATTATATCATTTACATAATCTTAATAAATAAATTTGAAGTAGAATATCATATGATCACCCCTATTGATGCCCAAGGGCATTTTAAATATGCATTCTTTGGATGCTTAGGTGACTCAATGAGTTAGGTGTCCGACTCTGGTTTTAGCTCAGGTCATGATCTCACAGTTCATGATTTCAAGCCCCATGTTGGGCTCTGCACTGGCAGTGTGAAGCCTGGTTGGGATTCTCTCCCTCCCTCTCTCTCTGTGCCTCCTCCACTCAGATTTTTTTCCTCTCCCTCTCAAAATAAATAAACTTAAAAAAATAAATATGCATTCTTGATAAAACATTCAATAACATAGGGATAGATACTTCTTTAACATGAAAAAAATCTTAGTCCAAAAGCCAACATCAAGTTCAATGGGGGAAACACTAAGTATTACCATTAGGCTCTGAAACATGACAAAGATGATCATTTGAATATCATTTAACACTTTACAGGACATATTAGTCAAATCAACTAGACATAATAAATTAGAAGAGAGGTTGAAGGTAATATAATTGCAATAAGAAATGCAGTAAACTAGTAAGGAACAACATCAATATACAGAAATCAAGTTTTCTCAATATAAATGATGTGATAGAAAAAAAAATACCCTATTTATAATAGGAACAAAAACAATTAAATACCATGGAATGAACACAGAAAGAAATATTCAAGACTGTGTGAAGAAAAATTTTTAAATACTGTTGAAACACTATCCAAAAGAAAACTTGAACATGTAGAAATATAACATGCTTTTGGACAGGAATACTCAACATCATAAAAATGTCAGTTTTCCATAACTTAATTAAAACTTTTAGTGTGAGTCAACAGGTTTTTTTTTTAACTAGATAAAGTGATTCTAAAGTTTACATAGAGAAAGAAAAGAGCAAGAATAATGATGAAAAGTGGAACCACACTGTCAGATATTAAAAGATGTTAGGAAACCTCAGTAAGCAGTGTAATGTTTGCATAAACAGAGACAGAGAGCTAAAGGAGTAGGATATGATATCCAGAAATAGCCACAAAATTATACACAAATACAATATAATAAAGCTCACATCTCATGGGAAAAAATATACACCACTAAATAAAGGGTACTGGGACAAATGGGTAGCCACTTAGACAAAAATGAGGTCGAATCCATTCCTCATGTCTCACTGAGTTCATTTCAAATGCATAAAAGACCTAACTTTTCTAAAGATTCCAAAAGTACAGAAAGAAGAGTGGGAAAATACCTTTCATCTTGTAGTGAAGAAAGTCTATCACCCAAAATCCAGAAGCAATAAAAGATTAAGAAGTTCAACCATTCAGAGGCACCTTGGTGGCTCAGTTGATAAAGTATCCAACTCTAGATCTCTGCTCAGGTCCTGATCTCACAGTTCATGGGATCAAGCCCTGCATTGGGCTCTGCTCTGGCAGCATGGAGCCTGCTTGGGATTCTCTCTCCCTCTTGCTCTGCCCCTCCCCCACCTGTGCTCACTCTCTCTCTCTCAAAATAAATAAACTTTTAAAAAAGTTCAACCATCCAAAAATATACTCTAATTTTTAAATATTTATTTTGAGAGAGAGAGCACGTGCAAGCAAGAGAGAGAGCATGTGAGCCCGAATGGGGGAGGGGCAGAAAGGAAGCGAGAGAGAATCCCAAGCAGTTTCCATGCTGCTGGCATAGAGCCCCAAGCAGGGCTTGATCTCACCAACTGTGAGATCATGACCTGAGCCAAGATCAAGAGTCAGATGCTTCGGGTGCCTGAGTTGCTCAGTCAGTGAAGTGCCCAACTTCAGTTCAGGTTATGATCTTGTAGTTCTTAAATTCAAGCCCCACATCAGGCTCTGTGCTGACAGTTCAGAGCCTGGTGCCTACTTCAGATTCAGTGTCTCCCTCTCTCTCTCTCTCTGTCCATTCCCTGGTTGCACTCTGTATCTCTCTCTCTCTCTACAAAATAAATAAACATTAAAAAGAAAATCGGTCACTTAATTGACTGAGCCACCCAAGCACACCACTCTGATGTTTTAAAAACATTATAAGTAAGGTCAAAAAATAAATAATAAACTGGGAGAAATGTTTTCATATCAGGTCACAAAGGAATAATAGCCCTCATATACTAAGGGACACTAGATATCAATAAGTAAACACCAGAAATCCAAAAGGAAATAGGCAAAGGATATGAATTAAAAGAATTGTAAGTGAATCTTAAACATATGAAACAAGAATCCAAAGTTTTATTATACACTCTCCTTGCAAGACTAGGGAAAAGGGTATTTCAAACATTAGTGGTGAGAGTATATATGGACATAAATTCTATAAAAAGCGATCTTAAAATATTGATTTAAATAAATCGATGTATATATATTTCTTAAGGATTGACTCAGATGTCTGAAAAATGACATCTGAACAAAGCCATTCATCATAGCCTGTTTGTAGCAGCAAAAGATCAGAAGCAACTCAAATGTCCATGGCTGGAAATGTCCATGGCTGGAAATAGAAATTATGTGCCACCCATAAAATAGAACATTATGCCACTGCAGAAAGGAATTAGGAAGCTCTATATATTTTAATAGTTTTTTTTAATGTTTATTTTTTTGAGAGAGAGAGATAGAATGCGGGTGGGGGAGGTACAAAGAGAGAGGGAGACACAGAATCTGAAGTAGGCTCCAGGTTCTGAGCTGTCAGCACAGACCCCAATATGGGGCTCGAACCCACAAGCCATGAGATTATGATCCAAGCCCAAGTCAGATGCTTAACCAACTGAGCCACCCATGCACCTCCATTTTAATAGTGTTAATATGGAAAGGTCTCCAAGATACACTTTTTTTTTTTAAACAGGTTCCATACACAGTGTGGAGCCCAACACAGGGCCTGAACTCACCACCCTGAGATCAAGACCTGAACTGAAATCAATAGTTGGACACTTACTGACTGAGTCACCCAGGCGCCCTTCCAAGATATACTTTTAAATGAGAAAAAGAGGGACACCTGGGTGGTTTTGTCAGTTGAGCATCCGACTTTGGCTCAGGTCATGATCTCACTGCTTATGAGTTCAAGCCTCACATCGAGCTTGCTGCTATCAGAGCAGAGCCCACTTTGGATCTTCCAACTCCTCTCTCTGCCCTTTCCCCAGTTATGCTCTCTCTCTCTCTCATAAATAAATAAATCTTTTTTAAAAATAATAAAATAAATGAAATAGAAAAACAACAATATGTAGATATTCTGCTACCTTCTGTATAAAGAAAGAAGAAACACAAGAATCTGTGTTTGTTTACATATACATAAAGAATCTAGAAAGATATATAAGAAATTAAGGAGGTGGCTGGGTAGATAGAGGTGGAGGATGGGAGGGAGGTTTTCAGTGATTATCTCTTTATATGTTTAGATTGTAGAGCCATGTATGCTTGCTTCGGCAGCACATATACTAGATTGTAGAGCCAAGTGACTATATTGCCATGGAAGAAGAAGAAGAAGAAGAAGTAGAGTGGAGGTGGTTTGATTATCATGACCACCAAAGTAACTGAAAATTGGGCTTCAGTCAATGAAGTCTAGATCCCAACAATTTTTTAAAATCATGAAAATTGTCAGTGTGAGGTTTGTTTGTAGTTCATTTTCAGCCATAAAGTATAAGTGAATTTTTCCTATTGTCCTAGAATTGTTGACACCTGATTATGGTGAATTATTGTCCTGGACCAACTTAGGCCAACGAAGCAACAGATAACATATTTTTAATTCTTGCACAACATTGCTAACTATTGCCCAAACCTATGGGAAGAGAATGGACAATCAAAATACACACACACAAACTGGTCAGTCTTTAAAATCATCATATAAGATTACTGATATTAGAGATACTGTTACCCTTTTAAATTTGCTTTTAGAGCCTATTAATAATATGTTAAGGTGTGACCTAGGATTCCTTGCAATTATCTGTTTATCCATTCTGCAATTTTCTTGCAGAAAACAATGCCCTTTCATTTATTACTAGGCCAACACAAGGCAGTTTGTCAATTATTTCTTTTTTAAAAAATTCATTTATTTATTTATTGAGAAAGAGAGACTGACTGACAGACAGCAGACATGGAAGGGGCAGAGAGAGAGAGGGAAAGAGAGGGAATCCCAAGCAGACTCCTCACTGTCATTACAGAGTCCCACACTGGGCTCGAACCCACAAACCATGAGATCATGACCTAAGATGAAATCAAGAGTCGACCACTTAACCAACTGAGTCACTCAGGTGCCCAATTATTTCTTATTTCTAAAATATTATTCATGTCAATGATCAAGAAAAAAAGAAAAGAAAAAATAAAGTTCATATATCTTATATCAAAAACGGGGCAGCATGTATAATAGAAGAAGCAGGGACTTACAGTTAGGTAAATACATTTGTAGAAAAAGTAGCCATTGCTTCCATCTTGCTACCATGACGTCAAAGGGATGATGACAAAGTTTCTACAATGAATATGTGCTACTTGTATAATTAAGAAGACAGCTCAGGTCATGATCTCTCAATTTGTGAGTTCAAGCCTATGTTGGGCTCTGTGTTGATAGCTCGGAGCCTGGAGCCTGCTTCTGATTCTGTCTCCATCTCTCTCTGCTCCATCCTCACTTGCGCTCTCTCTCTCTCTTTCTCAAAAATAAATAAATGTTAAACATTTTTTTTAAAAAAGAGAGAAAAAATTTTTTCTAATGTAAATGAGTATAGGCTGCGTGTACAGAAAGCCCTGAATGTTAACTCTGATCCTGTCATTTATTATCTGTGAGATCTTGCTCAGAGTCTCAGTTTTCCCATCGATAAACAGAGGGTTTTGCTGGGTTAAAGTTCATTACGGATGACACTGTATTTGTGAAGGGCTGAGTACAGGCTCTGGCACAGAGTGGGCACACAGTGAGAGAGAGTCCCATCCCCTACATACCTGGTAGAGGCGAGACCAATGGAAACCAAGCCTGGCTGGTGCCATATTCCTAAGTTCCTCTATTTGGGCTATTCTATGGCTATGATGAAGCACAGGTACTTGCCCCTGCTTGTTGCAAGAAACCTGATTATTAATCCATACCCATAGCATGATTAGAATTAGGAAGCTTGGAATTTCTGGAGATAAGCTAGCTCTGTTCAGATCCCAGAGGGTGTTTTGCTTTTTCATGATAATGAGGTTTCAATGCAGGAAACTGAAATGGCTCTAAAATTACATAATATAGAGAACTGAGAACTCATGAAATGCTTGGAAGAGCAAGAGGGCTAGGCTGCAGGCTGGGCCTTCAGGAATGATTCCCAGAAGACACCGGAACTCGTTGGCGAGGGAAGCCACTACTTCTGCACAACCAGGGCAAACCTCAAGAACTCTCCAAGTAGCTGTGAACTCAGACACCTGATCTGGAACTCTGTCACTTGTTATCTATGTAACTTTGGGCAAGTTACTTAACCTCTCAAGAATCAAGATAAGGAAGTTGCCATCATAGTATCTGCTGCTCAACACCTGTGGAATTATTTCTACAACTTTGCTTATGAGCAAAAACTCATAAACTTTCCAAAGCCAAAAGCTAATGGAAAATAGCCTCTGTCTCACTCCTACTTTTCACATCTTGCATGAGTACATTTCACTAGTAGAATATAGGTCACATTCAGGACCCTAGCTGCAAGGGAGCCTAGAAGAGCTGTTTATGCTGGGTTTTTTTTTTTTTTCTTTTTTTTTAAGCTTGTAAGACTATGCAGTGCTGAAAGGGATACTAGAGGGTCTTGGAAGTCATTGCTGACTACCAAATAAACAAATCTATCACAGAAAGAGTTATTTAGTTTCTACGAAACTGGGGCAACTTCTGTCAATACCTGTTTCTGCTACAGGGGGTCCAAAAGTAGTCAGGGCCAAAGCTCATTGTGCTCACTGGAAAATGTAGTAAGACATTTTTTTGGTGCCTCTCAAGCCTCAATAACCCATTTTCTACTCCTAACAATGCACAGATTTTCATTCATTCATTTCATTTAGGTCCCCATCCGTCTCTTCTCTCAGCAACTCATGTGCTTTGGAAAACTGACCTGAATTCCATCTCCAGGAGTGGGCCCTAATTGGTTTATATAAATTAGTACATTCCATCTTCTTGGCCACAGTCATTGGTACAAGGGCAAGGCTCTCCCAAAAAATGATTTAAATTTCACATTCCCTCTCCACACAGGATCCAAGTGGTGAGAGTATAATTCACAATTCATCTTTTTCAGCTACAGATTTCTTTGCTGTTTCTTGTTCTTCTTCACCCATTCCTATATCCATTTCTTCTTTGTCTTATTCTGTGTCTTGTTGTATCTTCTGTATATACATATAAAATGAAATTATTCAGCCTTAAGAAACAAGAAGATCTGGAGCACATTATACTAAGTGAAATAATCCAGATACAGAAAAAAAAAAATAAAAATACTATGTGATCTCACTTGTATATGGAATCTAAAAAGCTAAATACATAGAAGTAGAGAGTAAAATGGTGGGTTACCAGGAGAAGGTACATGGAAGAAATGGGGGGATGGTCAAAGAATACAAAGCTCCAGTTATGTAGGATCAATTAAAGATCTAAAGTACAGCATGATCATTATAGTTAACAATGCTGTATTTTACACTGAAAATTTGCTAAAAGGGTAGAATTCAGGTGCTCTCACCACACACACAAAACAAAAAATTTTCTATTTATCAAAATTTGCCATTAACAGAGTAAAAGTAAACCAGAGAAGGGAAGAAGATATTGAAATATCTATTAATAACTAATAGTCATATCCAGAATATATAAAGAACCATTACAAGTCTATAAAAAAAGACAGACAAACCAGTTTTTAAAAAATGAGCAAGAAACTTGAACAGGCACTTCATCAGAAAGGATAATCAAGTAGCTAATACACAAATGAAAATGTATCCAATATCATCAGTCATTTTAGAAATGTAAATTAAAACCACAATACGATACCACTGTACTCCTACCAGAATGGTTAAAAGTAAAAAAAGATTGACAATGTCAAGTGTTATCTAGGATGCAGAGAAAGGAGAGTACTTCCACCCTGGTAGTAGGAGTGAAAATTGATAGAATCACTTTAGAAAAGTTTGACACATGTAGGCTATCAGCAATTCCCCTTCAAAATTGGCTCTTCAAACTATGAGGATGTCTAACTACCATAAAAACACGGCTAAAACTGTGGAGAGAAAGGAACCCTCGTGCACTGTTGGTGGAAATGCAAACTGGTGAAGCCACTGTGGAAAACAGTATGGAGGCTCCTTAAAAAATTAAAAATGGAATTACTATATGATACATAATTCCACTACTGAATATTTATCCAGTGAAAACAAAAACACGAATTCAAAAGATACATACATCCCTATTTTTATTATAGAATTATTTATAATAGCCAAGATATGGAAGCAAACCAAGTGTTCATCCATAGACGAATAGATAAAGTGGTACACACACACACACACACACACACACACACACACACACACACACACACTGGAATACTATTCAGCCATGAAGAATGAAATCTTGTCATCTGCAACAATATAAACAGATCTAGAGAACATAGTACTAAGTGAAGTAAGTCAATCAGAGAAAGACAAGTACCATATGATTTCACTCATATGTGGAATTTAAGAAACAAAACAAAGAAAAAAAATTTTAACCTCTTTTTTTTCTTTTTTCTTGAGAGAGAATGCTGAGTGTGGAGGCAGACTTGGGGCTTGATCCCTCAACCATGAGATCATGACTTGAGCTGAAATCAAGAGGCAGACATTTAACCAACTGAGTGACCCAGGCACTCCTAGGCTCTTAAGCATATAGAACAAACTGGTTGATGGTGTGTGTGGGGATTGTTGAAATAGGTGAAGGGGATTAAGAGAACACTTATTGTGATAAGCACTGAGTAATGTACAGAATTGTTGAATAGCTATATTGAACACCTGAAACCAATATAGCACTATATGTTAAATATATCTGAATTTTAACTTTTAAATAAAATAAAATGGATTAAAAAAAACCACATACAGCTAAAATCAAAATACTAAGACATGGCTATATGACCAGGTGGATCAACTATGGTATCTCATACAAGATACTTCACAGTCCCTAGAAATAATGCCAAGATGAATATTATTGAAATGGAAGAATGTTAAGTGGTAAAAGTAGACTTAAAAGACATGCACAGGGGGTACCTGGGTGGCTCAGTCAATTAAGCATCTGACTTCAGCTCAGGTCATGATCTCATAGATCGTGGGTTAGAGTCCCACATCAGGCTCTGTGTGGAGAGCTCAAAGCCTGGAGCCTGCTTCAGATTCTGTGTCTCCCTCCCTCTCTGCCCCTCTCCTGCTCACCTCTGTCAGTTTCTCTCTCTCAAAAATAAATAGACATTAGAAATTTAAAAAAAAAAATTTTTTTAAATGACACACAGAGATATCTGCCATCCTTGTATCTGCAAGTCTTCTGGCTTCACAGGATTACCCTTTAACATTTAAACAAAAATGGCTGAGGGGTGTCTGGGTGGCTCAGTTGGTTGGGCAGCTGACTCTTGATTTCAGCTCAAGTCATGATCTCACAGTTCATGGGATCAAGCCCCACATTGGGTTCTGTGCTGACAGCACAGAGCCTGCTTGAGATTCTCTCTCCCCTTCTCTCTCTGCCCCTCCCCTATTCACACACTCACTCTCTCTTTCAAAAATAAATGAATATTAAAAAGTGGCTTAAATCTTCATCCTACATACTGAGGAAAGGTATACAGAAATATACTTACATATAAGCAAATATATATAAGCAAATTCAAATGCCCTCCCCCAACACTGGTGCACATTTCCAGGTGTCTAGTTCTTATGTTTATTATGATTTCCTCTTTCTGCCACTCTCAGTTTCCCTGGAGTCCCACTTTCTGCAGATGTTCCCTTCTCTATGTCCCTAGTAAACACAAATATGGAACACTGACCCTTTTCCTTGACTTCCCCAAAGACNTGATGTATCACATTGATTGATTTGCAAATGTTGAACCAGCCCTGTATCCCAGGAATGAATCCCACTTGATCTTGGTGGACCCAAAGACTATCTTACATGAGGCACTGCTGAGGGGGCCTATAGTTCTACATGGCACAGGAGACAACTTAAAATCAGCAGGAGAGGGGCATGTGGATGGCTCAATTGGTTAAGCATCTGACTAGCCTCAGTCATGATCTCACAGTTTGTAGGTTTAAGCCCCACATCGGGCTTTGCACTGACACCGCAGAGCCCACTTCAAAGTCCCTCTCTCCCCCTCTCTTTATCCCTCCCCCGCTCATGCTCTCATGGGCAGGTGCTCACTCTCCCTCTCGTGATCTCGTGCTCTTTCTCTCTCAAAAATAAACATTAAAATCAGCAGGAGGACTCCTGTTCCTACATGTCCTGGCTGACCCTGCTTCTAGGGGATTCTCACAGGACATTCTTCTCCCATCCCTGCCTTTCAGCAAGTAGCTGGGCCCCTCTCTATGTCCTTGCCTGTTACCAAACTACCAAATCCTTCAAGTCCTTTGTTTTCTTATGCAGAGTATTAGGCCTTCTTTGGGGAACCTGCTTTTCCCAGCAGAAAAATCTTTCACATGCAAAAGATGATCAAGAACCCTTTTGGGGTGCCTGGGTGGCTCAGTAAGTTAAGTGCCTGACTTGAATCAGGCTCCACGCTGCTTGAGATTCTCTCTCCCTCTGCCCTTTCCCTGCTTGTGCACATGCTTTCTCAAAAATAAAATAAAATCTTAAAAAAAATTAACTCTTTTAAGAGTCATTTCCTCCAACCTGAATAAGCAGCCAGAGCCAGTTCTTTTGTTTGTCTTCCCATTATATGTGTAATGACTGTGCATTTTCTATAATAACTATGTATGTATCGTTTTTGTAATTGTTTCCCAGGCTTAGCAACTGCACAACCAGGTGAGCTACTATGATGGGCTGGGCTCACTCAATTCTAGCCCTCAGCACAATTTTCTCCAATCCTCAGAAGTGAAATAAAAAGGCACAAATTATTTTCTATAGGAGAGACAACATGGAAGTCAGGAGTTCAGCCCATGCGTGAGTATAACGACTGCAGCAACAACGCACAACTCCATGCCAGGTTGAGGAGATGCTCACTAACACAGTGTGGAAAGTGGAGGGAGGCCAAGACAGGTCAGGGTTCCACAAGGCAGCTGAGCCCGGTGTGTGCAGGTCAGCAACAGAATTCCAAGGAGATATTTGGCCAGTGCAAAGAAGCTGAGTCCTAGCCCCAGGGGACCATGAGGCCTTCCCCCTTCCTCTCTAATGATATCATCTGCTCAGGCCTGGTTCAGGTGCTGTCCCCTCCCCTGGAAGCCTTCCCTGAAAGTCCTCTCTCTCACCAGCTCTGCTACGTAACAGCTATGTGTCAAGTTAGTCCACCTCCCCCACAGTTTCCTCATCTGTGAAATGGGGGATGATAATATTTGTGAGAATCAAATGAATAATACTTATAGTTAGAATGGTGCTTATTTTAAGAGTTAGTGCTCCATAATGTTAGTGATCATCACCATCGTCATTATTATTATTGTCCCTATGTCCACAGACTTTGTCCTTGATCAAGGCATCATATGGTTATATGTGATGTACCCCAATGTTCATAGCAGCACTCTCCACAATAGCTAAAACATGGAAAGAGCCTAAGGGTCCATCAAGAGATGAATGGATCAAGAAGATGTGGTTTATCTATACCATGGAATACTACATGGCAATGAGAAACAATGAAATCTGGCCATGTGTAGCAACATGGATGGACCTTGAGGGTGTTATGCTGAGTGAAATAAGTCAGGCAGAGAAGGACAAATACCATACATTTGCACATATAGGAGGATTAGGAGGAACTTGACAGAGGAACAAGGGGGAGAAGAAGGGCGGAAATGGTGGGGGAAAGGGAGAGAGGCAAACCATGAGAGACTCTTGAATGCTGACAAAAACTGAGGACTGATGGATGTGGGGGGGAGGAGGGATGGGCATGGAGGAGGGTACTTGTGGGGATGAGCACTGAGTGTTATGTGGAAACTAATTTGACAATAAACTATTTGGAAAAAAAAAAAAATGGTTATATGTGAGAGGTTCTCCAGGGCCAGAGGAGGGCCTGGTATGATTTATCTCTGTTCATCACAGCCAGCACAGGTGCCAGCATGGAACTTGTGCTCAATGCCTACTTGATTAAAACTTTGCAGACAAGAAACAGGCCAGCTAAGAAACTACAGATGAGCATTACCTGCCCTGAAACCCAATTTGAATTAATTTTTGTATGTGATGCAAGGTAGGAGTCCAATCTACCATGTACATACTCAGTTGTCCCAGCACCATTTGTTGAAAAAGACTATTCGTTCACCATTGAATTATCTTGGCACTCCTGTCGAAAATCAGTGGACTGTAGGTGTGCCTGGGTAGCTTGGTCGGTTAAGCATCCAACTTCAGCTCAGGTCAATGATCGTGTGGTTCATGATTTCAAGCCTCGTGTTGGGCTCTGTGCTGACAGCTCAGAGCCTGGAGCCTGCTTCAGATTCTGTCTTCTTCTCTCTCTGCTCCTCCCCTGCTCGCTCACTTGCTCTTCTCTTTCTCTCTCTCTCTCTCACTCTCTCTCTCTCTCAAAATAAACACTTTAAAAAAAAATCAATGGACTGTGAATGTAAGGATTTATTTCTGGACTCAATTCTATTACACTGATTTACATGTCTGTCCTTTTGCCAATACCATACTGTCTTGATTACTGTGGCTATGTAGTTAAGTTTTGAAGTTGGGAAGTGTGAGTTCTCCAACTTTGTTCTTCTTTTTCAAGCTTGTTTTGGCTATTCTGGATCCCTTGAATTTCCATATGAATTTTAGAATCAGTTTATCAATCTCTGCAGAGTCAAATGGAATACTGATAGAAATTGCAGTGAACTATATAGGTCAATTTAGGGAGTACTGCCATCTTACCAATATTAAGTCTTCTAATCCATCAACATGGATTTCATTCTATTTACTTAGGTTCATTAATTTCTTTCAGTGATGTTCGGTAGTTTTCAGAGTATGTGATTTCTTTTCTTAAAAGTATTTTATTCTTTTTGATACTATTGAACATAAAATTGTGTTAATTCAATTACCAGTTTGTTTATTGCTCCTTTATAAGAATATAATTTATTTTTCTATATTAATCCTATATCCTGAAACCTTACTAAGCTAATTTATTAGTTCTAATAGTTTTTAGTAGACTCCTTAGGATTTTCTAAATACAAGATCGTGTCATCTGCAGATATAGTTTTCTTCTTCCTTTACAATTTGGATGCATTTTATTCAGTCTTCGTGCCTAATTGGTACTGACTTGCTTTGGAAAAGCTTTACTTGGTAGATCCTTTAATCTTCAACACACACCAGTAACATGAAGCTAATGTGCTCGTTTTACATATGAGGAAACAGAGGCACTCTACCTGAGTTTGTGGGACCCACAGTATTCTAAGACTGCAACATAGCTGCCTCAGCTTCCCAGAATAAAGCCTGCATTTGGGATTCATCAACCTTATTCTAAATAAAGAACTATCCAAGAGAATCACCTTTGTGAATTCAGTAAATTGAAATATGTTGCAAATAAAACCAAGCACTAATCTAATTTAAACTTCTGATTGCTTTTTGCTACAAAATTGTATAAATCCATGTTGTCTCATCATGCTAGAGGGGTAAGCCTTTGAAACTGCACAATTAGGTGAGCAACTGCGGTGGGCCAAGGTCACGCAATTCCAGCTCTTACCAGTGTTTCTTACAATTCCCAAAAGTGAAATAAAGAGGCATAAACATAAGACCAGGAAGCTTTTACAAAGTCTTAGAAGATCTTGCTTAAAGGTTTCTTTATTAGGGGGCCTAACCCTGGGCATCCAACTTCAGCTCAGGTCATGATCTCATGGTCTGTGAGTTTGAGCCCTGAATGGGGCTCTGTGCTGACAGCTCAGATCCTGAAGCCTGCTTCAGATTCTATCTCCGTCTCTCTGCCTCTCCCTCGCTTGCACTGTCTCTGTCTCTCTCTGTCAAAAATAAATAAGCTTTAAAATAATAATAATAATAAATAATAAATAATAATAATAATAATAATAAG
>NW_027530670.1:1173866-1228713 GCF_008692635.1 Crocuta crocuta | reverse complement strand
TAAGGGTGTCTGGGTGGCTCAGTCAGTTAAACGCCTGACTTCGGCTCAGGTCATGATCTCACAGTTTGTGAGTTTGAGCCCCTTGTTGGGGTATATGCTGACAGCTTGGAGACTGGAGACTGCTTTGAATTCTGTGTCTCCCTCTCTCTGTACCTCTTGCCCGCTCACTTTCTGTCTCTCTCTCTCTCAAACATAAACATTAAAATGTTTTTTAAATAATAATAAATAAACATTAAAAAAAGAAGAAGGTCTATCCCTAACGTGTTCATTGTTTTTGGTTCTCAGTTGTAACATCAATGAGAACAGCAACATTGGAAAGTAGAACATAAAGATTCAAAGAGTTGTCTGGCCCAGATTGCCCATAGAGGAAGGGAAATCATTGTTTGCTCCCAAAGCCAGAACTTACCAAAGATGGAGCAGGAGCTACCAAAGACTTGGAGCAAGATGAAAAGTAACACACAGTTTGGTCCAGGGATGCTCTTGGCCCAGCTCTGCGGTCAGCAATCAAGCAATTGAAACCAGGCTTTCAGTAATTAATCCTGTAGTTCCAAGGTTGCTGTCCAGCTCGAGTTAAAAGTCAGACCTATAATAAGCCTCTTTCGGAAGCTGAGATCACTGCAACCCCAGTTTGAGGGCCAGAGCAGAAATGTTCAGGGCCTGCCTCACTCCGGAGGAAACAGCAGCGTGAGGGAAAGTCAGGAAGGAACCTCAAGTTCCAAGGATTCTTGTGTGCTCAGCCAGCCCCAACTCCCTCAGAATTAATAGGAGTAAAGGAAGTTCAAGAGAGCTTCAGGGTGTCTCACAGGAGAGTGAGCCAGTAAGCATGGATATACACACCATCCCACACATTTTAATTTGGCTAAAAGCACAAGTCTGCATAGTGAACTGAAGTGTAGACTATGCACCCCTAAGGCTTAGAAGATACGCCTGACAATTCTTTCTCAGCCTGTACCCAGTCCATCACCAGGTCCTTTCAGTCTTGTCTCTGAAGCAACTCTAGACCCCCTTCTCTTTAATGCCACCACTCATAGTCCAAACTTCTGTCATCTCCCCTTTGGCCACTAATTGGGATCCTCACATTCCTTCCTCAAAATGAAAATCTGAATATGTCACCCACCTCCAGAAAATCTTTGCATGATTTCTCAGAGCGCAAATAGTAAAGATAAAACTCCCTCAGGTGACCTCCACAGCCCTGCACAGCTGGTCTCCTGCTTTCACTCAGCCTCAGCCCCACCCCACTCCCCATCATCTTCTGCTCCAGTTGTGCCAACCAGCCTTTAGGAGTGTGTGCTCTATGCTCCTTCCCAGTACAGACAGTTGGCATGAGGTTGCTTCCTCTGCCCAGATGGTCTTCCCTTCCTCCCCATTTGCCCAGTCAACTTCAGCCTTCAACCTCAGGGAAGTCCTCCTGACCTCACTGAGCAGGCTAAATCCCCTAGGTTCTCACAGCATTGGGTATCTTCATAGAGTTTATCACAGTTGCAACTTAACATTTGAGTGATTTTTTAAAAATTGACATCTATCTCTTTGTCATATGACAAACTCCATAAAGGCAAGAACCATATTTAATATCTTTTTAATACAAAAACTTAATGAGTTTCATGTACCTCATCCAGCTTCAAAAATCAGAAATTATCCCAAAGCAGGGGCGCCTGGGTGGCTTAGTCGGTTAAGCGTCCGACTTTCGCTTAGGTCATGATCTCACGGTTTGTGGGTTCGAGCCCGTCGGGCTCTGTGCTGACTGCCAGCTCAGAGCCTGGAGCCTGTTTCAGAGTCTGTGACTCCCTCTCTCTCTGACCCCGCCCTGCTCATGGTGTCTCTCTCTCTCTCCTAGAAATAAATAAAAAATAAAAAATAAAAAAAGAGTTATATATATAAAAAAAAGAAATTATCCCAAAGCAGGCCCCTGGGATTCTGGAGCAAACCATGCCATCTGCAACAGAATTATATACTTTTGGCGAAACTGCTCTTGGTACAGGACTGGGCCCTGGTGTAGATGAAATGCATGACTGTGAGCATCAAGTGACAATACATCAAGAACTTCCCATTGTGAACTGGGTTCTTCCAAACCATAAAATCAGGTAGTTCACTGTAAAATGGAACCGGTAATTAAACTTGATTAGCTGATGGGTCAGCTTGGTATGTGAGTGGAAGACAGAAATGGACAGGTGGCTACATGACAGTCACATTCAGAGACTGATTTGAAAGACAGTGGGAAGCAAAGGAAAGCAAGGGAAAATCTTCCCAATGACCAGAGCTGCAAAGGGTGTACCTGGTAATAGAAGGAGGGCTATATACAGGAGACAACATGTACATTCCTGAGCGAGGGCCAATGGTCTAGCTGGCTAGTCAGGGGACTAAAAGAAAAAGGTCAGGAAAGACTAGAGACAAGAAGGTCGGGGGTACAGGCATGTGGCTGGGCATTTAGGAGTAGGCACAAAGTATGAAGAGTTTTCACATCAGTACACACCAGAAAGCATCCACCACCAAAAAAACCTAAATAACTGAGTAGACTAAATGACTCAGCCACTTGGTCACTGGCCATCCTGGAACTGGCACGATAGGCATAGGAATGGAGTTGGCTATAGTGGCAGAGATGGGGCTCCACATAGGCCCAACAGCATAGACTCCCACATTCCGAAACTAATCTAGCTACTGCTGTCTCTGCATGTCCAACCTGTCCGCAAAAGAGACCAATGCTCAGCCCAGATACAGCTCTATTCCTTGAGGAACCCAGCCAGCCACTTGGTGACAAATCAACTACATCAGGCTCCTTCCATTCTAGGAGGGCCAGCAGTTCCTCTTCACAGGGCTAGAGATCTATTCTGGGAATAGGTTTGCTTTTTCTGCCCATAGAATCTCAGCCAGCACCAGTATCCAAAAGCTTAGAGAGTACTTAATCCTAAGGTATGGAATTCCATCCCGCATAGCATCCAACCAGCATACTCATTTCAGAGTAAAGGAAGTTAGGGGCCCATGACATTAAGTCATATATAAGTCATATATACACTGCCCCATCCAGATGCTGCCAGCCTCAAAGAGTGCTGGAATGGCTTACTGAAGGCACAGCTGAAGCACTGGCTTCAATAATCTGAGGCAATAATCTGTAAGAATGGGGTGCCATCCTTCAGGATCTAGTTATTTGCATTACATCAGAGACTTTTATGTGGGGCTAAGTCCCTAAGGAAGAACACACAAGTTCAGGAACCAAGAGGCAGAAGAAAGAGTGACCACACTTACCATCACTTCCAAGGACTCACTGAAGGACATTGTGCCTTGCACACCTGCAAGTCTAAGTTCTGCAGAGATGGAGGTACTGGTCTCCAGAGGAGCCACAATCTTGCCAGGGGACACAGAGCTATATTCTATAGGTCCTAGTACATTGAACCACAAGTGTCAATTGCCACCACGGTACTTTGGACTTTTTGCAGCAGACAAGAGTCATCATCTTGGCAGAAATCATTGGGCCTGAACAAAAGGAGGCGGCAGGGCTGCCTTTATACATGGGGGGATGGGTAAAACATATGTGAAACCCAGGGAAATAACTTCATAAATAACTGCTTTGAAGCCTGGGGCAGAAAACGCACAAGATGAGCCTAGGACATCTTGAAATTCCAGAAAGTAACTGCCAGAGTCATGTCAACTGACTCAGGAGGCAATTTGAAGAGGCCCCCAGCAGGCAAGATGGGACATTAAAAATAATAAATGCAACGGAATGAAACCCATCAAATACACTTAAGTCTGTGAGTTCATAACATTATTTTTAAAAATAGCTACCTTCTGGGGGTGCCTGAGTGGCTCAGTTAGTTAAGCATCCAACTTCGGCTCAGGTCATGATCTTGCGGTTTGTGAGTTTGAGCCCCACTTGAGGCTCTGTGCTTGTGATGCAGAGCCTGCTTGGGATTCTCAGTCTCTCTCCCCTCTCTTTCTGCCTCTTCCCTACTCATGCTCTCTCTCTCAAAACAAATAAACTTAAAGGGGAAAAAAGCCACCTTCCAGGGAGCCTGGGTGGCTCAGTCAGTTAGGCGTCCAACTCTTTTAGCCCAGGTCACGGTCTCATGGTTCATGGGATCGAGCCCCATATTGGGTGCTGCATTTGACAGCATGGAACCTGCTTGAGATTCTGTCTCCTTCTCTCTCTGCCCCTCTCCTGCTTGTTCTTTCTCTCTCTCAAAAGAGATAAACTTTAAAAAAAAAAAAAACTTAAAAATTAAAAAAATAGCCACCTTCTAATGATAGCAGGGAACCAGTCTACCACATTATCTTAAAAATTAATAAAATGAAAGAATTAAGCACTTACCCTACCTTTCCTATACATTCTACTGAGAAATCAAATACATGAAGGGCAGCATCTCCTTATAAAATTATTCCACCTAATAAATCAAACAAAATGATAGATTAGAATATCCCCATGTTGCAATCCCCAATGAAGTACTTACAGGATGACAGGTGCTAACCTCAAAAAAAGGAAACACCAGAGGCACCTGGGTGGCTCAGTCGGTTGAGCGTCTGGTTCTTGATTTTGGCTCAGGTCATGATCCTAAGGTAATGGGATCGAGCCGAGGGCTCCACACTGAGCATAGAGCCTGCTTAAGATTCTCTCTCTTCCCTTTTGCCTCTCTCACATGCTCACTCTCTCTAAAGTTAAAATTAAAAAAATAATAAAAAGTGAACGCCAGATATGATATGCCTTCTGATTAATGAGTATACCACCAGCTAGTGGGTCTCATCAAAGGGATCAAACCTGAGGCAAATCAGGTCCCTGGATCTAGCCACTGATTCACAGGAAATGCAGAGGAGGAAGAAGCACACTGAACTGCACCACCAGCGTGAAAATAGCAAAATTTAATCTTTGGGAAACTATAGACCAAATAGCCCAGGTTCTTCAAGAGATAAACTATAAGGAAAAGAAAGGGGTAGAAAGGACCCCTTAGATTAAAAGAGACTTTAAAGATGTATCAAGTTAAAAAACAATATGACTGCTATAGCATGTAGGGGTGTACACTTGAGTGATAAAACAATAAACTTGAGGAAGTGGTTATTATAAAGGTGAAGAAGTTGGAAGGAAGGAGGGAGCTGAGATTGGGAACAAGGAGGACTCTGGGAAGGCTGATAAAGCTCTATTCTTGACCTGGGTGGTGGTTACAAGGGTGCTCATTCTGTAATAATTCACCTGAGTTCATTTGTATGCTTGTTTATTTATCAGTCCCTGAAATCTTAGAATCTGAAAAGCACTGAATTAGAGCAGGTGCAAAAGCGGAAGCAGGCAGCACTTGAACTGAATGCACTTGATCTACCCAGAGCTACTGGAGAGGCAGTTGACTCAAGTATCCTTGAAATACTGAGCTACTAAACACATCTATTCTCTTAAATTACACATCATTTCAAAAGAGATTTGCATATCATAAAACAAAATGCAGTAGAAAGTGAGACATTCACAGTAGAATCAGCTGTTAGAAGGAATAGAGATAGATGGTCCCAGAAGAGTCTTGATTATAAAACATGATTCACACTCACTCTCTCAGCAATGTCTGCTGGAAAAGGTGTCACTCCTGCACTGCTTTGGCTGCCTGAGGCCACCAGCACCCTCCACTTAAAGCACATATCCAAGTGGGGGTGCTGTACACCCACCACATAGAACCATGACTGACCGGATAGTTGTACAAGTTAGACCCATCACCACGTACAGGGTCATCTAACTCTGACTGGCATGAGCACCTAAAAGCTGGAAGATAAAGAAGTACTCCTAGGTTACCTAAGAGACTCGCTCCCCTTATCCTCTAAGACACAGGGACTTGTGGGTAAGTCTTGTGGTGTGTTGTGATTTTTTAGGCCACACATTGCCCAGAAGATATACAGTTCTCATGACTCAACCCAACAGTTGTGCTCTGACTACAGGTTTCCATGTCTTGCATTACACACAGAGGGCCCAAGCAGCAGAAATATTCTTCACAGGTGGCAGCATGCACTAGGAAGGCCACATTCAGGTGACATGGCTCTGGTTTTTGTGGTTTTCATTCAGTTCACACCTACTGAGCACCAGCAAAGTTCAAGGTCGTGGGATACTGTCAGCCTTTTCCTTGTCTCCTTCTTTGTGCATATGGGGCCCCCAGACATCCTCCCCTCCCCATCTCAGACTTGACTCTAGCACTAGACTTCCCCAAGCTTCTTACTCTGGCTGGCTCCTTCACATCTCCATGTCTTTGCTCACACTGTTTTCTCTCTATTCAACATCCACTCCCCCTAACAATCCCCTACCCTGAGCACAACTCATCATGGTCAACACCTTCCCTGGGTCATACTTCCCCACAGCACTTGTCTCTGAGTTCCTTGAGGACAGGGGGTCCGGGTCTCAGTCAGGAACCACAACAGGGCTTGATACAATAGGGTCGTAACCACAACCAATACTCATCTAGCATTTACTACACATGTGACCCTGTTCCAGACATATGTGTAGTCAACTGGTAACCACAACTCTAGTAGATGCAGGCACTATTATTATCATCATTCCCATTTTACATATGGGAGTAAATGGAGGTTCTGGAATTAAGTAGCTTGTTCTAGCACACATTAGCAGTGCAGGGATGTAACTGAAGGACTTTTGGCTCCATAGTCTGTCACCTTAACCACTGCCAATGAATTCATTTATTCCACAGATACTTACTGGATACCTAGCCAGTTGCTACTTTGTGAATGGACAGTGTCCTTCCCTCATAAAACTAACATTAAAATTAACAAATAATTAGTACAATGGTTGTAGGTATTAAGAAGGAAAATAAAGTAGAATAAGGGGATAAAAGTGACTGACAGGATATGTTGGTATTTTAGAGTGGTCAGCGTGGGTCTCTCCTAGGACATCTGAGCAGAGACCTGAATCAAGCAGAGTAATTGCCAGTGGAAAAGCCACAAACCTAGAGTGAGACAGTTCTAGTAACTGCAGACTGACATTCAACTTCCTCACCTATAAACCAGGGATGATCTATATTTGCCTTGCAGAATTGTGAGGAAAAGGGTAAGTCTGTGTGTAAAGCACCTAGCTTAAGGTCATCTCTGGCCTAGGCCCACAATAGACATATATTAACTTCCATGCTTCCCCTCTTTCCAGCCAGGAATCTTCCTTCCCAGTCCAGAAATGTTGGAACCCCAACTTCCAAAAAAACTAAAGACTCCCGTGACCTGCTCACACCCCCTGCTGGCAGGATTTTGCACTGCAACTGTACTCAAAGCCTCCAGTCCCTTTCAAAACTCATCTCCAAAAAGCCTTCCCTAGACACTCACCACCAGCCAGTCACCAGGAAGGGAAATGAAGGAGAAACCTCTGGCCACTCCAGGAGCTCATGGCTTAGGGAGGTAGGCCCAACATGAAAGCAGCAACGATAACCCAGAGAGGTGCCAGCATCTAAGCAACCACAGGAACACAATGACAAAATGATTAACTATGCCCAGGGAGGACTAGGGAAGGCTTCATAGTGGGTGACTACTAAAGTGACCTTGAACAATGAAAAGGAAGTAGGCACCAGAGGAGGCATTCCAGGCAGAGAGAATAGTACAGGCAAAATCAGGGAAGCATAAGAGAGGACACGAATTGGTTTGAGTCCTCTACCTGGCCATGCTACATTTCTGGAACTTCCTGCAAAAGCAGGCTGGTTGAAGAATAAAACTGAAGGAAGCTGGTTTCCAGGACCCTCTTGAAGCTCTAACACCTACCATCCTGGGACAAACAAATCCTTCTCTCAAGAAAAAGGTGTTTTGTTTTTGTTTTTCTTTTCCTGAGGGCAGATAGGGCCTCTCTTGTGTGTCTTGTCTCCACCCCTGGTCTTTCTTACCCTTCAAGAAATATCTCCTCTTGTCTCAGCCAAGTGACAACCTTTGCAACCTTGGCCAGGTCTTTTCCCCTCTGTGCCTCAGCCTCCTCCTCTGTTGAGTAGGAAAATAACCCTTTTTGCATCCTTCTCAAACAGCCATTTGAGCTAACGACTATGGAAGCTCGAGGTGCTGCAGCAGGAAGGACCCAGACCCAGGAGATACCAGGCCCTGAGGGGGCACCCCGGGCAGCTGTGGAGGGAGGAGCTACACAGGGACTAAACCGTAGCCACCACCACCCACTGCTCACAAACCCCCATAAAAGTCAGGGATCCATGCAGTTTTGTTTCAGGTGTTTTATTAAGTGGGCCATACTGTAGCTGGTTTCTAGGTTGCAAAACAACAGAAATTTAACAATAATAACATAGCCAGTTAGACTGTGACAAGCTTTTTCCTTCTTTAAAAAAAAAGAAAAAAGGAAAAGAAAGACTTAAAACACACAATGGAGGATTAAATAAATAATAGGAAAAAAAAGAAAAAGAAACCCTGTTAAGACATGCTTATGTTTACTTCTGTGCAGCTGTGTGCCAAGAGGAAGCATGATCTTCTGCACGATGGTGCATCCCGGCATGTCTCCGTTCCAAATAATACTGACAGAAAAAAGAAAAGATGTGGGGCTGACTCATCAGTGCTTACAGAGGCACTACTAAGAATCCCTTTGATTGGAGCTTGGGGCTTCCCGCTCAGCACACCTTGTGTGGCCTGTGAAAGCCAAATATCCATAACAATGTTAATCTAGAAAACATTAGTTTAAAAACAACGTGGAATGGCCTCATGACCAGCGCAGTGAGGAAGCAGAACTGCTCCACCCGTGACGCAGGCTCAGTCTGGGGAGGCCGCAGGCTCCCAGCAGCGGCCATGGCGAGGGAGGGCACCAGCTTCAAAATAAGCGGCGCCAACCTCGTCTCCCTCTCCCTATCACTCTTTCACATGAAAGTGTGTAAAAAGCAAATCGGCAAATAAACTCTAAAATAGATTATTTATTCCAAAAATCCTCTACTTTTCTTTTTACAGTGAGTGTACATCTCCTCTCCGTCTCCTGCACAACTCGCTTAAATCCCTTTGGGTAAAAGGGTCAGAGCTGCAGGGTGAGTCTCTTTCGGTCCTACTGCTAGCTGGTGCTGGAAGGTCAGATGTCAATGCCCTTGACAAGGGATGTCTCCAGCGTGATGTTGAACTCCTGCAATGTCTGCAGCACGCGGATCAAGGAATTGACAAGTGTGTGGTCTTTGATGAGCGCCACATCTTCATACATGTGTGCGGTGATGGGACAGTCGGCCAGCAGGGCAATCCAGTGGTGTAGGAGGTGATCTCTGGCAGGGCAGCGTCAGTCCAGATGGGTCAGAAGGGAAGTGGAAGGGAGACAGTTAGCACAAGGCCAAGAAGGAAGCTTGCTCTATCACTCCTTTAACAAAGTCTAAAGCTGGAGAAGTGGATAGCTTCTCCAACCCCCCTTCCCTCCCCTAACAGTGCTTGGCAAAGAGGCCTTACATGGCTTTAAAAGACTCCTACTAGAGACTATTCAGCCCCAGGGACACAACCCAACCTGACCCGAACTGACTCAGTTACCTGCCACAAGGCCCACAACTCCTCCCCTGCTGCCACCTGCCTCCCTAGACCAGCCCACCACCAACCAGACCAAGGCCAGTCAGTACCACCTCCTCCATCTCAACAGCCCATCTGTCCCAGAGCACTGCTCCTCCCCAGAGCTATCACTACCAGGAATAATCCTAAGAGCTCACATCCACATAGCACTTGGCAAGCGCCAGACACTGTTTTAAGAGATTTAACCTTCATAACAACCCTGTGATATGAGGTAGGTGCTATTAGTGCTATTATTAGCCCCACTTTATAGATGAAGAAATTGAGGTAAACAGATGTTAAGTAGCTTGTCCAAGTTCATATGGCTAGGAAGTGGCTGATCTGAGAAGATGAACCTACTGAAGCTGGTTCCAGAGTCCATTTTTGGCACTACAATGCCAACTCCCTCCCTTCCCTGGCCCAAATAAACTACTGCCTTAAATTTATTTGGCTTTCACATTCTCACCTGACCTACTGGAATAGCCCCTGACAATCTTTTATTCAGCTCATTCCCACTCTGATGCATACCACCCATGATATCAAATTCATATCATTTCAGTTGCCTGTTTAAACAACTCTGTCCTAATATGGAAGGGTTCCCTGTCACAGCTCCCCAAGGCCCCCATCCTTTCAACTGTATCCTACAACTGCCCTTTCATGTTACCTGTTACTTCCTAACCCCACACCCTTTGCTTCCTTTAGGGCCTCTCTGCTAGTTATATCTGCTTCAAACTCCCTCCCCACTTCCTCCCTTCCATTAAGGCTCACCTCAATGCCACCTCCTCCCTTCTCTGATCTTTCTCCTCTACAGTTTCAGCGTACCTTATGAATGCTCCTTTTGGGACTCTCAACAACCTTCTGTCTTGTACTGTATTTAATTAGGACAAGTAAACTTCTAAATGGTAGGGATCGTGTTGTATTCAGCTCATTCCCACCGTCTTCCATCAGGCCTGGCGCATTCAAATGTTTGCTGGAAGGAATGACTACATATACTCTAAATTTTACCAGTGGGATGGCTTTATTCCTTCTCAGGGCCTCTACCGTTACACACACTCTCATCGCCACTCCTACATATCCCCACACAGAGGCTTGGTACATGAAGGAAATTAAGGGCCTCCAAGGTCTCACCTGCTGGGCAGCGTCTAGTCATTAGCTGCTCCCACACCCTGCACCACACTAGGCTCCCATCACCACCTCTAAGGGTGGGCACCGTGCACTCTGGGCCATGAGGCTGCAGTACCTGGCTCCCAAGCACACCAGCATCTGAAACTTGCCGTCCTTGCCAATGTTCCGGGGAGTATTATTGATTGCAGTGACAAATCGGCAGAAGTTCCGGGCCCTTGTATGCCAGTTTTCCTCAGGGACAAGTTCGTTCTGCTCCAAAGTCTCATAATAGGTTTGTGCTTTTTCTGTGAAGAGCAAAAAAGTTTGCCAGTGACAAAGGCTCTCAAAACCAACCTATCCATGACTGTCCTGCAGACCACTAGTCATGGGCCTCTCCATGTTGATTGAGGTAACTTAATGTGATTAATATGAACGTTCTAACATCACTGGTCACATTTCAAAATGTAAAGTCCCTATTCCTAGGTTTTAAATTTCTTTATGTGGCCCTTGATAGAAAATGATCCTTTCTCTACTCTAAAGATTAAAACAAAAAAAACCCCCCAAAAACCCAAAACTCTTGAGGGAGAAGCTTGTTGTATAAAAATTCTCCAAGTGGGTACAACACAGTGCTTGGGCTCCAAATGCTATCAACTGGCCTTTTAGACCTACAAGAAGGAAGTGTGAAGACTGAGTAACTTCAAGAGAAGTCAGGGCAAACAAACAAAAGATCTAATTTGAGAGTCACCTGGTTTGGCTTCTGCATCTCAGACTCCAGTGGTCAGCACCCACATTATACTGGGGAGTCCCCATGTCTCTGCAACTCCCACCCTCACACCCTGGGCCCAACTCACCCAAGAAATCCCAAATGAAGACATTTTTGAAGAGCCGGGGCGATTTAAATCCATGTTGGAAAGCCTGTTCCAGGGCTGAGACAAGGCCACATTCTCCACAGAGCAGCAGTGTCAGACTGCCTCGCTGCATAAGGAAACAGAAGAGAGTCCCAGGCTTGCCTGAGCCAAGCTGCCTTCCCACCACTGCTTCCCCAAACCCATAGTCCACAGCTAGGAGGGCAGCAGAAGATAGGCTGGGATCTTTTCTATTTCCCCGAATACTCGGCACAGTGAGTGACACAGAGCAGCTGTCAGTGAACAGCTGCTGAACAGATGATGGATCTGGGTCCTCATAAGAGGGACAAAGCCAGAGTGACCATTGTTCAGGGAGTCCCAGGCAAACACAGAAGAGGACAGGAATACACACTGTTCATTAGGGGCCAACAGAACTCTGTTGGGCCATCAGTGTATAAGGAAAACAGGGTAACCTAAGACAGAGGCACCTGAGGAAAGAATCTGCTCAAGGTCAAACTGAGGCACACACTCTTGACTCTGCGTTATCCATAGTACATGGCCCCAGGAAAGGTTATTCTCTCTTATTCAATATAAAGCCCTGGGCTGGAGGGCGGGAAGGCTCACCTCTTTTTCAGGCTTATGGAAGTGCTTCACGATGCCATTGACTGCCTCCCCAATGGACTCCTGGATCTGCCCAGTGTTCAGCTCTGATAAAAATCAAGAAGACATCCCTAACCAATCTCAGAGGCCAACAGTGCTTAGCTGACTGAGCACAAGACTGAGGACATAGGAAGGGCTCATGGGAAAAAGCAGGATCCTGGGAAGAGTGGCTCTTGCCCATCCAACTCTGCTAAGCTAGCCCTTCCTAAAATCTTGGGAGAAAAGCAAAAGCTAATGCCTTAGAGTTCTATCTCTAAAAGATGCAGGTAAAGTTTATTTCTCATTTCACCCTGGAATTTTTGGCAACCAAAAGAGGGCCACAACTTGGCTGCGAGGCCCAGGAACCAGGAAGGAGAAGGTCAGAAAGTAGATCCCTCTCCTTTCTAGAATCATAAAACAAATGGTACAGAGGACCCAGGCCAGGCTGTATGAACTCTCCCCTCTCCTTCCAGACCCCTACGGAGTGTGACACCCCCTCAGCCCAACACACACACACTGATTCATGAGAGGAGGGTGACAAATGCCTAAAGCTGCTTTATCAGCACAGCTGGTTCCTAAGGCAGCTGCAGAGGCTGGGATCTGGACTCCCATATCAGGGCTTCCAGAGATCTGCCCACATCTCCCACCTGGGTGGCATGAGGGCCCAGCCCTCCTCCCACTTACTGGGCTTGTTGTTGGGTGAGATGGTAACGAGCCTCCGGATGACGCTAGGGGACTGCTGCAGGGGCGGGGTCCGGCACGGCCTCTCGTCCACCTCAGGCTGGGATGTGAGCAGCTCCCCAACCAGGACCCGCTCCAGGCTCCCGTCGTCTATGCCCTTCCCCAACCACCGGCCACATGGGAACCTAAGGGTCAGGCAATGGCCTGTCAGAGCTGCCAGCTCCTTCAGTGTCCTTTCCCTTTGCTGCTCAGCAAAAGCCATCAAAAAGCCAATTCCTGGAGACAGGCTCTGAAACCAGTCGGGGATCCCTCAAGGCCCTGCCCATCCATCCCACTGTGCATCAACGGGAGCCACCTGAATGAGGGGTGGCTTGGAACCTGTGTACAGCAACATCACATGCCTTGCTTAGAAATCCCTCCTATTTCTTTTCAGGCACATAAAACAGAGCCAAACAGAAAGTTACCTCAGTCTACCACAGCCTAAAAAGTCTCCTTGAGAACTCCACATACCCACAGATCAAATCCAGCCCCTGGCAGTAAACCTTGAACCACTATACTAGGTTTCTTAGCTGAGGGAACACTTACTTGTAGGTATGGCCTGTGATCTCATTCCTGACCATCACATACTCCACCAACCATTTGGCATAGAGCCCAGAGTTGTCATGGCCTATCTGCACCGTAGTGAGCTTTCCCAAGTTCTGGCACTGTAAAAGAATAGCCAAATAAAGAAGGCAATTAGGTAAAGAAATAAGGGAAAAGAAAGCCATTGCTCAGACGCACAGATCTGACTGGTTGTCTGCAATCTGGCCCTTCAGCATCTACAGGGTAAGAGCTCATGGCTCCAACCTACCACCAAGGCCGGTCCATGAGGGGAAAATGACTGAAAAGAAGATGCTACTACCTAGAGGAAGAATAGGGCCTACTATCAAAGGGTCTAAAAGTGGGATAACAGTCTGAGATTCAGAGGTGTCTGTGAACACAAGCTCAGCAGCTGAAAGAATTCTTGGGGATTTCTCAATACACCATGGGCAGGGAGGTACACAAGTCCAGATGAGTAAATGCCTTCCAGCCACAGACCACTTAGACAGGGTGGGCTCCCTTGTTCTTGGGCCAGTCCTTGTCTCTGACCTCTGACCATCTCAGGACAGGTCAACTGTGTTGAAGCATAATACTATAAGGACAAGACCACCGTAAAACCCAGCAGAAAGCTTCTGTGGGCATCTGTTACAAACTCAGATCCCCACCGAGCCTAGGGTTGTGGTCCCTGGATAACACATACCTCAAAGGTCATCTCTAACACGTTCCTGGGAATCTGCAGGATCTGTGTCTCACCCAATTCTCCCGAGATGCAGATCCATGGGTTGGCGGTAAACATGGAGCCCCCCAGCTTCTTGCTCGGTACAATCAGGATATGGTACGGGATCACTGTTTTGGGGAAGCCACAAAGGCATTAAGGAGGATCAGGAATCCCTCCCATACCTGGAAGGGCCCTGACCTGTCCAGGTGTGCTGGCATGACTGTGGCCCCTATTGTACTGGCCCCAGGAGAGCTGGGAGCAGCAGGTCCCAGGACCTAATCTCTGGCTGGCTTAGAATATTAGCTAATCCTACCCTCAGTCTCACTCCTCTTAGGGT
Organism: Crocuta crocuta; assembly: GCF_008692635.1. NCBI lineage: Eukaryota > Metazoa > Chordata > Mammalia > Carnivora > Hyaenidae > Crocuta > Crocuta crocuta. The sequence continues at coordinate 1,214,366 of NW_027530670.1, read as the reverse complement.
TACCACCCAAATATCAAAGATCCAAACCCATCTACAGGCCCGGGGCTAAGTGAACTTGTTCCTTAAATAATACCACCAACTCCATAATTGCTTTGGAAAGCACTTTTCAATCTATAAGCCCATGAATTCTAATAACAATCTCCAGGGAGGCCGTGCAGGTCTTACAATGCCTTTTCTGAGGTACCAAGAGGGAGATAGTTCCCCTGAATCTCCTAAGCTCCAGTCCAGTGCTGCTTTTCCTGTAGCCTGTAAACCCTCATCTCTGAGATGGAGGATGGGTGTCATATAGAAACAAGATTCCATACTGCTGAAGCTGCTGAGTCATCAGCCACATAACGAGCCATGCGGCAAATTCAGAGACTACCCCCTACCAAACAGGGCATCCTGGCACCAAAGAAAGATAAGGCTTCAAGGGCCTTCCTTAGACCATACTGAACCCTCTTCCTCACTCTGTAAACAGAGATTTAGGCCCACAGCAGGGATTGACTCTGCTCACAGAAATAATAATGAGTTAGGACAGAGCAAGGCCTGAACCCAAGTCTCCTACTGCAACCTAGAGTTTTTTCTGCTACTTCAGGAAGAGTTGTCTTTCCCTGTGGGCTGGTCTGAAACCCAGGATGCTAAATGATTCCCTCAGCCCAAATCAAAAGGTAGATTTCTTTACAGGTGTGCAAAGAGGGCAGTGAACCTCACCACCGCCCAACTCCACTCCACCTTCATCACCTTAGGTCCCCAGAGCAGTGCCTAGGACAACAGTAACAACATGATGGCCAAAAAGACTGAACTTCCCAATTCAGAACAAGAATAAGAAGCTCTGGAGAAAAAAACAACCTCCAAGGAGGGCAAATGCACCCCTCTCCCACAGAAGCAAAAGGCAAATAGAAAGTACAAGTGACAATCTTCTTTCTTTAAAAAGGGAACAGTGCGCTAGCCTCAGGCAAGCTCATAAAGACTGGCATTGAGAAGGCTAGTTGGGGAACACAGGGCTACTCACGGATAGTTGTGAAGACATTGGTGAAGCAAAAGTAATCAACGGCATTGAAAGAGAGGAGGTGATAGAGGAACTGCTCCTTCTCGTCGTCACAGCGCAGGAAGGCATAGCGCTTGTACAACTTTCTGTCGGAGAGGAGGGAATACATCAGTCCCCCCAGCCGAAAGGAGGGGAAAGAGGCTAGAATTACTCAGTTCTGGAAGGAGAGAGCTAAGGGAAGAATAAGATGTCAAGCTTCAAGTTCTTTAGCGGCACCTAAAAAATGGAACAAAGCTGGCTTCTCCACTGAAATGAGGGCTAGAGGGAAGGTGACTGAAGCTATAGCAGGAACAACAAAAACCAAACTCTACCTGTGTGTAAGGGCTGATTCTACTACAATGTGGTGTCAGAGGTCATGGGATCTCCTTTCCTAAACTGGGGGCTGGAACTGTCACTGTCAGGGATGACACAGGCCCTCTCAGGCTTCTAGCGAGGGCATCACTAGCTAGTGTGTGGTGTGGGAACAGCAATGGCAGAGGTCTGTGATCACCATTCGTTACCAGAGCCAGCCTCAGACCCTAAGCAGACCTAAGACCCCTGAGTCAGAACACTGTTCTGAATGTGAATGTAAGCAGAGGACAGTTTCAGAGTCAATAAAGGAAATGATCCAGGTCACAGGCAAGGAAGAGCTGTGCACATCATGTCCTTCCCCTCTTTTTAAATCTTCTCCTATCCCCATCCCCATCCTCACTTATTCATCAAAGGCCAATTCCTTTGCCTGACATTGTAGACACTCGGCAACAGCAATGATACATTCCCCAAACAGAGGGGACATAAAAAGCCACATGCACAGGCCTTCAGCACAGAGAAACACACAGATAATACAAGAAGTAATCATCTTGGTTGTCAAGATTGCGATCACCATGGCCAAAGAGGTAAGGATTTAGTAAATCTGTGAGGTTCTGTTTATAAGGTACACCCAAAAGATTAATTCACCAGCCAGGGCCTACTATATGCAGATGCTGAAGAGGGAAACACCTAGCCTCAAATACAGTCCAGGTGAATAAATTAGGTAAAGGCCATGGTATAAGACTGCCCATAATGAGGTACAAATGAAAGGTTCTCTCTGAGAATTTAAAGAGCAATAAGCTTCAGTGGTCCTAGAAAAGGAGAGGCCTAAAGGACAGCATGAATTTAGACAGAAGAAAGAGAAGGACAGGGTGTGAAAACCAGTTTGGCTGGAGTTGAGGGCACAGGGAGGTGATTAGTTAGCAATGAGCTGAAAAGTTAGGCTACAGTCAAATGAAGGAAAGCCCTAAATATTCAGGCTAAAGAGTTTGCAACTTACAAGTAGTAAGTTTCTGCAATTTACCCTAGAAGTAAAGGGAAAGCTACAGCCAGTGGCACTAAATTTCAATTTAGTGCGGCTGACAGGTGAAAGGGGCATATGAGTAAACCTAAGACAGAGCACTAGATAAGAAAACAAGTGGAGACAGAGGCTAATGACCTGAAATGTGCATGTGGACGATAAAGCAAAGCAAGGAGTCAAACTAGACCCCGAATTTCAAACTAGGTAAGGAGGAGTAAGGATGTTCAAAGAGAATAACAAAAAATTTGAAAGGTGCTTATGGTAAAAACTATGAAACTTGGTTTTGTTCTCTCTGAGCTAAAGGTAAGATATCTGAATGGAAATAAATGTGCAGGACTGGAGCTCAGAAGAAAAGTCAAAGCTAGAGCTTCAGATGTGGGTGTCACCCGATAGGTAACAGAAGTCCTGAGAATGCATGAGATCACTAAGTGAGAGAGAGCGTGAAAAGAATGCATGTGCATGCAGAGAACTGAGGAATGTGGAAGCAAACACCCTGGAAAGGGTAGGGAGAGAAAAAGAACAGGATGGTATAAGGCCACAGCAGCCATGCAAAGTGAGTTTCAAGGTAGAGGGGTTACTACACAGCATCACTGCAGGGAGGTCAGGGAGAAACTGTGTGAGCTCACTATATAGGAGCTAACTTTTCCCCCTAAACTATACAGCCCTCTTATCCTGCCTCAACCTTACCCCCTACTCCAAGATGCCTGGTTACCTGGAAATCACAGAGAGTCAGGAAAATTCTATCAAAATATACTCTCTAAGGCTACCTCCTCCTATCCGTGCAGCTATGCACACATTTTATGTGCCCAATTTAATACCTTCTAGGTGCTAGGCAACATGCTCATTCATGTCCTCAACGAAAGCAAATTGTAATAAGCAGCAAGCAACTAAATAATAATACAGCCCGTGAGGGGTGAAGCAGGTTTGAACAAATACTGTGACAAATGCTATGGGTGCCTGGAGGAAGAACAGACCAAGTCTCTGGAGCATCTAGGCAAACTCTGGCAAAGAAAACTTCTGACTAGGCCCTGAAAGGACTAAAAACGTCCTGAGAAAAACGGTGAGTGGAATGATGTGGCTGGAACTTTAAGCACACCGACGAGAAAGATAAGAGAGAACAGAATAAAGGAGTAAGTAGGTTTTCCTCTCCATACCCCATCCAAAATGCAATCTGTGGCAGCAAAACTCATTTTCCACTCACTGGAGCAGCACTGGGGCCAGGATATCAGATGGAAAGTTGCTAGTACTGAGTAATTTCTGAGCTTATTTCCTCTAATAGGACTATGGTTTAAAGAAACCAAAATTTTAAAACATAAAGAAAGAAAAGAAACTTAAAGAAAAGACACTTAAATAAAAGAAAAGAGGGGCGCCTGGGTGGCTCAGTCAGTTGAGCGACCGACTTCGGCTCAGGTCATGATCTCACGGTTCGTTGGTTTGAGCCCCGTGTCGGGCTCTGCTGACAGCTAGCTCAGAGCCTGGAGCCTGCATCAGATTCTGTGTCTCCCTCTCTCTCTGACCCTCCTCTGCTCACGCTGTCTCTCTCTCTCTCAGAAAGAAATAAAACATTAAAAAAAAAAAAAGAAAAGAAAAGAAAAGAAAGAAAACTTAGCCTCTTGACCAAGGTCTGTTTCTTATTTGCTGTTGTCTGGGCCTTTAAGATCAAACACACCCTAGACCTATCCACTATCCCAGACTCCACAAAGTTTTAGTGCTTGACCCCTCCTCTTAGATGCCTCTCTGTCCTCCTGATGATGACACCCACACTGCCCAGCAGGAAAGACTGCTGCTCTGTCCTGCTACAGTGATTTTTTTTTTAAACCATGCAAAATTGTCCCCTAGAAGCTAGAGTGCAAACTTGTCCCTTCCAAATTCCAGGCTTACATGTTCACTTGTTCTCTTTTAGTTGTTCTCCCAATCTCCAAATTTTATTCCCAAACACTTATGTAGGTATAGACAATCAAATTTAAGTGCTTTAATGGGGCGCCTGGGTGGTTCAGTCAGTCAAACGTCCAACTTCAGCTCAGGTCATGATCTCACGGTTCTTGAGTTCAAGCCCCATGTTGTGCACTGTGCTGACAGCTCAGAGCCAGGAGCCTGCTTTGGATTTTGTGTCTCCCTCTCTCTCTGTCCTTCCTCTGCTTGTGTTCTGTCTCCTCTCTCAAAAATACATAAACACTAAAAATTTTTTTTTTAATTTTTAAGTGCTTTAAGAATTGTTTTAAAATCTTTCAAAATCAGCTCTCTAACCTATCAAAATTTTAAACCTAATTCTTGCTTGTTATTTTTGTGTATTGTTTTATACACAATAAACAATCTAAAAAATTTTATTTTCATTTAAATAAAAACAGATTCTGCAGGTTTAATCCACTGGCTACACAAAATTTCACCAATGCCCCCTCCTCTGCTTTAGCATCCTTGGAGGAGTCAAATAATAAAGGACACCATGAAAAAATGTCCAAAGAAATGCTAAACACTAGTGCCCAACAGGCTTGCCAATGAAGAAAGAGCCAAACATAGAAAAAGGTAGAGAGGTGGTAGTCCGAGAGGCAGAGAAGGGGAACAGCCCTCCTTCCTGCTACTCCGCTGGTAGCTGGGTACAGAAAGTATACAAGGAATATCAAATCCAGAGAAGGGAACTGCAGGCTAATGGCCCCTGCATGTGTGAGAACCATGGAATCTCTCTCCTTCCTCTTTCTAGGTGGAAAGCGTGGAGGGAGAGGGTCTAGGAAGGTCATCTGAAAGCCCTTTTAAGCTCTATGGAGACTCAGACAGGGTGGAAAGAGAAAGAGCAAGAGCAAGGACTTGGGCTGGCCGTGAGCTCAGGAGAGAACAAATTAGATAAGGAGAGATCCTATAAGTTTTCTTTTCACTCTCTAACCCTTTCCTCCCCAGGATAGGAAAGAGACCAAAAAAAAAGCCCTGTGCCTAAGAGGTATACAAATCACCTGGATGTAGTAAGAAGAGGGGAGCCCCAAAACTCTGAAGTACCCAATAAGGACCCCATCCTTCTCATTATGTCTTTAAGAAAGCTATTTGGGGACATGCAGATTGAGAAGGTAGGAAGAACAAACACAGCAGAATTTTTCTTCTATAGATAAAGACGGAGAAGAGGAAATGCTACAAAACCTTCATATGCAATTTGAGTTCAGCTGAATACAACAGAAATGACATAGTGAATATTCTCCCTTCCCATACAAGAGTTTCCAATCCCTCCCCACCATTCCTGGAAGCCTGGTTCTATTCTAGGTGGAATGGCCTTACTTGGTGAGCTCATAGTCTGAGAGAAGCTGCTTCAGGTGTCTGGAAAGTAACTTTTTTTCCATTGACAATCGCACCCACGCTCTAGCCTTTCCCACATCAGTCTTGATTTCCCCGATGTTCTGGATGTGCCTGAAGGGAGAATAGAAAAAAATGAGGTGGGGAGTGGGGTAGAAAATGAACTTGCTACTAATAAATCCTCCTCTCCTCCTGTAGAGCCAAGGAGGTCTGGTGAGACAATTCTATCCCCATCCTAGTGAGAGTCCATCTCTCTTGTTCTCTAAATCTTCANGGGTTTTGGAGGGGAACAACACAGTTCTCAAAAAGCCAGGCTAGACCTGGAGCCCTAAGACCTTGCAATACTCTGGTATAATTTGCCAAAAATGTCAGGAAACCCACTTGCTTGTACAGCTCCACAACTGCATCATGAAGCACAAGACCAATGATGAGGGCCTCCTTGGTTAACTAAGAGGCTGCAAAAGGCCAAGTCATTGAGACCCTATTATTTAAAGTAGACACCTGGGGAGCCTGGGTGACTCAGTCCAACTTCAGCTCAGGTCATGATCTCATGGTTCATGAGTTCAAGCCCCACATCGGGCTTTGTGCTGACAGCTCAAAGCCCGGAGCCTGTTTTGGACTCTGTGTCTCCCTCTCTCTCTCTTCCACCCCTACCTGCACTCTGTCTCTCTCTCTCAAAAATAAAGATTATTTTTAAAATTTAAAAAAAAATTAGACACCTAAGAAGTAATTGAAAACAGGCTTTTAGTGGCTTATTATAGATGAACTCAGACTGACCTCATATCCTGAATGAGAGAGATTCGCAGGGGAGACATGACTGAGCTGGCATCAGACTTCCTCCGTTCTGAATCAAGAAGTATTCCTAGAACAAAAAAGTTGGTCATGTCCCAAGAGATCTGACTATCCAAAGAGCTGATTACCCAAATTTGTATAGGAAATAGTTGGTTACTTTGGTAACACTTAGCATTCATGAAATAAATATTCATGAATATTTATTAAGTGCCTACTAGGTATCAGATGTTATACTTTTACCCATCTCATTTAACCCTCTAACAACTAGATCGCCAAGGAAGTACCACAGAGAAGGGAACTGATTCAGAGAAAACTGCTTTCCCTCAGTCACCAAGTGGCAAAGTCAGGATGGGAGGGAACATAGATCTTCTGGCTCCTAATCCAGCATTTTCTCACCACAAATCCACGGAAGCATTATTTCCATTTGGAGCTACTATCCACGTACTTGCTCTTGCCTCAAAATGGGCTACAAAAGAGCCAAGCAAATGTGTAAAGAACATGTTTCAGAATGCTTAGGATCTCTACATACAAGCATACCTCAATTCTATTGTGTTTTGCTTTATTGTGCTTCACAGATATTGCGTTTTTTGCAAAATTGAAGGTCTGTGGCAATGCTGTGTCAAGCAAGTCTACTGGCACCATTATTATTATTATTATTATTATTATTACTATTTAATGATTTTATTTATTTATTTATTTATTTTAAATGTTTTTTATTTATTTCTACGAGAGAGAGAGAGAGAGACAGCGTGAGCAGGGGAGGGTCAGAGAGAGAGGAAGTCACAGACTCTGAAACAGGCTCCAGGCTCTGAGCCGGCAGTCAGCACAGAGCCCGACGCGGGGCTCGAACCCATGAACCGCGAGATCATGACCTGAGCGAAAGTCGGACGCTCAACCGACTAAGCCACCCAGGCGCCCCGATTTTATTTATTTTTGAAAGAGAGAGGGAGAAAGCAGGGGAAGGGCAGGAAGAGATGGGAGCATAGGAACAGGATCTATGCTGACAGCAGAGAGCCTGATGCAGGGCTCAAACTTGTGAACTGTGAGATCATGACCTGAGCCAAAATCAGGTGCTTAACTGACTGAGCCACCCAGACACCCCTATTATTATTATTATTTGAGAGAGAGAGAGAGAGAAAGAGCATGAGTGAGGAAGAGGGGCAGAAGGAGACAGAGAATCCCAAGCAGGCTCCATACTTAGTGCAAAGCCCTACATGGGGCTCAATCCCATAATCCTGGGATCATGACCTGAGCCAAAATCAAGAGTCAGGCGCTCAACTGACTGAGCCACCCAGGTGCCCTGAGACCATTTTTCTAACGGCATTTGCTTACTTCATGTCTTTGTGTCACATTTGGTAATTCTCACAATGTATCAAAATTGTCTTTATTATATTTGTTATGGTGATCTGTGATCTATAATTATGACTTGCTAAAAGCTCCAACTGACGGTTATTTTTTTAGCTATATTTTTAAATCAAAGTATATACATTTTTTTAGACTAATGTTATTGCACACTTAACAGACTTTGGTATAGCATTAATATAACTTTTATATGCAATGGAAAACCAAATAAAGTCACCTGACTTTACAATAATATTCATTTTTTTGTGGTAGTCTAGAACCAAACCCACAATATCTCTGAGGTATGCTTATATATTTATATACATATGTCTGCTCCAATACTTAAAACCTAGTATCTTCATCACTTAACTGTTGAAAACTTTGGCTATATAGTCTATCCTTCAGCAGTAACTTCTATAGCCTTCTGAGAAAACTTTTTGTTCTAATATCCAGAAAGCAGACCTAAAAACTCCTTAAAACAGGCTGCTTAGGAAGCTCTTGTACCTGGTTTTCAGTCAACTATTCTCCCCACTTTCAGTGTAGCTGAAGTCAATTAGCTCAAGAGGAAAGAAAACGCGGAATTCATGCCTTTACTTCCATTTGAACTGATCTTTACCATTAGGATAAGAATATCTAAGAAAAGTAAACAAACTTCCAGGCAGAGAGAAGAAAATGAAGGATGGTGCAAAGGGAAGATGCTGCCAAGATGTAAAGGAAGGAAGAGGACTGTCCTGGAAGGGGCACTGCAGAATGAACACCAGACCGGAGACGAGAGGCCTGGCTCCTAATCAGGTCTCTTCCATGAATGCCCTGTGTGATCCTAAATAAATTCAGTTCCTCCTGGATCCCAGTTTCCTCCTCTTGTAAAATAAAGGAGTTGGAGTAGATAATCTCTGGGGTCCCTGCCAACCCTAATATTTTTATTAAATTAGAAACTGAAAAGAAGTGTTAAGGGATCTTTCACACCAGGCCTTGACTCTGAGAACTCCAAGGTAGGACACATTCACAAACAGCCTCTCTTACCTGATAGATCATCTCAATGTCCATCCAGAAATAAAACAAAAAACTATGAAGACAACCTGTTTCAAACACAGGACACGAGTACCACACAAATTCACTGAAAATTTAAATTCATTTTAAGACTGGCCTCTTGCTGATATAAATCATCTATCTCACTGATCAAAAGGGTACAGAAACAGGGACATCTGGCTGGCTCAGTCAGTAGAGCATGCAACTCTCGATCTTGGGGTCATGAGTTCAAGCACCATGTTGGGTATATAATTTACTCAAAAAAAAAAAAGGTATAGAAACACATAATGAAAGCAAATCCCCTGGTTTTGGCACACTCTGTGGTTTAGAGAGCCAAGTAGCTTAATATTTAAAAAAGAAAACATTTCAGAGCAAAGGTTTCATGGACCTACTGCAGATCATCACTACGGTAGGAGATGGGAAAGTGGGTGGAGGGTGTTCTCCCCAGTGGAACAGAGATCAACTTACCTGAGGTACTGAAGCTTCCTGATGTGAGTTTTCTCTGTCGGTTTTCCTGATAATGTAACAGGTGGGACCACAAGGCTGATTTCCCCTGGAACAAACACAAAGGAGAAGAAATACCTGTCAGTTTAGACTTCAGAGGCCAAGGCATCCAGTGAACAGTCATAGATAAAACATATAGATATGGGTCTTTACTAAAAAATATCTAGACTATGTCTTATCTTGATGTATACCCAGTGCAAAGCATACAAATATATCCCCCTACTACAATGCAGGAGAAATTTAAAGAAGAATGGAAGGGAACAGAAAAGAAAAATGGTCCACCACTTGAAACAGGGAGGAGGACGCGTCCACGAAGAGTCTATGAATGGACCGGTTTATAAGAAAGAAAAAAGCAAAGAACCTATCAACTTCTGAGTTGGCTGAAGGCCAGCTTGGGTAGAGCATGGTGGATTTTGTACAGAGGAGCTAATACCCAAACTATAAGATTCCATGATAACTCCTGAGTTTCCTAAAATATTTAAAGCATCATGGCCATTATTGCAGGCTGAGGAGACAGAAGCTGTCACGAAGATGAAGATTTACTCTCAAAGGTAAAGTTGAAGAAGCCTGCAGGAAGGTAGGCTGGTACTTAACTACAGTCAGTATAACAGAACCTTAGCATTTGGAAATCTAACAGTTGCAGTTTAAACTATTTAAGACATGTAACAATTTGTCATTTTACCAGGGCACAAATCTGATTAGCATTTGCAAGCCTGATGTGAGGGAACAATTTGCCTAGGTGGTCAGTGAGGCTAGCTGGCCATACAGTAAATGTTTTGTCTTTTTCTAGCCACCTGCAGTACACAGTGACCTTTGTTATGTGATTTTTAAAAACTATATCAGATTCATGGTAAATGTTTCAATATAGCTGACATAATATAAATGTATTATGTTTTAGTAGTAGGATTTATTATAATAATTTTACAAATGACTTTAGTTCTGTATTTTACAGAAGTAATATTAATAATAATAAGTTACCATGTCTTAAGACTTGCTGTAAACTAAGTACTACATTAAATGTTCCAAATATATTTTATTCAATGCTCTCAATAATACTACAAGATAGGTAGTTCTATCCTGATATTCTTTAGAAAAGAGCAAACTGAGGATCAAAAAGATTAAGTAACTTATGAAGACCACACAGCTAGTAAGTAGGGTGTTGGGATTTAAGTTTAAATCTATCTAATGTCAGAACCACTGCTATCAATGATGCTGTACAGACTGAAAGAGATCATTTAACTTCTGAAGTCATACTTTCTGAAGAAAGTTTTATGCTCTCAGGTGAATGTGAGGATTTGAAGGTCTCAAGATTTGTCCCCTGAGTATACTGAGTATTTATTTTGTTTCTATTCACCAACTTGATCTATTTTAGAGAGATCTATTTTTAGGAAAGCAGCCTCCCTTAACAAAACTGTGTGGATGTGACACACACCAAATATAGACAGTCAACAGAGAGCCCTCACATGCAACGATACTGAAGAGCCAAAGGCCAGAGCAACACCAGGCCACCATGCCAGGAGGATGCCCTGGGTCACAGTGATTTTACTGATGAGCAGGGAGAGCAAAGGTAGGAGAGAGCAGCAGCTTGGCTGAAGCTTAGTGATAAGACACTGGGGTCTTTCTAGTTCAGGAGACATGGATTATTCTTTTTCTCTTTTGCAGAGGCTGATCCAGACTACAAGGTTCAATTTAGCCTAACCACCCATTTGGGGTAGTTATATAGATAGCAAGATATAAATAGCACCGGATTCTCCAGGAATGTCATATATATGGAAGGTAAGAAACAAGACCTTCTCAAAGGCAGCAGTTACAAAACCAGTAAGAAAAACCAAACCTCACCTCTTATTGTCAGAAGAATATACTAGAGAAGGATACCCATTTCCTTGAAAAATGTCACTGAAAGCCAAAGAGAGTTGTGAAGATAACAGAGCTTCTGAAGAGGAATTGCTCAAGGCAGCCCTGCAGGTAGACAGTCATGGCTAATAACAAAATTTAGAAAGCTGGCAGCAAAACCTGTTGTTTGGATTCTCTCTAAGTAGATAAAATAGGTAACTGATCAGTAAGGTGCCCTCAGAAGGGGACAGTAAGATTACCTTCTGACAGTGAATTTGGTCACTGCATGATCATGCATAATCTTCATGATTTAGACATGTAACCAGGTTATAGCTTTTGGACTAAACATAACCAAAGAATGTCTCAGCAGGAGAGAAGCGCTCTACACACAAGCTAACCAAGTAGAGGCATAAGGAGGACATTTTGTAGAAACCCAACATAGTCACTGTCAGTCCTCAGATGAACATTCATGTGTCCCTGAGGGCATAAATGCCCTGCCAAAAAGCACACACCCTTGCTTCCCTCTGGTGACACTGTTAGGCTTTATTTTTAGCACTCCAAATGCAGGCTTCAAAACAAAATGGGACCTGAACTGAAAAGTCCCCATTATTTTAAATTAGTTTCTCACTAAACAAATAGCAACTCTCTGTCCAAACTGAGAAGGGAATCAAATTGGCTCCAAAAGATATTCCTCATACTAAGACAATTTTTGCAGAATATGGCTGCAAAGCCTCAGAGGACAGGTTTAGAACATGTAATAGTATGGTATTTGTTCTTAAGCTGCAGAAGTCTCACTAACTCTCTAGAAATTTTTACGGCAAATATTAAAAAGTTTTGAGGGCATATGTTTTGCCAAAAAGCTGAAGAGCTCAACTATAGTGCCAGGCTTGCTCAACTTCAAGGAAATTGATAAAATGATTATTTATATTCTATTCGTTTGTTATAAAGAAAAGTAAAGAAACAGAAACTCTTCATGTAGAACCTAGCATAACAGCTTTCATATGTTATATACCTACCACACACCGGGTTATTTTTATCATATCTAATTATCATAACCCTCAAAGGTAGACTTGATTAACTCTGTAGTATCAATAAAGAAAATGAGACTCAAAAATCACAACTTACTGGAAGTCATCCAGTGGATTCAAATCTCAGTCTTCCCGACTCTAAAGCTCATAATGTTGCTATTGTACTACAAGAATCTCAAAACGTTAGAAATTTGGTGATACACAATTTTTAGCATTTAAAAATATTTGTAATCACACTGTTGTTTATAATGCTAAAAAATCAGAAACAGTATAAGTGACCAGTAATAAAGGACTGATTCAAATATGGAAAAATGTATACAGTGAGTACAGTAACTAAAACTGAGACCTGAGAAGAGTAATGACCATAAACATTTATAGAGCACCTCCCAAACTCCAGGCTCTGAGTTTAGTGCTTCACATGAACTATCTTAAATCCTACAGAGATGGGTACTTTAAAAATTCCATCATATACAGGATTAAACAGAAGCTTGGAAAAGCTAGGTATCTTGATCAGTCTTATAAAGTTATTAAGTAGGAATCAAACCCGGATCTTATCTGATTCCTAGTTTGAACTCTTAAATACTACACATCACCTAAAAATTACGTAAGGACATAGATAAAGTATTATGCAGTTAAAAAAAAAAAAGTAAGTCACAAAACATCATGTACAGTATGATCCCATCTAGATTTTTTAAAAACAGCTTTATTGAGATATAATTCACATTACCATAAATTCACACTCATCAGTCACTCCCTACTTTTCCTTCCCTCCTGCCTCTGACACCCACTAATCTAACTTTCTGACTACGAATTTGCCTATTCTGGACATTTTATATAAACAGGATCATACAATATGTGGTCTTTGTGACTGGCTTCTTTCACTTAGTATGTGAAAACTATCATCCTTCATTCCTTTTACTGCTGAATTACATTCCATTGTATAAATATACCAATTTAGTGTATTTATCCACTGATGGACATTTGGGTTGTTCTGCTTCTGGTCTATTAGGAATAATACTGCTATGAATACTTGTGTACGTGTTTTTATACAGATGTCATATTTCCATTTCTCTTGAGCACACAGCTAGAAGTGAACTTGCTGTGTCATATGATAACACCATGTTTAACATTTTGAGAAACTGCCAGACTATGTTCCAAAGTGGCTGCACCATTTTACATTCCCACCAGCAATGTGTGAAAGTTCTAATTTGTCCACATCCTTACTAAACTTGTTTTGTCTGTCTTTTATTTTAGTTATCCTAGTGGATGTGAAAAGATAATCTCATTGTGGTTGGATTTTTAAATATACACTCTATACGGGTATATGTGCACAGAAAAATGTCTTAAAGAACAGATGTGGTAAACTGTCTGTATACCCATGACAATGGAAACTCAAGAAGGGCAGAGATCTTGATATGTTTTGTTCACTTAGGTATCTCAAGTACCTACAATAGTGCCGGACACTTGTTGGCTCTCAAAATATAGTTGCTAGATACTTACATGCATTTTCTAATTTATCCATATTAAAACTGCTTTTGAAAAGATTTCAAGTTCTTTTCAAATTTAAAAATGCATAAAAATTAAAGCTGTCCATCTTAACCAAATATTCTGAAATAAGGAAATTATCTGGTATTAAGCAGTAAAATCAAACTTACTCAGTGTCACACAGTCCTTTCTCAAATCTTTAGACAGTTAACCTAGCTGCATATAAAAGAAATGTTAATGACAGATCTTTTTCCACTGGGAAGGTACAACCAGTGAAGGACCTTTAGGGGACATCTGGTACTTATGAGCTTCAAGTTCTCTTTTGTATTCCATTTCCAGACTAGGGCCAGATGCCAAAAACAATCTATCAATTTGGCCTTCAGGTCTATTCACAAAAAGGAAGATGCCACTCTAAAAATGTCTCACAAACACACAAGTTTATGAAGCAAAAATTTTTTTAAAAAATAGTTTGGATCACATTGATTTACTTATTTGTTTGTTTAACTATTTCAAGTTTCATTCCACCATGCCATGCGCCATTCTTCAAAGATGGCCAGCTGGAGAAGTATGGGAAAGCTAGTAAGTGAAAACAGAAAGCAGTTTGCTCAGCAGGGAGAGTCTACACATTCCTTACCTGCTTTACTTGTAGTCCATGACTCCAGATTCTCTCTAGAAGGTCACAAAGGCTGGCAATCAAGGTGTTCTCCTCCACCCCTGTGATGTTCACCTCCCCGTGCCCTAGCTCCACAGCCTCTCGGCCCATCTTCTCCACCAGCATCCTCTTGGTCTACAAGGAATCAGTCAGTGGGATTAGATAACCCAGTGAGTAGGATCATATGCAACTAGAGAGGGTTACAGCCACCTGCACAGTACATTTGCTGGGCTGGGAAGGACAAGATGAACAAGACCAAGAGACAGAGTATATTTATCCTCCACCATATAGGTCAGGTTATGATGGAGTACATTCTTTAAAAGTTTAGTTACAGGAGCACCTGGTTAGCTCAGTTGGTTAAGCATCTGACTCTTGATTTCAGCTCAGGTCATGATCTCACAGTTCAGAAGTCCAGCCCCAGGCTGGGGTCTGTGCTAACAACACAGATCCTGCTTGGAATTCTCTTTCTCCCTCTCACAATAAATAAATTAATATATATTTTTTTAAAGTTTAGTTACAAAGATAAGTAAACAGCAGTCACTGTATGATCCTGGGCCTACTCCTTCTTTCTGTGATGCCATCATTCTAGGTTAAGTTTTTGCATTTTGGAGCTGAAAAAGTTGAATAAAACCCTTCAGTCATGCTCACTTCTGAGAGTCTGTTTCTCACTGTTTAACCGATCTTACCAAACAAACCTGTAAGTATTTAATGCTAGAAATACATCTGAAGTACCTGTCAAAGGGATCAAAAATTAAGGACAATGATTTACTTTTAAGTAAAATTTCCAAATGCTTATTATAAAAAACCCCAAAAAACACACACTATATAATGATAATTGCAACCTTTATTACTATGTGTCAGGCACTGTATTAAGCATTACAACTCTATGAGGTAAGTATTATTATTGTTCCCTATTTACTAATAAGGGAACTGAGGTCAGAGAACTTGAGGAACTTGCCAAAATCGCACAGTAAAGAAGAAGATCTGGCCTCTGAATCTAACTCTGCCTGAATACTGAGTTCAAGTCCTTAACTAACATTATTTAATTCTGTTATAAACTTGTGACATACAAAAATCTAAAGAACAAGAAGAAAATCACCCCTAATTCTGCCTTTCAGATACAACAATTCTTAATATTTTGGCATATTTCTTTCCAGTGTTGTTATTTTCAATGCTTTTTCCATAAAATATATCTCATATACATGTTGTGTGTGTGTGTGTGTGAGATATACCACACACACTATTATAACCATCACCCAAGTTAAGAAATGAAACATTGCCCATCCATATCTTTGAAGCACCCCGTGTGTCTTCTCTCATCACTTTCCCACTCTGGAAGTGCCTGCCCACTATCCTGACCTACACAACAGAGCTATATAGAAAAGCAAAGAAATTCTTATAACCTATAATTGCATTGCTAAACAATGTAGTTTAGTTTTGCCTATATGCATTCTTTTATGATTTGCTTTTTCATTAAACTTTATATTTCACTTAGCATTATACCCTCTAGATCTATTCATGTTGCTGCAAATGGCAAGGTTTCATTCTTTTTTATGGCTGAGTAGTAGTCAGTAGTGTATATATATACCACTTCCTTATCCATTCATCTATTAATGGGCCTTTGGGCTGCTTCCATAATTTGGCTATTATAAATAATGCTACTATGAACAAAGAGGTACATATATCCTTTTGAGTAAGTTTGTATTCCTTGAGTAAATACCCAGGAGTACGATTGCTGCATTATACGGTAGTTCTATTTTTAATTTTTTGAGAAACTTCCATACTGTTTTCCACAGTGGCTACAACAGTTTGCATTCCCACCAACCGTGTGTGAGGGTTATTCTTCCTCCACATCCTCACCAACACTGTTGTTTCTTGAGTTTTTTATTTTAGCCATTCTGACAGGTGTGAGGTGGTATCTTATTGTGATTCTGATTTATTTCCCTGATGATGAGTGATGCTGAGCATCTTTTCATATGTCTATTGGCCATCTATATGTTTTCTTTGGAAATACGTGTTTATGTTTTTTGTTCATTTTTAATTGTACTATTT
Source organism: Crocuta crocuta (assembly GCF_008692635.1). Lineage (NCBI taxonomy): Eukaryota > Metazoa > Chordata > Mammalia > Carnivora > Hyaenidae > Crocuta > Crocuta crocuta. Next base: position 1,198,035 of record NW_027530670.1, on the reverse strand, counting down.
GTTTTACTGGTGTCGAGTTGTATAAGTTCTTTATATATTCTAGATCAGTTATGTCATTTGCAAATTATCTTCTCCCATTCAGTATGTTACCTTTCAGTTTTGTTAACTGTTTCCTTTGTTGTGCAGAAGCTTTTTATTTTGATGTAGTCCTAATAGTTTATTTTTGGTTTTGTTTCTCTTGCCTCAAGAGATATATCTAGAAAGATGTTGCCAAGGCCAATGTCAGGAAAATTTCTGCCTGTGCTGTCTTCTAGGATTTTTATGGTTTCACGTTTCACATTTTGATGCTTAATCCATTTTGAGTTTATTTTTGTATATAGTTTAAGAAAGTGGTCTAGTTTCATTCTTTAGCATGTAGCTGTCCAATTTTCCCAATACCATTTGTTGAAGAGACTTCTTCCCATTGCATAATATCATGCCTCCTTTGTCAAAGATTACTTAACCACATAGTCATGGGTTTATTCCTGGGCTTTCTATTCTGTTCCATTTACCTATGTATCTTTTTTTTTTTTTAACACAGTACCTATTATTAACAATAGATTATTGTGCACATTATAATATGTTAAGGGAATAGATTTCATGTTAAGCGTAGTTACCCAAAGAAACAAACAAAAACCAAAAACTAACACATGGAAATTTTTGGAAGCGATAGATACATTTAGCATCTTGATTGTGGTTGATATTATCATGGGTATATGCATATGTCCATACTTGTCAAAGTGTATACATTAAAATATGTGTGTAATTTTTTTGTATATCAAATATACCTAGAAAAAGTTTTAAAAAATTACTGTCTGTAGAATTGAGAAAGACATCCCAACAAGAAGCTTAACGTGAACAACACTTTGGACTGACACATCGTAGGCATTAAGTAAATTCTTACGTCTAGATAATAAGACCACTGCTATCAAATTAAAACAGAGGCAAAAACATTTTCATGTGTGTAAGACTAATCTGTTGAAGACAATTCAACTATAAGAATTTCATATAAATAAAGTTAAGATGTCTAAAATAGAAAACTATATCTATCTCTCAGTTTTAAAGAAAATATACGTTAATATCAAAGTGTGCTTGCTCTCCATTAATGGTGTATTTATTTAAAACAAATACACCTAATTCCAAGTTTACAGGATCATAACATCAGTACTATCCCATTATATTAACAATATTTTTAAAGCCAAGAAAGAGTGGTCAGAGCCAAGATGTGGTCTCTCCTTGGTGACTAAGGGAAACAGCACACATACACATGCAACGATGGCTCACCTTGTTGCGGCACTCCTTCAGCAGGCCCTCTACAAACTTCCAGTTGGTTTGAGCAATCACTGATGGGGAGAGGTTGGACAATTTAGGCTGGCGGATGGTGCTGCCCATATTTCTGGCTTCCTGGATGTACTTCTACAGCAAACGGAAAAATCAAAAGCTCTTTGTGTCCACGCACACAAACCACAGGTGACCAGTACTAATGAGAGCCTGAAGAGGGTGCTATTATCACCTGTACTTTCTTATTATCACTCCTATGCTCAGAGTTGGGAGTGGTAAGTTTAAAATGCAACTCTTGCAGCAAAGAGAAAAAGAGACAATATGATGAGTTCTGTTTTCTCTGATGTAAGGTATTCTATGAGTACTGTAATTACCTTTGCTTTAATGATAGAGGAGGTAAAAAAAACACACGGTTACACAGAGCTAACAGATGGCTGCAACATGTATAGCTCAATATACAAACCCACCCAAATTTCAGAGCACTACTCAGAAAATCATTTTCCCCAAAAAGCTGTGAGGAATTTAACTCCTCTGCCCATATTAAAGGTATCTACCCTTACTATCATAAAGTATAGCCTTGCTAAATCAGAGCCTGAAAAAGAAGACTGCACATTTAAAATAACAACTGCATTTTCCGCTTTTCTACAATGTGCTGGTGATTCTCCATATACTGTTTTTTTTTTAAGTTTATTTATTTATTTTGAGAGAGAGAGAACAGGGAAGGTGCAGAGAGAGAGAAGAAGAAAGAGAAAATCCCAAGTAGCTCTACACTGCCAGCGCAGAGCACAACACAGGGCTCAAACTCATGCACAATGAGATCATGACCTGAGCTGAAATCAAGAGCCCAACACTTAACCAGCTGAGCCACCCAGATGCCCCACTATTTATTTTAACATGGAACCTACAGTAATTCAGTGAGCTGCACACTAACATCCTTTCAGTATCGCAAGTTTACAACCAATATTTTTACCCTAGACTTTATTCCACTAGTACAAATGTGTCCATTCTATGTTCTGGTCCCTCAATCTGCTCCTACTACCAACCCCCAAGGTTAGGCTTCAATTCTCTCACCTGGACTACCTGCTTCCTAGTTTGTTACCTACCTCCTGTACTTCCTTACTTCAAAATATTCAGCCTGCAGCCTCCATTACAGGACAACTACCACTACCAAGAGTTTGATCCTGCATTTTTTCCATCTGAATGCTCTTCTTTTGTCTCTCAAAATCCTATTGTCTTCCCAGGCTTAAAGAGATGATGGCTCCATCAGTCTTGTTTGAATATTACCCCAGGTAGAACTCACCTCTGCTTTCTCTAATCAGTGATCAAATACTGATGTGCCTCTCACAGGGTCCTTCCAAAAGACTATTCTACTAAAGTTATTTGTGTATCTGACTTTGTTCCCTAATAAACTGGTCCTCCCCGAGGACAAGCCTATCTCCTTCTCATCTTTATATTTCAAAGTGCTTACTACAATGATTGGACCAAGTAAACATGCTCAATAAACACTGCTGAAAGAATATGGAGGAGAGATGGAAGACACAGCGGACACTTCTAAAATAACACCAATACCCAACACTCCTTATCCACCCTCACAAAAACAAAACTTCTAAGCACAGGCTCAGTCATTTAAGCACCTGACTCTTGATTTCAGCTCAGGCCATGATCTCAGTTTGTGAGATCCAGCCCTGCGCTAGGCTCTGTGCTGCCAAGTGCAGAGCCTGCTTGGGATTCTCTCTTCTCTCTCTCTCTCTCTCTCTCTCTCTCTCCCTGTTTCTTTCTGCCCCTCCCCTCACCCAAAATAAATAAATAAACATTAAAATTAAAAAAAAAAACTCTAAGCACTATCAGATCCTATAAATCAGCAGTTAAAAACTCATAACCAGGGATGTCTGGGTGACTGTCAATTAAGCATCCAACACTTGATTTCAGCTCAAGTCATAGTCTCACAGTTTGTGAGTTCAAGCCCCACATCAGGCCCCACACTGACAACACTGAGCCTGCTTGGGATTCTGTCTCTCACTCTCTACCCTTCCCCAACTCACTTTCCCTCAAAAATATACATTTAAAAAAATTCATGGCCATATCTTACGATTCTAATTTATTCCTTTAAAAAAAAAAAAAAGCAAAGACAAAATTGTATTTATTTTCCAATTCACTGAGGTGTCAGACACATATGAAAATAATATGCTTTAATAGGTTTTAAATGTATAAAATGCAAATTGTAGGTTCTTTCCTCAAAGAGAAGTTCCTGAAATAGGCTTCTGAAGGTGAAGCTCCATTTTTATAACTTCTCTGCAACTAAGTAAGGCAAGGTCTCCATCCTGAGGTTTAGAAGTAGAAACTTCACTGAGAACGAGTTATAGCAGAGCTGAGAAACTCAGCTGGTAAACTCAGGAGGTCAATTCAGGAACACCCAATCCCCAGGCACCTAATGATAACATTCCTCTTTTGTTCCTCTAAGGAAAAAAGTCAAGATTATTGGTTTTAGGGGTGCCTGAGTGGCTCAGTTAAGCGTCTGACTTTGGCTCAGGTCATGATCTTGGTTTGTGAGTTCTAGCCCCACATTGTTCTCTACGCTAACAGCTCACAGCCTGGAGCCTGCTTCAGATTCTGTGTCTCCCTCTCTCTCTGCCTCTCCCCCACTCATATACTTTCTCTCTCAAAAAATGAATAAACATTACAAAAAATTTTTTTAAAGATTATCTGTTTTAAATTAAGATACACAAAAAAAGGAAGACAAGTCTTCCACTCCCCAGTTTCAGAAATTCACAGCATAAACCCAAGTTCAACTTTTCTTCCTTCTCACTCTAACAGAATTAACTTTTTTACTGCCATATTACACACACACACACACAATCTCACAAATTTTAAGAGAAATTCTTCCAAATTTCAGACTCCTTTCTTCTGAGTTTCCTGTCACACTCCCCTGGGAGCATCGTGTGTGACTGAGTACTGAAAGGACAGTGAAAAGCTTTCTTTTTAAGGCCAGACATCATTCCTGATAGGGCTGCAAACAGGGCCTGGTTCAGAGAGAGGACCTACTAGCTGTCACTTGCAAAGCATCCTACATCCTGGATTTGTCATAACCAAGGCCCAGTATCAGGTATCAGGAACTAACCCCAGTATTAATCCTTCTTTATGGGGAGAGGTCACTACTAAGACATTTGAATCAGATCAGAGGCCATGGAAATGGGAAAGAGAAGTAAAGTGTAGAATAGTCAAGAGCCATTGCTTGTCACTCTTAAGATGTCTTACCTCTCTCTGGTCATTATCTAAACGCAGGTGTTCTGTGTGCTGCTTCTGCCTATCTTTCCGCCTCCACTGAGCAGGGGCATTCCTTTTTGTCCACCTGATAGAATCCAAGCAGGCAATTATGAACATCACACTAAGAAAGTAGGGTCAAGATACTGATAAGAGAGAACCTGAATGTCGAGGGGATAATGCTGGGCACGGGGAAACTACCTAACAGTCACCAGAGATGGCTCAGACACCTTGAGGAAAAGTAGCTGAGAGCTCAGTGACTGGGGAAGAAAGAGAAAACTCCCCAGGGAAAAAAGGCATATCTCTCTTAAAACACGTACAAAAACATCACATGCAGACCCAAAACTATACTCCTCTGTCTGGGCTTTGACACACTCATCTCCAAAAGTAACTTAAAAAGAGCAACCCCACTAAGGTATCTAACTTTCAGTTCAGATTCCAAATATTTCAACCACCACTTATTAAAGATACAATGCTAGCTAGCTAGGTGTGGAATGGGATTTAGTAAAGAGATGAGTGCAACCTATCTGTAGCCTGGCTTTTTATAGCTTCTGGGCATGTGAAGCTATCCCAATTTGCAGAGTAGAGACAGGAGCTAATTCAACTGTCACCTGTATTATTGTTCAAATAAGTGAACAACCTGGATGGTCTGGGTCATCTCCATATTTGCTTTACAAAATTCCAGGGATCTTCTACAAGCTCAGGCCCAGATATGGGATAACCCTCATCACGGTGGTTAGGGAGCTGGATCGGGGAATCCCTGGGGTTGACTCACTTGTTGCTGGCTGGCCCAGTGGAAAGCACATCAGACTGCAACTTAGGGAAAAAGCCTGGCTCATATTTCCCTTGTCCAATCTTCATGTCAAGTAAATGGGGGTGAATCGCAGTATGGTCAATTTTTGCCAGACGCAGTTCGATTGCTTTCTCTGAATGAGAACAACAACAAGAAATAAGCCAAATATTTTTTAAATATACCATATTCTGAACCATAAAATAGGTTTCAATATTTAAGATAATATGAATCATACAATTATGCCCTCTAACCACAATAATCAATAATATCATCTTGAAACTAAACAGCATGCTTCTATATAACTCATGGGTCAAAAAAGAAACCAAAAGAGAAATAAAGTTTGAAACTGAATAAATATGAAAACACAAACTATCAGAATATGTAATTAAAATATTACTTGAAAGGAGATTTACAAGAAATGTCTATTTTAGAAAAGAAAAGTCTCAAACTAATGACCTCAGCTTCTACCTTAAGAAACCAGAAAAAGATATGGAAATTAAATCCATATACAAGTAAATACAAGAAAGGAAACAATAAAGACCAGAGTAAAGTCAGTGAAACAGCAGAGAGAGAAAATTAATAAATCCAAACAATGGTTCTTTCAGATCAGTAAAACTAATTTAAAAAGTCAGACTAAGTAGCATAAAATGAAAAAGACACAAATTAACAGTATCAGGAATGAGAGAGGTGACACTGCTACAAATTCTATATATATTAATAAGAGAATATCACAAATAATTTAATGTCAACAAATATAACAATAAGTTAAATGGAGGGGCGCCTGGGTGGCTTAGTCGGTTAAGCGTCCGACTTTCGCTTAGGTCATGATCTCGCGGTTCGTGGGTTCGAGCCCCGCGTCGGGCTCTGTGCTGACTGCCAGCTCAGAGCCTGGAGCCTGTTTCGGATTCTGTGTCTCCCTCTCTCTCTGACCCTCCCCTGCTCACGCTGTCTCTCTGTCTCTCCTAGAAATAAATAAAAATATTAAAAAAAAAAATAATAAGTTAAATGGAGAAACTCCTGGAAAAATATAAACTGCAAAAGCTCACTCAAGAAAAAAATAATCTGAATAGCCCTGTATCTATTTTTAAAATTGAATTTGTAAAAATAAATAAATAAATAAATAAATAAAATTGAATTTGTAGTTTACCTTTTATTTTTTTTTTAAGTAGGTTTGACACCCATTATGGGACCTGAACTCACAACCCTGAGATTAAAAGTTGCTTATTCTACTGAATGAGTCAGCCAGGCACCTCTGAATCTGTAGTTTAAAACCTTCCCACAGGTGCCTGGGTGGCTGTCGATTAAGCATCCAACTCTCTAAAAAAAATTTTTTTTTTAATATTTATTTGGGAGAGGTGAAAGAGCACATAAGCAGGGTAGGGAGAAAAAGAGGGAGACAGAGGATCCAAAGTGGGCTCTGTGCTGACAGCAGAGAGCCCCCAATGTGGGGTTCAAACCCACAAACTGCAAGATCATGACCTGAGCTGAAGTTGGAGGCTTAACCAACTGAGCCACCCAGGCACCCAAGGGTCCAACTCTTGATTTCAGCTCAGGTCATGATCTCACGGTTCATGAGATCAAGTCCTTGGGCTCTGCCCTGACAGCACATAACCTGTTCAGGATTCTCTCCCTCTCTTTCTGCCCCTCCCTCTCTATCTCTCTCAAAATAAATAAACATTTTTAAAAAAATCTTAGGGTATCTGAGTGGCTAGTCTGTTGAGCATCACAGAGCCTGCTCAGGATTCTCTCTCTTCTTCTCTCTCTGCTCCTCCCTATCTTTCTCTCAAAATAAATAAATAAACATTAAAAAAAGTCTTGGGGCACCTGGGTGGCTCAGTTGGTTGAGCATTCAACTCTTGATTTCAACTCAGGGCAGATCTCACATTTTGTGAGATCAAGCCCCACATTGGGGGNGGTCCAACTCTTGATTTCAGCTCAGGTCATGATCTCACGGTTCATGAGATCAAGTCCTTGGGCTCTGCCCTGACAGCACATAACCTGTTCAGGATTCTCTCCCTCTCTTTCTGCCCCTCCCTCTCTATCTCTCTCAAAATAAATAAACATTTTTAAAAAAATCTTAGGGTATCTGAGTGGCTAGTCTGTTGAGCATCACAGAGCCTGCTCAGGATTCTCTCTCTTCTTCTCTCTCTGCTCCTCCCTATCTTTCTCTCAAAATAAATAAATAAACATTAAAAAAAGTCTTGGGGCACCTGGGTGGCTCAGTTGGTTGAGCATTCAACTCTTGATTTCAACTCAGGGCAGATCTCACATTTTGTGAGATCAAGCCCCACATTGGGGGGCTTGGGNCTCCTCCCTATCTTTCTCTCAAAATAAATAAATAAACATTAAAAAAAGTCTTGGGGCACCTGGGTGGCTCAGTTGGTTGAGCATTCAACTCTTGATTTCAACTCAGGGCAGATCTCACATTTTGTGAGATCAAGCCCCACATTGGGGGGCTTGGGATTCTCTCTCTCCCTCTCTCTGCCCCTCCTCTGCTTGTGCTCTCTGTCCATGAATGAATGAATGAATGAATGAAGGAAGGAAGGAAGGAAGGAAGGAATAGCTTTATAAAGCCTTCTCAGAAGAAAACTCCAGGTCCAGATGACTTCACTGATGAATTCTGCCAAATATCTAAAGAAGAAATAATCCAAGAAACTAAAGAGAAGAAAAACAATAGTTCTCAACTTATTCTTGGAAGCCAGCATTATCCTGATACCAAATCAGACCAAGAACAAAAATACAAAAATTCTAAACAAAATTTTGGTAAATCTAATAATATACAAAAAGGATAATATGTCATGACCAAATACAGTTTCTCTCAGGAATGTAAGTTGATTTACATATTCAAAACTCAATGCATATCATTCAACAAATTAAAAAACCCCAATCTAATAACCATATAATTACCCCCAAAAGGTGCACAAAAAGCATCTGACAAAATACAACATCCACTTCTGATAAAAACTCTCAGCAAACTAGTAACAAAGCAAACACCAACCAATAAAAGATACCCCTTGAAAAACCTACAGCTAACATCATACTTAATGGGGAATGCTTTCCCCCCAAATCAGGAGTAAGACAACACTGCCCATTACCACCATCTATCTGACACTGTAGAAAAGGTTCTAGTCAGTGCAATAAGACAAGATAAAGAAATAAAAAGGCATCTGGATTGGAAAGGAAAAAGTAAAACTATCATTATTTGCAGGCAATATTATCTATGTAGAAAATTGGCTAGAATGTACAGAAAGCAATTAGAAATAAGTATGGTATGGTTGCAGGGCATACATCAATATACAAAACTCTACTGTATTTCTATATATTTGCAAAGAACAACCAGAAATTAAAGTTTTACAATACCATTTAAAATAACACCCCCAAAATGATATACTTAAAAGATAGATCTGACAAAAGATATGCAAAACTTGCACACAAAAACTGTATAACACTTTTTGAGAGGAACTAAAGAAGGTCTAAATAAATGGAGAGGTATGCCGTGTTCATGGATCAGAAGCTCAATAATGTAAGGTGTCAATTCTCCCTAAATTGGTCTATAGATTCAATGAAATTTCAATTAAAAAGATGAAAAATGGAAAAAATGAACTTGGATCCTTAGCTTACACTATCTAAAATAATTAACTTGAAGTAGATTATTAGGGTGGCATGGGTGGGTCAGTTGGTTGTGTTCAACTCTTGATTTTGGCTCAGGTCATGATCTCCCAGTTCGTGTGATTAGGCCCCACACTGGGCTCCATGCTGAGGGCTTGGAGCCTGCTTGGGATCCTCTCTCTCCCTCTGTCTCTGCCTGTCCCCTGCTCATGTTCTCTCTCTCAAAATGAATAAACTTAAAAACAATAACAACAACAAGAAATGGATCATAGACCCAATAAAGACTGAAAATATAAAACTTCTGGAAAGAAATATAGAGGGAAAAAATCGGTCTGTTCTCTGTATTTAAGAGTCTCTTATGGTTTATCTCCCTCTGTTTTTATATTATTTTTGCTTCCCTTCTATTTTATATCCTAAGTACCACATATGAGTAGTCATATGATTATTTCTCTTTCTCTAATTTCTCTTAGATTAACACACTCTAGTTCCATCCACATTGTTACAAATAGCAAGATTTCATTCTTTATAATCGCCAAGTAGAATCCCATTGTACATATAAACCACATCTTTATCCATTCATCTGTCAATGGACATTAATTTAGGCTCTTTCCATACTTTGGCTATTGTTGACAGTGCTACTATAAACACTGGGGTACATGGGCTCCTTCAAAAGAGCATTCCTGTATCCTCTGGATAAATACCTAGTAGTAAAATTGCTGGGTTGTAGGGTAGTTTTATTTTTAATTTTTTGAGAAAACTCCATACTGTTTTCCAGAATGGCTGCACCAGTTTGCATTCCCACCAGCAGTGTAAAGGGTTCCTCTTTCTCCGCATCCTTACCAACATCTGTTGTTGCCTGAGTTGTTAATTTTAGCCATTCTGACAAGTATGGTATCTCATTGGGGTTTTGATTTGTATTTTACTGATGAGTGATGTTGAGCATTTTTTCATGTGTCAGTTAGCCATCTGGATGTCTTCTTTGGAGAAGTGTCTATTCATGTCTTTTGAGCATTTCCTCACTGGATTATTTGGTTTTTGGGTGTTCAATTTGATAAGTTCTTTATAGATCTTGGATACTAACCCTTTACCCTATGTCATTTGCAAATATCTTCTATTCCATCGGTTGCCTTTTAGTTTTGCTGATTACTTCCTTTGCAGTGCAGAAGCTTTTCTCTTGATGAGGTCCCAATAGTTCATTTTTTATTTTGTTTCCCTTGCTTCCACAGACATGTCAAGTAAGATGTTGCTGTGGGTGAGGTCAAAGAGGTTGTTTCCTGTTTTCTACTCTAGGATTTTGATGGCTTCTTGTCTTACATTTAGGTCTTCTATCCATTTTGAGGTATGTGTGTGGTGTAAGAAAGTGGTCCAGGTTCCTTCTTCTGCATGTCACTGTCCAGTTTTCCCAACACCATTTGCTGAAGAGACTTTTTCCATTGGACATTCTTTCCTCCTTTGTCCAAGATTAGCTGGCCATAGGTTTGTGGGTCCATTTCTGGGTTCTCTATTCTGTTCCACTAATTTATGTGTCTGTTTTTGTGCCAGCAGTATACTGTCTTGATGATTACAGCTTTGTAATACAACTTAAAGTCTGGAATTGTGATGCCTCCAGCTTTGGTTTTCATTTTCAGGACAGCTTTGGCTATTCGGGGTCTTTTCTGGTTGCGTACAAATTTCGGATTGTTTGTTCTACTTCTGTAAAGAATGCTGGTGTTATTTTGATAGGAACTGAATTGAATATATAGATTGCTTTGGGTAATATTGACATTTTAACAACATTTGTTCTTCCTATCCATGAGCATAGAATGTTTTTTCATTTTTTTGTCTTCTTCAATTTCTTTCACAAGCTTTCTGTAGCTTCCAGTGTATAGATTTTTCACCTTTTTTGGTTAAGTTTATTCTAGGTATTTCATGGTTTTTGATGCAATTGTAAATGGAATTAATTTCTTGCTTTCTTTTTCTGCTGCTTTATTAATGGTGTATAGAAATGCAATCAATTTATGTACATTGATTTTATATCCTGCCACTTTGCTGAATTCATGGATTCTAGCAGGTTTTTTTTGGTGGAATCTTTTGGGTTTTCCATATAGAGTATCATCTCATCTTCAAAGAGTGAAAGTCTGACTTCTCTGCTGATGTGGATGCCTTTTACTTCTTTGTGTTGTCTGACTGCTGAGGCTAGGATTTCCAATACTATGTTAAGTAACAGTGGCGAGAGTGCACATTCTTGTCATGTTCCTGACCTTAAGGGGAAGGCTCTAATTTTTCCCCATTGAGGATGATATTATTGGTGGGTCATGAGTATACAGCTTTTAGGATCTTGAGATATGATCCTTCTATCCCTACTTTCTTGTAAGTTTTTATCAAGAAAGGGCGCTGTATTTTGTCAAATGATTTTTCTACATCTATTAAGAGGATCATGTGGTTCTTATCCTTTCTTTTTTATTAATGAGATGTATCACATTGACTGATTTGCGGATATTGAACCAGCCCTGCATCCCAGGAATAAATCCTATTTGATCGTGATGAATAATTCTTTTTTAATGTATTGTTGGAGCCAGTTTGCTAGTAACTTGTTGAGAAGTTTTGTATCCATGTTCATCAGGGAAATTGGTCTGTAGTTCTCCTTTATAGTAGGGTCTTTATCTCATTTTGGAATCAACGTAATATTGGTTTTCCTTCCATTTCTATTTTTTGGAACAGCTTCAAAAGAATAGACGTTAACTCTTTCTTAAGTGTTTGGTAAAATTCCCTTGGAAAGCCATCTAACCCTGGACTCTGTATGGAGATTTTTATTTTTATTTTTTATTTATTTATTTATTTATTTATTTTGTATGGAGATTTTTAAATTACTGATTCAATTTCTTTACTGGTTATGGGTCTGCTCAACATTCCTATTTCTTCTTGTTTCAGTTTTGGTGATTTATGTTTCTAGGAATTTGTCCATTTCTTCCAGATTGCTTAATCTGTTGGCATATAATCGCTAATAATATTCTCTTCTGTTTTTATTTCTGTGGTGTTGGTTGTGATCTCTCCTCTTTTGTTTGTGTTTTATTTACTTGGGTCCTTCCCTTTTTCTTTTTGACCAATCTACATAGGGGTTTATCAATTCTATTAACTCTTTCAAAAAACCAGTTCCTGGTTTCATTGATCTTTTCTGTTGTGTTTACTTTTTTTCTATATCATTGATTTCTGCTCTAATCTTCATTATTTCCATGCTGTAAGTTTTGGGCTTTATTTGCTGTTCTTTTTGCAGCTCTTTTAGGTATAAGATTAGGTTGTGTATTTGAGACCTTTCTTCCTTCTCTAGGAAGGCCTGGATTGCTATACACTTCCCTCTTATGACTATCTTTGCTGCATCCCAGAGGTTTTGGGCTGTTGTGTTTTCATTTTCATTGGTTTCCATGTACTTTCTAATTTCCTCTTTAATTTCTTGGCTGACCCATTCATTCTTTATTAGGATGCTCTTTAATCTCCAAGTATTCAGGGTCTTTCCAAATTTTTTCCTGATTGATTTTGAGTTTCATAGTGTTGGGGTCTGACAATATGCAATGTATGATCTCAATTTTTTTTTTACTTGTTGAGGGCTGATTTGTGTCCCAGTATGTGATCTATTCTGGAAAATGTCCCATGTCCACTCAAGAAGAATGTGTATTCTGCTGCCTTAGGATGAAATGTTCTGAAAGTATCTTAAGTCCATCTGGTCCAGTGTGTCATTCAAAGCCATTGTTTCCTTGATGATTTTCTGTTTAAATGATCTGTCCATTGCTGTAAGTGGGGTGTTGACATCCCCTACTATTATGGTATTATTGTCAATGAGTTTCTTTATGTTTGTGATTAACTGATTTATATATTTGGGTGCTTCCACACTGGGGGCATAAATGTTTACAAGTGTTAGATCTTCTTGGTGGATAGACCCCTTAATTATGTCCTTCTTCATCCCTTGTTACAGTCTTTATTTTAAAAGCTAGCTTGCCTGATATAAGAATGGCTGCTCTGGCTTTCTTTTGGTGACCATTATGATAGATAGTTCTCCAATCCCTTACTTTCAATCTGCAGGTGTCTTTAAGTCTAAAATGGGTCTTTTGTCAGCAGCATATAAATTCTGATGCCCTAGTCTTATGATTGGAGCATTTAGCTCATTGACATTTAAAGTGGGTACTGAAAGATTTGAATTTAGTGCCACTGTGTTGCCTGTAGAATTGGAGTTTCTGGTGATGTTCTCTGGTCCTTTCTAGTCTTTGTTGCTTTTTGGTCTTTTTGTTTTGTTTCTTTTCTCCACTCAGAGAATTCCCCTTAAAATTCCTCACAGGGCTAGTTTAATGGTCATGAACTCCTTTAGTTTTTGTTTGTCTGAGAAACTCTTTATCTCTCTTTCTATTTTGAATGACAGCCTTGCTGGATAAAGAATTCTTGGCTGCATATTTTTCCAATTCAGCACACTGAATACACCCTGCCACTCCTTTTTGACCTGCCAAATTTCTGTGCATAGGTCTGCTGCGAACCTGATCTGTCTTCCCTTATAGTTAAGGACTTTTTATCCCTTGCTGCTTTCTTAATTCTTTCCTTGTCTGTGTATTCTGTGAATTCGACTATGATATGCCTTGATCACAGTGGGTATTTGTTTGTTTGTTTTTATTTTTTAATGTTTTATTTATTTCTGAGAGAGAGAGACACCATGACCAGGGGAGGGTCAGAGAAAGAGGGAGACACAGAATCTGAAACAGGCTCCAGGCTCTGAGCTAGCTGTCAGCACAGAGCCCGACATGGGGCTCGAACCCACGAAGTGCGAGATCATGACCTGAGCTGAAGCCGGGCACTTAACCGACTGAGCCACTCAGGCACCCTGGGTATATGTTGATTCTAATGGGAGTTCTCTGTGCTTCTTGAATTTTGATGTCTGTATCTCTCCCCAGATTAGGAAAGTTTTGCACTATAATTTTCTCACATAAACCTTCTGCCCTTTTTCTCTCTGTTTATATTCTGGGACTCCTATAATTCAGCTGTTTTTCCTTTTTAATGTGTCACTGTGTTCTCTAAGTCTTGTATCATGCTCTTTTGGCTTGTTTCCCTTTTTGTTTCATTATTCTTCATAATTTTGTCTTTTATATCACTGATTTGCTGCTCTGCTTCATCCATCCTTGCCGTCGTGGCATTCATTTGAGATTGCATCTCAGTTACGGCATTTTTAATTTTGTCCTGACGATTTTACTTCTTTTATCTCTGCAGAAAGGGATTCTATGCTTTTTTCAACCCCAAGCAGTATTCTTATTATTGTGGTTTTAAATTCTAGTTCAGACATATCTGTGTTGATTAAGCCTCTGGATGTCATTTCTTTCTGTTCTTTTTTTTAGAGGTGAATTACTTCATTTTATCATTTTAGAGGTAGAAAAAACTTAGTAAAATTAAAAATTAAAATTAAAAAATTAAAAACAAAACAAAAAATCAAATAAAGAATGCTAGATCCTAAGTATATTTTGGTCTACCTGTTGAAAGAAGCCTGATAGAATAGAGAAAAAAAGAAAAGAAAGGGGGAAAAGGTAAGAAAATATTTAAAAATTAAAAAAATTATATAATACAGACTAAAATGAAATAGAACAAAAACATTTTCAATTAAAAATACAATAATTTTTTTAATTTTTAAAAAAGAAAACAATGAATTTTTCTTTCTGTATCTAAGAAAACAACTACGAAAAACTTAAAGACAAGCAAAAAACAAAACAAACATGAATAAATGAACCAGCAAACAGAATAAAACCCAAATGAAGTTATATCCAATTTCCTCTAGAACTCAAACTATGAAGCACTGTATAGTCCAGACACCAAACAGGCAGAGAGACTTGTGCTGGTCTTCTAGGGGATGTGCTTAGAGAGTGCAGTTGGGCAGAGCGTGGTGTAATGGCTCCGTTCTCCACTAGATGGCGCTGCTTACCTTACTGGGGTTGATCAGTGTGGCGCGTGTGCACTTGCATGCACCTGAGAGATGGAATGGCTTCACCCAGCTCCCTAGTCCCTGCCACAGGAATTCTGCACCCTCACCAACCTATGATCACATACCCTTCCTTTGTCTCATGCAGGCCTCTGTCCAGCCTGGCAGGCTGACAGCACTTCCTTCCCTCCAGAGTTATCTCAGATGGGGTTGCATTTCAAACCCCTCATTTCAGAGACCCCTGCAGCTTGGACCCTCACCAATTCTCTGGGGGAGACTCTCACTTAGCAATGGCTGGGTGCCGGGTTGCCCCAGAGAACGTTCATGCAATTGCACAGGAACAGAAGTTCAGAGATTATGGCAAATCACAACACACAGCTGGCACAAGGTTTCACTATACTCTGGTGTCTTTGCCCCAATACCAGCAAATGTGACTGCTCTCTGACGTCCACTGGGATCTTTGCCTAACGAGTGGAGGCCAAATGCTCTCCACACATGGGAACCACTTCTTTTACTATAGCAAATGGACCCTCAGACTCCACTGCCTGCTCCTGGGGATTCACCCTGATTCCTCACCAGAGCATTGCCAGGCACTGAGCTCCCGAACTTCAGACTCTCCGCCTCCACTATTTATAAAATCCTAACAGTATTGAAACTTTCTCCTTTCTCCCTCTCAATGGTTCTGGAGAACAGATTTCTTGTTCAATCCTCTGCAAGTGATTTCACTCTTTCTCTCTCTTTCTCTCCAGCTACTTTCAGGAGAGTGCTTTGCTTGCATGATCCCAATTCGTCATACTCTCCCCCTTGCTCTTTCTCTGTCCTCTCTCTGCAAAAACAGGTTCCTACCCTCCAAGGCTTTTCTCTCCCCCAGTTCACCTCTCTATATCGGGTACCTGCCGAGTTCTGTGGCTCAAGTTATGCAGATTGTTGTGATAATACTCAGATCAATTTCCTAGGTATGCAAAATGGTTTGGTGCTGATCTAGCTGTGTTTCAGGGACAAGAAAAGCTGAGAGTCTCAATGATGCTTTACCATCTTCCCCTGCCCCCCCATTAAATATTTACTTATTTTTGGGACAGTGCAAACAGGGGAGGGACACAGAGAGGGGGACAGATGATTCAAAGCAGGTTCCATGCTGACAGGCTGACAGCAGCAAGCCTGATGTGGGACTTGAACTCATGAACTGTGAGATCATGACCTGAGCCAAAATCAGATAATCAGATACTCAGCTGACTGAGCCAGCCAGCCAGGTGCCCCAAGATNCGAACCCACGAACTGCGAGATCATGACCTAAGCGAAAGCCGGACGCTTAACCGACTAAGCCACCCAGGCGGCCCCCAAGATCTCTTTTAAATGTAGCATTTTAAAGGATCTCCAAAAAGATCTCTTTATTTATGTGTTTACCATTTTCCAATCAGCCTGCTTCAAGAAGCTTAAGTATAAAATGGGGTGAGGTGACTGAACTAGTCCTCCAGGCTAGAGATCTCAGTCCAGTGGCAAGAACCCTGCTCTAGAATGTCTGGAGTACAGGAGCACCTGGGTGGCTCAGTCGGTTAAGTGTCTGACTTCAGCTCAGGTCATGATCTCACAGTCCGTGTTCAAGTCCCGTGTTGGGCTCTGTGTTGATAGCTCAGAGCCTGGAGCCTGCTTCCGATTCTGTGTCTCCCTCTCTCTGCCCCTTGCCTGCTCACACCTCTGTGTCTCTCTCTCTCTTTCTCCTTCTCTCTCTCAAAAGTAAATAAACAGTTTTTTAAAAGTTTAGAATATTTGGAGTACATCATCTCTCTGGGGCATACCCAAGATATTTCCATTATTCCTAGGAGCAGAGCATAGAGCTGCCGAAGGGTTTGTGACACCAATTTTACTGAAATGAATCGTATGAAAGAGGGTTAGCTGATCCTCCTTCCATATCCCATGAGAACAGACACAAGTCCTGGTCACAACTGAGACCAGGGTAATTCAAATCAGCATGCTTCAGTGTTTGGTGTTCAACAAATGGATCAGAGAGGGACTAAGAACTGATTGTCTAAACACTTGTGGCAGATGGGCAAGGCCTCAAGTGACTAGAGCATTTAGCTTTATAGCCTCTAACTATAAGCAAACTCCACCCTTTATTCCAGTGAGTCATATACAAATACTATCATTTTCAAAGGTAGCAAAACATGAAGATTGGGAAGTCCTGATGTAAGCTGATGACCTGAAAGATGTTTCTCCAAACCCACATTCCTATAAAAATCTGTCAAGCTTCCCAGGGCCAAAACCTTAGGCAGGGTTCAGGAATATGAAGCCTGATGTATTTCAGGAGGCAAGGATGATTGTGTTAAAGTAGTCCACTTGCACAGGCAACATGTCCTCATTAGCCAAGAGGACTGTCATCTTAATGAAAGGCTTGGACCAAGAGCTAAAAGGTAAAGACAGAAGTCTAGAGAATGTAAGGTTGATGAAGGCAGGAGTTTGTCCAAATTGTCACCAGTTTTATCTTCAAAACCTAGAAAAATGCTTGGCACATTCATTCACTCAGTAAATATTTGCTGAGCACTTACGATATGTTGAACATGTAATAGAGGTACTATACATTTTGGTAAGCGAATGAACAAAATACACAAAAAGGCTACAAAGACACTGAACAACCCACAAAGAAGTGAACACACTACTTAATCTGATACCTCAAATGAAACTATTTTCTAGCTAAACTGATCTAGATAGGGACTCTGTGAACAAAAAGGTCTTTTCAATCATGCTTGAAGCAAACAACTTTTAATATCTATATGTGCTAGCAGATTAGGGGCAAGAAAATGAGTAAGCAGTCTCTGCTCTTAAACTGTTACTAATAATAGCTCAAGGGAACAGAGATTATAGAGAAGAGGCAACAACAAAGCACCACAGGAGCACAGAGGGGGAATCCACTGACGCAGCCTGAGGTCCTCAGGGAAGGGTCCACAGAGGGAGAGACATTTCATGTTAGTTTTTGTGGCAAACACTGTCTAGTGCCTAATCACAACTCATTCACCCCTTCTTTCTTAGTAATAGAGCCCTGAGATCATTCAGGGTAATATTACACCCAGTTCAATACTCACTTTCACAGCCTCCCTTGCACTTAAAGATGGTCATATAACATGGCTGTGACTTATGAGACAACAGAAGTTGTTGGGCATTTCTGGGAAAGCTTTTGCTTTTGATACAAGAGGGAAAATACCGCTGGCATTAACCTTCCCCTCTTCTTGCCCTGAATGTGAACATAAAAAGCCTCTTGTAACCATAAAGCATCAAGTATGAATATAAAAGTCAATATGCTATGGATAACTGTGTAAAAAAAAATAGAATCTCAGTTCTTAATTACATTGTTAAGCAACTGAGCCAACACCAAAAACCACCAATTCTGCACTTCTTGCTAATTTGGAAAAATAACCCCTACCTGTCGAACCCAAAGCTGATTAAATTCTCTATTACTACAGGACCCATTCCTAACTGACACAGTGGGTTTTTTTGTTTGTTTTGTTTTGTTTTAATGTTTTATTTATTTCTGAGAGAGAGAGAGAGAGAGAGAGGGAGAGAGCGTGCGTGAGCGAGAGAGCATGAACAGGGGAGGGTCAGAGAGAGAGGGAAACACAGAATCCGAAGACAGGCTCCAGGCTCTGAGCTGTCAGCACAGAGCCTGACACGGAGCTCGAACCCATGAACTGTGAGATCATGACCTGAGCCAAAGTCTGACGCTTAACCGACTAAGCCAGGTGCCCCGTAACTGACACAGTGTTAAAGGAGATGTTTGCTAGGCAAAACAAAAGGGAAAAGCATTTCAGGCAATGGAACTAATTTATGCAAAAGCAGAAAGCGGAAAAGAAGTTGGCATGTTTAGAAACAGGGACACTCTAGTGACATAATCCAAGAGTAACAGCAACAAGAAGGCCTCACCTGCTTCATCCACAGTGGTACACTTCTGGTACATGGATGTACGGAGAGTAGGTGTCCGAACATTCAACAGCCTGATTTTGTCTACTCGAGAATCAAATACACGGAGCACAGGATCTTTATCATCATCATCATGACACATGATTTTGTTGTCAATGAAAGAAGCAAACATCTGGGTCTCTAGGAATCTTGAGAGGAAGGGCAGATATGGCTCAGGCTGGTCTGACAGAAAAGATGCCTGGTTGGACCAAAAAGAAACACACAGTCATTGAGAGCCTTGACCAGCAAAGGCAACACACCGAAGGGATCCAGTATGTTATATTTTCTCTCAAGTTTCCTAGGTCTTTATGAAAAGCAAACAGCAAAATCTCTTTTTTTTTGTTTTGTTTTGTTTTTTATTTATTTCTAGGAGAGAGAGAGAGAGACACAGCGTGAGCAGGGGAGGGTCAGAGAGAGAAGGAGTCACAGACTGAAACAGGCTCCAGGCTCTGAGCTGGCTGCCAGCACAGAGCCCGACGCGGGGCCCGAACCCACGAACCGTGAGATCATGACCCAAGCGAAAGTCGGACGCTTAACCAACTAAGCCACCCAGGCGCCCCTCTTCATTTTTTTTTTAACATTCATATAATTTCAGATATCCTGAAATTTTGACGTACTACCCCAAACTTACTCAGGTAACCTACTGTGGCAACCAATCTTTCCAGAATCTTGATGTTCAACCTGCACAGGCACCTTAACCTAAGAGAGCTATCTTGTTTCCAGCATATATACAATGAAAGAAAAACTCATCTTCAGTTAAATCTTCAAGAGGATCTGGCATATTCTCATTTCTCACCACCTTCCCAACAGGATTACTCACTTTATCAAAGTTTTGCATCTGCTCCCTGTTGGTAAACCAAGATTCCTTATCTTGGCTGGGCTGAATGACAAACACCTCATAATCTGCAAACATCTGAGTGAAACGATTTGCAAAAACTTCCCGGATCTGAATGTTTAGCTGATAAATCCTCAGTTCTTCCTCATCACACTGAACCTTCAGATCCTTATTGCTGCTGGGGTCTTCACGCACTTCCAGCTACCAAAAATGAAAAAACAGTTGAAAATATAAGTTTTTTCTTTATTCCCCCCAAACTGCAACTCATCTGTTCCACCCTCCTGCCCACCTCCAGTGGTCACTTACTTCACAGCAAATAGAGAAAAGAAACAAAAGAGAAAAACATCAGAAGGAAAAAAACAAGGAAAGGGATTCTGACATGTAGAACAGAAAAATGAGGGTGTTCCACTTGCAGGTACCCAGGAACTTAATGAAAGTAGAGATAAGATTATGGGCAGAGAGAGATTCTGTAATAGAAGAAAAGATGCTACTTATCTTGAGGGTCAGAGAACGGAGGAAAGCTAGGAAATCAATTAGAAAATGATAACACAAAGCAACAAAGTGAGACTCTGGCTCTCCCTTCATCTCTTTGATTTTCTCTCCCACATCACTGTCCTTATCTTTCTCCCTAAGAATTTTTCCTTACTGTGTCCAATGTCTCTAAATATTTCCCTGCTCTTCTTTAACTAGCCATGATTAAAAAAAAAAAAAAAAAATTCCCCTCTACTAACTAAATAGTGGGGAAAATGAAATGTTTCATACTTCACGAAAAAAAAAATTGCCCTTGGGGCGCCTGGGTGGCTCAGTCAGTTAAGCATCCAACTTCTGCTCAGGTCATGGTCTCACAGTTTATGGGTTGAGCCCTGCATCGGGCTCTGTGCTGATAGCCAGCTCGAGTCTGGAGCCTGCTTCAGATTCTGTGTCTCCCTCTCTCTGCCCCTTCCCTGCTCATGGTGTCTGTGTGTGTCTGTCTCTCTCTCAGAAATCAAAAAAAAAATTGCCCAACAAAGTGATTATATTGTCCCATTTTGCTTATATGTAATTTATAAAAATAATTTAACAATGAAATGGAGGAGGGTGAAGAGAGGAGTAAAAAACTACAGAAAGCTGATAGTCTCATCAAAGTCAAGAAATGGAAAACTAACTTCATCCCAAAAAGAGGATTGGATGAGGGAGCGAGAGACAAGCTGAGGGCAAAGTGTAGGCTAACAGCACTGACCACCCCCCACCCGACCCCATGGGGGACACATGATATTCCTTGGACGCTCCAGGCTACCCCAAACGGCAAAGGACAAAAGAAACAAATGGTTAAACTGATAAGAGTCCCCACCAGTTTACCAGAAAAAGGCAATCCCATCATAGCCTGAAGTCCAAGAACTCCCTACTGTCTTAATGTTATTGGTTTCCTAGAGAGAAATACAACCTTAGCTTGACAATAGCTAGGCCTGCAGTAAGTCTTTAGCATGTAAAACTCTCTTTGGAAACTTCCTGGTGACTTTATCTCCTCCCCCCCCAAACCGGGCACCCCCCCCCCCCCCATTTACAGTACAGCTCTTTCTGCCCACGGGTCCTGTCCCCATGCTTTAATAAAATCACCTTTTTGTACCAAAGACGTCTTTAAGAATTCTTTCTTGGCAGTTGACTCTGGACCACCCCACCATGACCCCAAAACTTCATTATAAGGTACCCAGCATGTGAGGTGATGAGTCTTTTGATCTGGACTCTGCGTTACAGTGCAAATTTGGTGAGTCCTTTCTCTTTTCCTCCTTTACTCTCATTTCAGGGGCTTTCTGAAAAGTATGGTCTTACTGAACACTTTCATGTCGACTGCTCAGGCTGCAATCCTCTAGCATGTGGCTACTCTATGGGGAGGAGAAAGCCTGCCTTTTGGCTGTAAGTTAGTACCCTGACTGGAATGGTGATAAGACCCAGAAACTTGATGCCCTCTCTTTATTCCTGTCCTTATACAAAGTTGTCTGTCTTGGGTACAGGACAGCCACCTAAGTCACCAGGAAGGCTGCCAATCATTAAGACTCCCGTATGAGGGTTCCTCCTCATTGGTCTAACATGATCCCCTCCACATCTATGGTCTAGCAGCTTCTGGCCTTGAGATCCACATTGGGAGCTGGCCAAAACCAGTACCCGACTGAATTAAAACCCGACCAGGGACCATTTCCTAGGGAGGCTGGCTATAAAGACTATGTGTTGGAATGTCGCTTAAATCATGATGAATTTCCATCAATGTCCTCTATCAACTACTACTTAAATTACAAAATTGGGTAATTCCCCCTTATAAAGCTTTACCAGTGTCTTCCATGGGTTAAAAAATGGTGGCTTCTTGGTCTTCTCAGCAAGTCAAACTCGGTCCAAATGCCAGGCATCCATCTGTAGCCTAGGATGCAATGCAGAAGCGGGCGGACGCAAGCAACCCTCCTTCAGGAGCCCTTAATTGGTTGCTTGGTGGTCACAGTGATTTTGTTCGAGGTACACCTGGGGTTGCTTTGACGCCAGGAACCTCTGACATATCCTGTACATGGGACACCACCCGAGAGTCGGGGGAATTCACAGGGGTAATGGATCTTCTCTCTACTCCTCTCTCTTTCTACTTAGCCATCTAGGAGGAGCAGGGGTGCTTCTCTTTAGTCCCCAAGGCCTCTCTCGGGATGCTTTTTAACCCACTGGAAATAATCTGGCTTACAAAATATAGAAAAGGACTCGTCTCCTATAACACTGCCTTAGTAAACAGGGCAAATGGATGGAAGTACCCTAGGTCCAGGCCTTCATGGCTCTACCTGGACCCAAGAGCCCCTTACAGAACGTGGCTGGTCAGTAACCAGACCAGTAAACTCCCTCCTGATACACTGGATGATAACTGTCTAAACAGGCCTCCTCCTAATAGAACAGGTTGTTGGAGGAAACACAGGTCATCCCTGACAAAGGGGACACTATTTCTCTCTTTTTTTAAAAAAAATTTTAATGTTTATTATTTTTGAGAGAAAGAGACAGAGTGCATGCAGGGGAGGAACAGAGAGAGAAGGAGAGACAGAATCCAAAGCACACTCCAGGCTCTGAGCTGTCGGCACAGAGCCCGACAAAGGGGTCTCAACCCATGAAACATGAGATCATGACCTGAGCCAAAGTTGGACACTTAACCCACTAACCAACCCAGGCGCCCTGTGATGCTCATTCTCTTAAGTAGACACAGGGGAAACAATTCAGTGTTTAAACTAATTTAAGTTTTGCTGGTTTAATTAGGATAGACCTGTCTTTGGAGTTATCAGCATTAAATATGAAATTTTTATTCTACCAAGATTTACTAAAGGTCCAATAAGTTCATGTTATCTCTGTTGCAATTTGTGAGCAAAAAGATAACTTAAAATGACGGTTGATTTTGTCTGTTTCATGGGTAATTGTTAAGATAGCTTTCAAAGTCTTTGGTAACCTGAAACTTTAAAGTTTTGCTTGCACAATAAATGAGATTAAATTAATTAGACATCTAGTTCTTTTCCAAATTGGATAGAGTGCTAAACTTTGATTACTGAACATAGGTTTGTGCTTTTAACTTCTTATTGCAGAGAAACTAAGGCTATTTGTGTCTATTGGAAAACATGCTTTGTGCTTAACTGACCATGAATTTGCCCTCTAGAGAACTCATGGAATAGTTTATGTTTGGTTACTAAATTTTCATTGGAGACTAAGGTTTCTAGGAGTTAAAATTCAGTTAAGTATACTTAAGACTGATGGAAATAAGGAAAGCAACTCTGTATGTAGGAAACTAGGAGATACGTTAACAAAGAGAGATGGAATGGAATTGTACTTTTCGTTGAAGGTAAAAAGAAAGTAATTTTGTCCTGTATGAGACCGGTTGGAGAGAAATGCCTTGGGACAAAATCTGAAGGCAAGGTAAAGTTGTAAAAGGTTCATGAAGGGAAATCTTTGAAAAGGAATTTTATGTGTGGTCAGGATGGACTAAGGTTGAGATGAATGTATTTTAAAAGTACACTGAGGGAGGGGCGCCCGGGTGGCTTAGTCGGTTAAGCATCTGACTTTCGCTTAGGTCATGATCTCGCGGTTCGTGGGTTCGGGCCCCGCGTCGGGCTCTGTGCTGACTGCCAGCTCAGAGCCTGGAGCCTGTTTCAGAGTCTGTGTCTCCCTCTCTCTCTGACCCTCCCCTACTCACGCTGTCTCTCTCTCCTAGAAATAAATAAAACATTTTAAGAAAAAAAAAAAAAAAGTACACTGAGGGGTGCCAGGTGGCTCAATCAGTTGAGCGTCCGCCTTTGGCTAAGGTCATGGTCTCACGGTTCATGGGTTCAAGCCCTGCATCTGGCTGGGTGCTGACAGCTAGGAGCCTGGAGTCTGCTTTGGATTCTGTCTCTCTTCCCCCTACTCGTGCTCGCTCACTTGCTCTCTCTCTCAAAAATAAACAAACATTAAAAAAAAATTTTTTTTAATCTTTTTTTTTTTTAGTATTTTTTTAATTGATTTCTAGGAGAGAGAGAGAGAGAGAGAGAGAGACAGTGTGAGCAGGGGAGAG
>NW_027530670.1:1158228-1173835 GCF_008692635.1 Crocuta crocuta | reverse complement strand
CGAACCCACGAACCGCAAGATCATGACCTAAGCGAAAGTCAGATGCTTAACCGACTAAGCCACCCAGGTGCCCCAAAAATCTTTTTAAAGTACACTGGTATAAGGCTGAAATTCTGCTTTTCTCTCTTTACAAAAGACAAAGTTTTCTTGGATTGTTGATCTGCTCTTATTAAGAAAATGTAAACAGGGGCGCCTGGGTGGCTCAGTCGGTTAAGGATCCGACTTCGGCTCAGATCATGATCTCATGGTTTGTGGGTTCCAGCCCCATGTTGGACTCTGTGCTGACAGCTCAGAGGCTGAAGCCTGCTTCAGATTCTGTGTCTCCCTCTCTCTCTGCCCCTCCCCTGCTCATGCTCTGTTTCTGTCTCAATAAAAAATAGACACCAAAAAAAAAAAAAGAAAATGTAAACAAAGGTTACATTAGATTTCATCTTTATCAGACCTTTGATTACTTAATTTCTCAATGTTAAAGAAGCTAAGTTTTGCTAACAACTATATAACGCTACATATTTGTCTTTAGGATCTCTTATGCCACCTTGGGTAAAGAAGTAAGATTTGTAATGATCTTTAATACTATTTAGGACATGCTTTATAACTTTCTGAAGTTTTAACAAACTTCCCAGGATTTAAAGGGTAAATGAAGTCTCTTTGACCTAAAATTAGTCCTTTTTGGCGTGTCTGGGTGGCTCAGTCGGTTAAGCGTCCAACTTTGGCTCAGGTCATGATCTTACGGTTCATGGGTTCGAACCCCTCATTGGGCTCTGTGCTGACAGCTAGCTCAGACCCTGGAGCCTGCTTCAGAATCTGTGTCTCCCTCTCTCTCTGATCCTCCCCTGCTCACGCTGTCTCTCTCTCTCTCTCAAAAATAAATAAAACATTTAAAAAAAAGAAAACATTTTAAAAAATAAAATAAAATTAGTCCTTTTTATTTGGTATGCTAAGTTACTTGGAAAAGCACTGTCAAATAATGGTAAACCTTAGGCTATATTGCATGGGTAAATGCTATAACTACTTAAATATATATGAAATTCCTAAAGTTTTAATGCTTTATCACTTGATATTCTGATTATTGAAATGTGTCACAGAAATAACTGAATTTCCTTGTTAACTGCATCATAATGAACTCTCATCATATCTTTAACAATGTCCATTTCTGAGACTTTGTCATTTATAATTGCTCTTATTCTCTCAACAAAACATATTTCATCTTCAAGAGCAATCATAAAAAGGACTTTTAGGACAAATATTTGACATCTTTAAGACTAATACTAACATGGGTTAAGATTTCCAGAACTAAAAAACTGTATTCAAACTGAACAATAATTAGGAACATGGGGCTAAATAAACTGAGGAAGATTAAATTTTTTGTGACTCTTGTTTGAAATCTTGCTGGTTCTCTAATGCTTGCTCTTCCAGATTAAGTAAACTTTCTCTTGAGATATAATATACAGAGGTGACATAAAGTATTCATTTGTAAACAGAAGCATTTATCTTTTCTCTCTACCTAAACCCTCTGAAATTCAAAAACTCTGAGAATATTCTTTCTTTCATGGCAATTACAACTGTTTACATAAATTCAATAGAAATCTGTTCATCTTGTAACATGACACCACTGGAAATACTGGTTATCTTACCAAGGTTTTAACTAGAATGTCCTATTTGAATGACATGCATAGATTCAGATAGGACCCTACAGCTTTAAGGAACTAAGATTGACCTTTTGAAATGGAATCATAAAGCTCCTTGGAAATGTTGGCTTGACCTTGCTTACAGAGTTCCCAGCAGCCTTACCAGCTGAGTAAAGAAGGTCACTTCCTGGCAGGTGCAGGAATCTCAGGATATCTTGGGGACCTCGTGAAGAGTAATTTGCCCAAATCTACAGGTACTGCACGCATGTCTGATGGCAAGTACTTCACTTGGCTTCTGGCCTGGAGAGACTACTAAAAGTTCAATCTGGTGATTTCTTATAAAAGGTTCCAGCAAAGCAAACCTTAAAGATCCTTATGATCAATTGCTATTCTTGCTGAGTTTATGTAAAGAATTAGGTCAAGTTTGTTAAAACTGGACCTGTACTACAAAGAAATCAGTCTTGATTTGGGTGTCTCTGGAAATGAAGGTTTTTAGAAACAAATCAGTGTCTCAATAATGCACCATTATAGATGTTAAATTCTAGTTCTGTCTTTAAATGTTGGTTGTTTGCCTAAACTAGACAACTTTAGGTAAACTTCAAAAAATTGTCACAATAGCACAGGTATGGACAATCTCCTTGCTTGTCATTCTGTGGGAATAATGACCCCATGAACATATTATTTAAACAACTGGAAAATGGGATGGATTCCCTGAACAATTGTATATAAAAAGGCTTTTCTCACTATAAACTTATCAATAGATAAAGAATATAGTGCTTTACTAAATTATTCACTTGAGGCAGGTTAATTCATAAATCTCTAAATATGCAAATCATATCCTTTCCAAACCCAATCTGACAGCTACTAGAAACCCACCCCATATAAACCCAAAAGACCTGGTTTAGTTAAAGGATTAAAAGTCTAATACAGCAGGAGACTTAATTCCAAAATGAAAAGGCCCCTACTGGGTCACATTATGTATTCTCACCTCAGTAAAACTAGAAGGGCATTCTTCATGGGCTCCCATATCTAAATAAAACCTGTACCTCCTTTATAGGAAATCAGAAAGGAAACTAATGTGCCTTCTTATTTCTGTGACCCTGTGGAAGATCTCAAACTTCTCTTGTGATGGTTGTACCTTTCTTTTTCATTCTCCTTTCCCCAATTTCCACTAACAATTCCTTCTTACAATGAGCCATTGTAAGAATCACCACAGACATTTGAGTTACAAACCAGAAAGACCAACCTGATTACTGCTGCCTGTTCCCACACCCATCTGAGGATGCTTTAAGCCTGACATCTAAAAATCTCACTGGCAGCACTAGTAGACACTGGGTTTGTAATCTGCTTTAACCATTAACCTGTATTTTTGTTTCTATAAAAGTACCTCTTATTAATCACCTAATTGCTTACTAAACAAAACAGAGTCTATAGGATGGCTATATACCACCTGTAACACAGTTAAGGCCTTAAATGACTCTCAAAATAACATTATATTAAATACTAAAATAACTCAAATGCATAAAACAGTTCTACAAAATAGAACAGCATTTAGATGTTTTAACTGCTGCACAAGGTAGAACTTATATTCTCATAAAAACAAAATGCTGTGTATACATTCCAGATTATCACAAAAATATTTCTGGATTTCTAACTGACATGAATACTAAAATTGGTGCTTTAAACAATCCCTCTCTTTCGTTTAATGATTGGTTAAACTCTTGAACTGGAGGACTTTTGTCTGCTACCAAAGAACTTTCATTTGGGCTCATCTTTCTAGTTATTCTAATTATGTTTTGCTATTTTCTCCCATGCCTCTCTGCCTGGTGCCAAGACTCCATCACTGCAATAACTTCAAGCCAATAGATGATCCTTTCTACTTAAGGAGGTTCATACATGTTGCCCATGTTGGATTCAGCTGCCTCTATGTTTTTGTAACCCTCCCTAAACGTTCTCCCAACTGACCAATATGGACCCATATAGGGAGGGACAACTCTACGCCCCTACTCAGCAGGTAGAAGCTAGAGAGGATGAGACTTTCCACCTTCAGCAATCTTAAGGGTCAAAACCTTNTATTCCTCAGGCACTCCTGGCTACCCAAGAACAAAGGAAAGGGTTTTAAGTCCTTGCTGTGGTAATGTGGGAAACTAAGGCAAATGAAAAATTAAATTCCCTTACTTCCTACAGCCCACTGACAAGTCCTTGAGACCATCAGAGTGATCTCCCTCTAAGAGCTCAGCTGCCTCAAGGATGACACTCTGCTGGGGTAAAAGAGAACCTTAGCTTAACAATATCCCAACCTCAAGGATCCTGTAAGTCTACTTCTTTTATCTCAACTGCCCCAAGATACATGCTGGCAATCATACTCCAAGCTTTTGACCCTCAATATACATCTGAAGAGTCTCATGACTGAGGTTGTATTAAACAGTAATAAATGGTGTTTCCCTCGCAACAGCTAGGTCCTCAAGGTCCTGGAAACCTTGCTTGCAAAATTCCTTAGAGACTTACTCTAACCCTGACTTCCTCCCAACCTGAGGTTATATATAATGAGTTACCCATCATGACCCCAGTGCAGTAATTCCTGTCCACAGGTCCTGTCCCTGTGCTTTAATAAAATCACCATTTTGCACCAAAGATGCCTTCAAGAATTCTTTCTTGGTTGTCAGCTCTGGACCCCACAAATGCCCCATCACCACAAAACCTCATCAAGGGGACCAGGATCTAGCCTCAGCTCAGTCACTTATTAGGCATTTAATCTTAGGCCACTAAGGCTCTCTAAGCCTTGGTTTCTTAAGCTATAAAAGAGAGTTAACAATACCTGCCCTGTATGCTGTAGGTTGCCATGAAATTCACAGGGCAATGGATTTTAAAGAGGTCTGAACACACTGTCATCTCTCCAAGTCACTCTGCTGTAGTGTTCACAAGGAATGACAGCAGGTTCTCCTTGATGTCCAGGTGAGAAGCCTCCCAAATTTAAACAGCATTTACTAATATATGCCAGAACTGAATCCAGAGTTGCCCACACAAAAGCCTTCTTTCACTGCTCACTAATAAGCCTTGCCCTGAACTAGGTGATTTCTCATCTCACGCTTTATTTCAGCAGGACAGCCCCCTAGCACAGACCAAGCTTGTCACAAACTCATATACAGCATCTTACCTTTTCCAAGCTCACCCCAGTCCTCTTAACCAAGGCTTGCAGCCGGGCAATAGTTTCATTCTCCTTGAGGAGCTCGTAGGAATGCAAAGGGGAACCTGCGATGTTCCCATTCCTCTTGTCAGAGACAAGCTCAGAGGCCCGAAGCCTCTTCAGCTTGGAGGCACTCTCGCTGCAATGAAGGTTCCCTTCAGGGGGAATGCCAAATGCCATGAGAATCTCAGAGACTTCCTGGACAAACTCCAATTTGTTGGGAAACTGAGGCAGGTCCTCTGGCAGCTCAATGAAGTGGTTGTCAATGTCCACAAAGCAGAGGTTAGCCTGCCAGTCAAAACAGGATGAGTGTGAACAACTCCAGAGCATTAAGAAGAAGCTTTAGAAAGGATAATGAACAGGAGAGAGAAGAGGAAATATTTGAAATAGGCATATATGAGATATGATATAAAGAAGATGGGGCTCGGGAAAGAAATAGACCTAAGTTTCAATCTTCCCCTGCCACTTTCTAGGGAAAGTTACTTAATCTTCTGATTCTGTCTCCTCAGTTATAAAATGTTATAAAGAGATTAAAAACACTTATCTTAGTGGTAAGAATTCTGTGAGGACACAGATGTTGAGCATCTAGCACAAAATCCACACATATAGTAAATGCTCATAAAATGTCTGTTGAATTCTTATAGTAAACAGAACACCAGGAGTGAGTCAAAACTCTAGGTTCCATATCTCAGTCCATCACTATCTCCCTATATGACTTTGAACATACCATTATCCTTTTCTGAGCCTTAGTCCTAATTTGTAAGATTTGGTGGCTGGACTTACTGATTTCTGTGATTTCTTCTGGCTTTAAGGTTGCTTTTGAGAGGATCTACAGAGACAGCGCTCACATAAAATGCTACTGAGGTAGGCAATCTGGATTAACAAAGAACATTTTGGCAATATCCATCTATCCTTATTTTATATACAAAACTGACATAGAGAGGTTAAGCAACCTGTTCAAAGTCATATAGCTAACAAGTAGTAGAAGTAGGATCTAAACTCCTCTAGCCTGACTTCAGACATACACTAAAGCTCTTAACCATCCACTCTTCTCCTTAGAGGTCTTACACATTTCCTGTTCAATTTAACTTAAATATTTTATAGTTCCTGTTCTTGTTGGAATTTCTTTGTAGATATAAATTAGAAAAGGCTTTTTAAAAAATATTTATCTTGGGATGCCTAGGTGGCTGTTGGTTGAGCGTCTGACTTCAGCTCAGGTCATGATCTCACAGTTCATGAGTTTGAGCCCCCACATCAGGCTGCTGTCAGCAAAGAGCCCGTTTTGAATCCTCTCTCCCCCTCTCTCAGCTCTTCACCTGCTGGTGCTCTCACACAGACACGCTCTCTCAGAAATAAAAAAACATTAAAAGTATGTATATATTTATAACCATGAACCTGTCTAGCCAAGACAACTATCATTCCCTTCATTGCAGTGATTAAATGCTTACGAGTATTTCTGCTTTCTCCGTATAACAGAAATGATAATATTACCTATGCCATAAGTTTGGGAATTATGAGACAATAAATATCAAGATTTATGTGCTAGGTCCATAATATATAACAAATGCCAATTAACACTGTTATTATCACTGTGGAATAAAAACCTCAATAAATGAGTATCACAGAAAACAATATCACTAGATAGGAAAATTCCATTTTGAAAAGATGCTAATAATGCCCCTACTTATTTGTAAATTTAATGTAATTTTTTTCAAAATCCCAGATTTTTTTTGAAAGGAGTCTCTGATGAATTGATTGTGAATTTTGCCAGAAAGAATAAAACAGCTAAGAAAATTTTAAGAAAACACTTACCTTACTGGATTCTAACATAAACATAAAACAGTAATCTGTTGGAAAAGGAGAGTCTTGAACACACCCATGTATTGTGGATGGATTGTTGAATGAATGTTTTGGGGACAATGGCTGTATGTTTAGATATGTTAAAACAGAATACCATACTCAAAAATAAACTTAAGATTGAAGCTTTAAATATAAAAAACAGGGGGGCCTGGGTGGCTCAGTCGGTTAAGTGTCCAACTTCGGCTCAGGTCATGATCTCGCAGTTTATGAGCTCGAACCGTGTCAGACTCTGGGCTGTCAGCGGAGCCTGCTTCAGATTCTGTGTTTCCCTCTCTCTCTGCCCCTTTTCCACTCATGCTCTGTCTCTTTCTCTCCCTCTCAAAAATAAATATTTTAAAATAATAATAAAAAAATAAAGCCACCTTATTTTCTTAAAAAGAGTATCTTTTAGAGATACATACTGAATATATTTGAATAACATAATAATGCTGTTAGATTTGTTTCAAAATAATCCAGTAAGATGAGTGGGAAGGAGGAGGGTAGAGAAAGAAAAGTGGCCGTGAGTTGATGATTATCATAAAACAATGGATGCTAGTCTCTTTACTCTTACATGTGTTCAACATTTTCCATAAAACAAGTTTAAAAAATTAAATAAACCCACAAAAGCATTAAAAGAAACTATAAAAGATTACTATCTTAAGGTGGAGTTGGGCTTTCTAACCCTTATATAAATCTAAAAACCATAAAGGTAAATACTGCCATTAAAAAATTAAAAGATAAACAATCTAAGAAATAGTAATTGTTATAATATAACATGTCAAAGGTTAATAGCAAAAGAAATCATTGAGATAAAAATAAATTCACCCAACAGAAAAGCAGGAATTGGTTATGGAAGGCAAACACAGAACTTTCAGCTGATTAACATCAAATACATAAAAAGATGTTCAATTTTGCTAGTAATCTAAGAAATACAAACAAAATATTTTTCACCTTCTGTGCTGGCAAAGATTTACAAGATTTATACTATCCAATGCCAGTCATATTAATAGGAAACAAACATCTCATTCACTGTTATTAGGAATGAAACAAAAACTGAAAACTTTCTGGGGATAATCTTAAAGACATTTTTTCCTGCCCAATCCAACAACTAGAACATTACCAATACTTTACCTACCTATCTGTTCCTCCCCAAAACCATCCCCCAACCTACACATCCCCATTCCCCAGGTAAACGCTATCCAGAACTCTCTATTATCTTTTTGCCTTCCGTTTTATAATTTATCACATGCATGTATGCCTTTAAGTTTTTGCTTATTTTTTAAATTTATGAAAAGATTACCATTCCTTAGGCAGTGTTATGATACTACTTTTCTTCACTCAACAGTAGGTCACTAAAACTCAGCCATTTTGTTATATGTAGCTATATGTTACTCACTTTCACTCTTGTATAATATTCCACACTATGTGGATATAACACAACTTATTTATCAATTTTCCCACTGAAGGGCATTTAAGTTTTTCCTGTTTATTGCTTTGATATTTTTATACGTTTTCTTGGACACACATGTAAGATCCTCTCTTGGGTGTATCCTAGGAGTGCAACTGCTGTGTTGTAAGCTATGCAAATGTTCAACTTTATAAGATAAGGCCTACATTTGTAGCAACGCGGATGGAATTTGAGGGTGTTATGCTGAGCGAAGTAAGTCAGGCAGAGAAAGACAGGTATCATTGTTTTCACTTATAGGTAGATTAGGAGAAACTTAATGGAGGACCATAGGGGAGGAGAAGGGGAAAAACAGTTGTGGAGAGGGAGGGGGGCAAATGATGAGAGACTCTTGAATACTGAGAACAAACTGAGGGCTGATGGGGGTGGGGGAGAGGGAAGGGGGGTGATGGGCATGAGGAGGGCACTTGTGGGGATGAGCACTGGGTGTTATATGGAAACGAACTTGACAATAAACTATGAAAGAAAAATAAATAAATGAATGAATAAACATTAAACAAAAAAAGAAAAATTGACATAATAGTATACACATCTTAGGCTTGTTCTAAGAAGGAAAAAAAGAATTCAGTCAAGCACCTTTCATAGTACCTGATACATAATAAGTACGCAATAAATGTTGGCAATTACTATGTAAAAAAAAAAAAAATACCCTATAAGGCCTAGCTGTGTCCAAAGTGGTTGTAACAATTTACATTTTTACCAGCAATCTAAAGTGATCCTACTGATCCAAATTGTTCCAAAATTTGGTATCATCATATTTCTTAATTTTGCCATTGATTTGGGTGCATTTAATTTACACTTCTGGTTGCTAGTGAAAAAAATGTATATTTTTTTGTGCAATACCTGTTTGTGTCTTTAGCACATTTTTCTACTGGGTTGCTTATCACCTTACTGGTTTGTACAAGTTCTTTACAATCTCCTAATGCTAACTCTTTGTAGGTTATATGTGTTACATGTATCTTCTGGTTTTTATCATATCTTTTTAAGATGTCTTTCTCTTAATTTAAAAAATCAAATTTATCAATCTTTGTTTTTTACTTTTTTAATCTTTTGAGAGGGAGAGGGACAGAAAGGGAGAGAAAGAATCTCAAGCAGGCTCCAGACTCAATGCAGAACCCAATGAGGGGCTTAATCTCACAACCCTCGGATCATGACCTGAGTCGAAGTTAAGAGTCAGACACTCAACCAAATGAGCCACCCAGGCTCCCTTCAATCTTTTATGGATGGTGCAGGAGGGGCCAAGATGACGGGACAGCGTGGAAGTTTTTCTTGCATTTCATCCCTGAAATACAGCCAGATTAACACTAAACCATCCTGTACACCTTTTTTTGCTTGTGACGTGTATAACTTCGTAATCCATGTCAAGTTCATTTTTGTTATGGAGGAATGTAGGGATCCTTTTTTATTTTGTCCCCTTACAGACAAGCAATTTTTCCAGGCTCATTATTAAATAGTCCCTTTTAGGGTGGTATATCTATAGTATATCAAAATGTTGATCCACTGATCCTTCTATTTTTCCCTGTACCAGTAAGTCTTGTGTCCTAAAAGAAGAGGCAGAAGGGTGACATAAGTCTAGCTAAATATAACTATTCCACAAACTCTCAATCTACTAAAACTGCATGTTTTAACCTGTCCGTGCATAAACATTTGCTGCGTGCATGAAACTATCCAATTTACCAATCTGTAATCAAAAAGGAGAATTTCTGGGGTCCTTGGATGGCTCAGTCAATAAGCGTCTGGACTCTTGGTTTCAGCTCAGGTCATGATCTCACAGTTAATGCGTTCAAATTTTTTGTCAGGTTCCACACTGATGTGTGATTCTCCTGCTTTGATTCTCCCTCCCTCTCCCTGCCCCTCTCCGCTTGCTCTGTCTCTTTCAAAATAAATAAACTTTAAAAAGAGAGAGAGAACTTTCTCTTATCTAAGACACAAAGATTAGAAGAACCACTTTAAAATTCACTTTCTGGAATTCCTCCACTGAATAATAAGTTTGAGCCCTGCCTAGAAAAAAGGGCAATAAATGCTTAACACCTAAAATTTAACTTTTTGTTTTTGCCTTTAAGATTTTAAAATTACATGGACTACTAGGTGGCTCAGTTGGTTAAGTATCCAACTGCAGCTCAGGTCATTATCTTGTGGTTTACCAGTTTGAGTCCCGCTTTGGGCTCTGTGTTGACAGCTCAGAGCTCGGAGCCGACTTCAGATTTCTTGTCTCCTTCTCTCTCTGCCCCTTCCCCACTCATGCTCTGTCTCTCCCTCTCTCAAAAAAATAAATAAATAAAACATTTTTTAAAAAGATTTACTTAAAATTATGTTTTCACATCAAGCCATTAAAACAGACAGTAAAGACAATTAAATCCAGTTTGAAGATCACCTGCCTCTTAAGTCCCGTCCACACAGCTAACAGAACAAAGCTCTGTGACCCACCAGAGGCACACAATGCAATCATTTACCCCACTGGTTCTCTTCTTTTGATAAAAAACAAAACAAAACAAAACAAAACAACACTTTGTCCAACTGGAAACACAGAAGCATCTAAAAATAACTGCATCCACTCAACAATGCTTGGTTGGCTTTTCTTCCACTGTTGTGAGCCAAATATAGAATGTCTGTAAAGAATTTTATGAACTCCAAATGCTGTATCTATATATTATAGATACACTCCTGGTAGGAGGTAGCTACAGGGGAGAATACAACTCAGGCACACTTCAGAGATGGGTTAAATTAGATAGGAGCCTCTGAGTAGACACCACTATAGCCATTCTTTGCAGTGTTAGGCTGAAGGAGGTAGGGATTGAGAAGGCAAAGTGAAATAGGGGGTCATTCAAATACTAAGCTCATACAACAGCCTCACATTGTTTCCTCAAACAGAAGCAATTTGCAAGCCTACCTCAAACTTCTCATGTACCCCTTTCCTCAGCCAAAAGGACAAGTCCTACAAAACAGCGTGGGGGACAAAAAGTAGCCCAGAAGCAGCACTGAACCCACATGATCAGTTTTCCTCAGTTAATTAACCTGCTCTCCCAACAAGAGCAGACTTAGCTGTTTGGCAGTAGTAATCACATGGATCCCCTAAATACCAAAAAGTCTTCCAAATCTTTTCCTCCAGGAGGTCACAATGTTCTTTCCCACCCTGAGTTCCCAACAATAAATCACAACCAGTCTCCCCTCTAGTCTATCTTCATGTTATTCACTGAAGGGGAGCTCAACACACACACATTACTGGGAAAAAGCTATTGAAGAAGTATCCTGAGAAAGGAAAAAACAAACAAACAAAAAACAGCAGGAAAAAAAGGACACCCCCTGGCCTTTACTCTAATATCCTCTCCCTGCTTCCCCTGACATAACTATGGGCGAACTGCCTCCTTCCTGGACTCAACACAATGGAACCCAAAAGAGAAGCACGGGACAAAGAATGCCTCACAAAGGCAGCTCAGCACTTTCCCTTGCTCAGGGATAGCTGAGCTCATGTGTTGGTATAAAAAGAAACAAAGGGTTTTTTCACAGACTTCTGATGTCACAAGATGAGGCAGCTACTGATGAATTCTGATTTAGGGATCCAGGAAATGTATAATCTCCATCCCTCTGGTGAAAGTCCCTTTTAAAAATCACGCTTGCCCCACTACCCTAATGATGATGATGCACCCTTGCACAGGCCTGGTGAATTTCCCTAGTTCTGTCTCAAATTTCTTCTAGTAGTGTAAAGATACCCCAGAATGTCCACCAAAATGTTATAAGTAGTTATCTCTGGGTGACAAAATTCAAAGTAATTTTTACTTTATTCTTTTTTTAAAAAGAAGGTTTTTTTCAATGTTTATTTAGAGAGAAGGAGAGATGGAGAGAAGGAGGGAGGGAGAAGGAGCACAGAAGCCTGAGCAGGGAGGGGCAGAGAAAGAAAAGGAAAGAGAAAGAATTCAAAGCAGGTTCCATGCTCAGCATGGATCTTATGACCTCATATCACCAAGATGACAACCTGAGCCAATATCAAGAGTTGGATGCCTAACCGACTGAGCCACCCAAGTGCCCCTACTTTACTCTTCATGCTTTTGTGCTTTGTTAGAATTTTTTACTATAAACATCATTTGGGGCACCTGGGTGGCTAAGCATCTGACTTTGACTCAGGTCATGATCTCACGGTTGGTGAGTCCTAGCCCCAAATCAGGCTCTGTGCTGACAGCTCAGAGCCTGGAGCCTGCTTCCAATTCTATGTCTCCCTCTCTCTCTAACCCTCCCCTGCTCACACTCTCACTCAAAAATAAACATTAAAAAAACCTTTTTTAATATATCATTTATGGGACACCTGCCTGGCTCAGCCCATAGAGCATATGACTCTTAATCTCCATCCAACTCTGTAAGTTTGAGTCCCATGGTGGGTGCATGGACTACTTAAAAATAAAATCTTAAAAAACAAAATAAAACAAACAAACAAAAAACAACCATATATCATTTGTGAGACATCCCAAAGTTGTCTTTCAGAGATTATTAGTCTTCATTCAATATGCATACCTTTCATAGTGCTTTACTACATGAGAAAATCAGTTCTCCCCAACCTAAAGTTCCCCGTGGGGAACTATCCAGGCTCAGATATTCTAGAGGTTATCTGCTAAAAATCAAGGTAAATATCCAGCTATGAAACAACCCACATAAATATGTGACCTTCAGAAGGCCAGTCTGGATGAAGTGGGACTCTGAAACCCTAGAACTGCTTATTGAGTATACATAGGTATTCCACATACCTTTCCTTCCCAAGCAAACCACAGGAAAAGGCAAAGGTTGAAGCAGTGATGGTGAATACTGCAACAGTGCAAGTCACAACATCCAGAAGAGAGTGAACTTTTGGGTTTCTCAGACAACACCTGATTTCTCAAACAGTCCCATCGAATTCCCTAGTTAAGAATATCTCTGTTCTTCTAGCAGCCTCTTCATATACATGAAGCTACCAAAAATGATGTTGAGGGATACTACAGGGAACAGAACTGATACCAAAGATAAAAATAAAACTGAGAGAAGTGGCTTTTTGCCTAGTGACCTACTCATTAAACTGGTAGGTAGCATGCCTCTTCAGCTTTCCACCTTTTACCATTTTTTGTTGTTATTCTTATTTTGACTTTACAAAATTATAATTAGGTTTATTATGAAGAGGTGTCAATTTAAATACACATTTGTTTAAAGCATCAACAAGAAGCAACTGGGTGGCTCAGTTAAGCACCCTAACTGACTCTTGGTTTCAGCTCAGGTCATGATCTCATGGTTCAGGGGTTTGAATCCCGCATCAGACTCTCTGCTGACAGTTCAGAGCCTGCTCAGGATTCTCTCTCTCTCTGCCTCTCCCCCACTGGAACACATGCACTCTCTCTCTCTCTCTCAAAATAAATATATAAACTTAAAAACATAAAATAAAGCAAACAAGAAGCTCCCCATTCTCCAATCTTTGATATCTACTCTTCATTTACATTTATCAGTAAAACAGACAAATATACATAAAAACCCAATACCCCAACTCAATGATTTTCTCTATCATTTAGATCTTTTCTTCCTTAATCTTGTCCCACTCCAAACAACACAAAGCTCTATAAAATCAAAGAAGCAAAGGAGGTGGAAACAGAAGAAGCTACAAGGAAGACTCTGATTCTAAAACCAGAGGAGAGAGAAAAAGAGATGCATTTGACTATAATTTAAGTATTACAGGTGTGATCTAATTATCAGGATTTCATCAAGGATGCTGCCCAGACATGCCCAATGAGTGAGGCTCAGATCCAAGTCTGTGAGACTGTTCTCTTCCTTGGAGGTCTCCTTACTAATATTACTCAGTTATGCAAAAATCTTCCTCCAAGAACATTTTGATGAAGGGAGGAAATAGAGCCATGTTAACACCAGTGTATACATACTCCAAAGTCTTGTTCCCAGGCCTTTCTAATGACTGAGAAATTCAGAGTATGAAAGCCCTTCCACAAGTAGTTTCATACCAGCCACAAAATGACATAAAAACGTAGACCAGTTCTATGGGTAATTCTACAAAAACAAAAAATAAAACAATCTTATTTTAATCATGCTTTAAATCTATTTTAGAATAAAATAGGAAATAAACAAGTAAATACATATTTTTAATCAATTCTTTGGTATCTGAAATGATAGGAAAGAGGAGGAGACCATCTTCATAGCAAGAGAGGAAAAGGATTCTCTCAAGATCTTCCTTATCTTGAAAGGAAAGTTTTCAAAGCTGGCTCAGCACCACAAGAATCACTATGATCAGGTCAGTTATTACAGATAAACTGGGCCTGTAAAAGAAACCCATTGATTTATTAATACTTGGTCTAATGAAATAATTGTGAAATTATATTGTGTGGGATTTCCTTAAAATAATAAGGGAGCAGGAGGTACAGAATTAAAATGCAATTTAGGGGCATCTGGGTGGCTCAGTCAGTTGAGCAGCTGACTCATGATTTGGGCTCAGGTCATGATCCCAGTGTCATGGGATGAAGCTACACTCAGCATGGAGCCTGCTTAAGATTCCTTCTTTCTCTCTCTCTCTCTCTCTCTCCCCTTCTCCCCACTCAAGCTCTGTATCTCTCTAAAAGAAAAAAGAAAAATAATTTTTTAAATACAATTAAATATGTATTATAACTGCTGAAGCTAAGTTTTAAGAACACAAAAATTCACTATGCTATTTGTACATATTTAAAAGTTTTATATAATAAGATTATTTTCTAATAAATGTCTTGAAAAGTATGTAAAATATTGTGCTTAAAAAACTACATATGGAGTGCCTGGGTGGCCTGGTCAGTTAAACATCCGACTCTTGATACCAGCTCGGGTCATGATCTCACAGTTTGTGAGATCAAGCCCTATGTGGGGCTCTGTGCCAGCAGCATGGAGCCTGCTTGGGATTCTCTTTCTCCCTCTCTCTCTCTGCCCCTCACCTACTGGCGCGTGTGCCCGCACTCTCTCTCTCAAAATAAAAATGAGCTTAAAAAAAAAAAAAGAAAAGAAAAACTGCATATGAAAAAGCAATTCACAACAGTATAAACACAGGGATTACAACGTATGTATGTCATATAATCAAGATGACAAGTGTTTCTGGAACAACATAAGCTGAGCTAAATGTTCATCATTTTTACTTATTTCCTAGAAAGTAATTCATGTTCTTCAAAATAAGAGAAAATAAACTTTGTGACAGCACCTGGGCTCATCCCAAAGCCATTCTCCCTCCAATCCTGTATTGGGGCCAATGGCACCAGCACTCAAGGTACCATTCCTCTTACCTCTTGAGGCAGCTCCAGCTTTGACCGGTCATCCAAGCCATTGGAATGCAAGCCCATCAGGTATGGAACAGGAGCATCTAAGAAATGTAGGAGAGAAGCCGGGAGAATAGGGACATAGACATGCTGCCACTGGAAAGGAAACATGAGAGCTGTAATTGTCTCCGCCACAGTCATCAGTCTCTGGTAATCTAGGTCAAAAAAAAAAAAAAAAAAAAAAACAAACGAG
>NW_027530670.1:1130315-1158200 GCF_008692635.1 Crocuta crocuta | reverse complement strand
AATACAAACCAGTCAAAAAACAAAACACTTGCTTGCCAAATAATAAGTTAAAACCTTGAATACAATTTCACATTTAGAAACAAGTCAGGATAAACTTCAGCAAGGGTATGCTCAAAGTGTGACTGAAGTGAGAGAGGGGGATAGAGGATCCAAAGCAGGCTCCGCCCTGTCAGCACAGAGCCTGATGTGGGGCTAGAACCCATGAACCACGAGATTGCCACCTGAGCCAAAGTCAGACGTTCAACCAACTGAGCCACCCAGGCACCCAAAACAATCATTATTATTAGGACAAATTCTCGGGGCACCTGGGTGGCTCAGTCAGTTAAGCGAGTTTGGCTCAGGTAATGATCTCACAGTTTGGGGGTTCAAGCTCCACATCGGGCTCTGTGCTGACTGCCAGCTCAGAGCCTGGAGCCTGTTGCAGATTCTGTATCTTTCTCTCTCTCTCTCTCAGAAACAAATAAAAAAACATTTTAAAAAAGACAAATTCTTATGATTCTCCAGATGAGACTTCAATTCTTACAGTTTTCTACATTTCATTGTCTGTAAATAATCTACTCAAGAGCAAAAATCTTGAGAATCTCAGACATCCTAAGAATTTATTTTAAAATTCAAAATTAAGATGAATCAAAAGAATGTAAAAGCATGGGAGAAAACCATCAAGTGATATTTAAAGCTGAAGGTCTAGTCTTATTACTATGTCTGAACACTTGCTCTTAAACACATATTTTGAATAAATATTCACTGAAATATCCCACCTCCATTTTGTGTGTATACACACACATACACACACACACACACACACACACACACCATTTCTGAATTTTGGGGGGGAGGGTTTAGGGATCAGGAGTACCAGAGGTCTTTTTAATCATGAGAAAACCAAAAACCATCCTCCTCCTTTCCTTTACTCAAAGTAAGTAAAGCAAATGTTTTATGTGGCTGGCATTCCTGGCATGTCTGCTCAGGGACAGTAACATCTCACACAAGGCCAACAGACAGTCTGAGTAAAGGAGTCCCAAAAATGCTGTCATGAGACTTCCTGGCACTGGACTACTATGTATGGTTCCCAGCTGCAGTGTCTGGGAACATCTACTCTATAACCATAACAGAGAGAAGTCTAGAGTCTAAAGAAAGACACTTTCTCTGCTCCATCAAAGCAAGTTTTTCAATATCACAGAAATCTAGTTCTGGTTTTTCCCTACTCTTCAGGATAAATCTAATCTAGCATCTAAAACTCAACCCACTTATTTTTGTAAGAGTGGATAACTTGATTTGCTTCACATTGAAATCTCTGAAGAGTTCCTTGTGATGTACTTGAAATTGTAGGATTCTTAGAAACAAAACACTTTTGGAACTCAGACATAATCTCCTCTCAAGGCTAAGCTGCTTTCCATTTATGTGGCTTAACTTTACAGATACTAGAAATGTGTAATTGTAAGGCCTTTCTGGTCCATGTGAGTCGTCAGTTTCTTTTTCTCTACATTTTTATATTTTAAAAAAGCAACATCCCACCTTGAAGGATGGCCTAACAAACAATACCTCAGGTTTCCAGTAATCTGTGGTACCCACACTAGGATGTCGACCTCCAAGAGCTGTAAGCAATAGCACAAAACTCATTTGTGTACACCAGTAAAAATGATAAAATCGGCACCTCCTTCGCCATTGCCTGTGACTGTGCTCATCATTCCAAGAAGACAAAACCAATAAATAGGATGCAGCTAAAGGTCATGTGCATCCAAAGCATGTCAAACAATCAAATCAACTAGAGACACTTGAGCTCTAGACAACTGCGTTCTCTTACAGCTCCCCTAACATTAACTGAGCAATTAACAAAAGGAGACTATAATGCAAAGCATAGTGGATTACAATGACCACTGCTTTGTGGTAAGGAAGGAGGGAGGAATCCAAATGTTTTATGACTTGTCTCTGTGCAGAGAAAGATAACAGCCTTGGGGATACTCTCCAAGTTAAGTCCACGCCTAAAACTACAGGGCAAGTCCTGCACATTGGAAACTGAATCATAAACTACCCTTGCATACTCACAGTTCTGTGAAAACTCTATGAACAATCTCTGTTCTTAGGAAATAACCTAATCTCTACGTCCCAGTATCTCCAAGATACATTATTAAATGAAAGAAAGTGCAAAACAATGATTAGCATGCTCCCATTTGTGTTGTTTCTAAAAAGCATATATGTTGTATATGCATGATTATGTCTAGAAGGAAACAGGAGACAGTGGTAATCTCCCTGAAGGACAACCAGGGGAACCACAGGTGGAAGTCTTACACTTCATTATACACCCTTTCGCAATGTGTTAAAAATTCCTACCACATAATTGAAAGGTTTTTTCTAACTTTTAATGTACCATATTTAAAACATATACGTATGGATGTTAAATTTTAGCATCAATTTTAATACACCACACATGTATCATAATGTATATGTATACTTTAAAGGACATTACAATTAATACATATGTACTCAACACTTAACATAAAAACAGTTCATGGCTTAAAATATTTGGGGGGGGCACTAAAAAATTAAGGAATTACTTCATAGAAATAGAATTCTAGGTGCAAAAGGGAAACTTTCAACATTCACTATCTTGTTTGCCCATACATCATTTATTTGCTTTTTTGAAAACTATTATTTACGGGGCACCTGGGTGGCTCAGTTGGTTAAATGTACAATTCTTAATCTTGGTTCAGGTTATGATCTCACAGTTCATAAGACTGAGTCCCATATAAGGCTGTGCTCTAATGGCAGACCTGCTTAGGATTCTCTCCCCCTCTCTGCTCCTCCCACACTGTCTCACGCACGCCCACACATGTGTTCTCTCTGTCTCTCAAAATAAATAGACATTTTAAAAAAACTATTATTTTCACTAGGGATATACAAGAAACTTGATCTCTGGCTACCACTGGTGGGAGAGATGGAAGGACAGTTCACTGTGTTCCCTTTGGAATTGTTTTGATTGTATGCCTTAAGCAGCATGCACTACTTTTGCAATAAAAAGTAATGTATGCTTATCAAAAGTCAGTTTCATTTGTTACCAGACTTATCTGTGCTAGGTGAAGTTATTACTGGATTATGTAATGTAACCAAACATTATGTAAATAAATGGTAAAATATGAGGACAAAAAAAGAATTTTCTCTTAGAACAAAATTAAATGCTTTAAAAAGACTGAGTAATGCAAAGTGGCTAAAAAATACTATAATTGAATTAGGCATATCATGAGGCAATTAAGCGCAAAGCACTAGGGAAAACTACAGAATCTACAGGTAATCTCCATTCTAGTTCTTTTGTAAAGTTCAGTAAGTTCTCACTTCCCTTTAAAAAAAAAAATGTATCTGGAAAACCTACTGAATGAATTATGGGTGTGGTTTATGAAGAAAAACAGTGCAGACATCTGATCAGTGAACCCATAATCAAAGGGAATACTGAGACCCTTCATCAAAAGACTAGTGACTATACAATCACATTTTATACTAAAATACAGTGTTTAATGGATTTATGTATCATTTTTAGGATTCTTAGGCTAGAATGACTTTTTCAATTATCCAATCTACTACACTATTAATTCATATTAGAAAAAGAATTGCTGCTCTATATACCATTTTGCACCAACTGGTAAAAAATATGCTATTAAAGGGGCACCTGGGTAGCTCAGTCAGTTAAGTGACCAACTCTTGATTTTGGCTAAGGTCATGATCTTGCAGCTCATGAGATCAAGCTCCACATCAGGCTCTGCACTGAGAGCATGGAGCCTGCTTGGGATTCTCTCTCCCATCTATATCTCCCCCTCCCCAGCTCATACTCTATCTATAGCTCTCAAAATAAATAAACATTCAATTTTTTAAAAAAATAAGTTATTTTAAAAAACTATATATGGACCAAAGAACAAATATATAGGAGTAGGTAAAATGTTCTTTACAAGTTAAAAATTCTTAAAGATGTCAGTTCAGGGGCACCTGGGTGGCTCAGTTGGTTGAGCATCTGACTTCAGCTTAGGTCATGATCTCATGAGTTCGAGCCCCGCGTCAGGCTCTGTGCTAATGGCTCAGAACCTGGAGCCTGCTTCAGATTCTGTTCTCCCTCTCCCTCTGCCCCTCCCTTGCTTGTACTGTCTGTCTGTCTGTCTCTATCTCTCAAAAATAAACATTTAAAAAATTTTTTTAATGTCAGTTCAGTCATCCAATGGTTTATACTTTAAGATTCTTACAATTTTGCCTGCATTCTTTTTCCTTAAGTAATGCTTATTTTCTATTTAGAAGGCAGGACATGCGGTGGCCAACACTAGCTGTGAGTGGGAACATGTTTTTGGAAGGCCAGAGAGATTTTGATCCACCTAAGGCCTTTGAATCATAAAGAAAAACTATTTCAAAAAAGCCAACCTGAATTGTTTAAAGTACTCTATTAATAGAGAACATAACCGGGGCACCTGGGTGGTTCAGTCCGTTAAGTGTCCAACTTCGGTTCAGGTCATGATCTCACAGTTCATGGGTTCAAGCCCTGCATCAGGCTCTGTGCTGACAGCTAGCTCAGAGCCTGGAGCCTGTCTTTGGATTCTGTGTCTCCCTCTCTCTCTGCCCCTCCCTGACTCAAGCTCTGTCT
Organism: Crocuta crocuta; assembly: GCF_008692635.1. Classification (NCBI taxonomy): domain Eukaryota; kingdom Metazoa; phylum Chordata; class Mammalia; order Carnivora; family Hyaenidae; genus Crocuta; species Crocuta crocuta. Next base: position 1,153,582 of record NW_027530670.1, on the reverse strand, counting down.
CTGTCTCAAAAATAAAAATTAAAAAAAAAAAAAATAGAGAACATAACCTATATCCAATAGAAGGCCACTCCATTTTACGGTCAACCATACTCAACAATGTCCAGGAATTTTTTGGAAAAAGCTTTTTCTTCACCTTGCTATAAACACAACTTTAGATCCTGAATTCCATTTTATTTTATACACAAATCTTCTCAACTACCTTCAAACCTCTTTAAAATTCTTATTATGGATACAATAATCCATATTCTTGGAAATATAAGAAGAAACTGATGGAAAAATGTCACCTGTCATATTTCTGGTATCCTCCTTTTCCCACCTCTTTAACATTCCCACTTTACCACAGGTACCTAAACTACTGAATAAAATTAAAATCTAGGGCACTTGGTGGCTCAGTCAGTTAAGCATCTGACTTCAGCTCAGATCATGATCTTACTCTTCATGGGTTCAAGCCTCATGTTAGGATCTGTGCTGACAGTTCAGAGCCTGGAGCCTGCTTCAGATTCTCCCTCTCTTTCTGCCCCTCCCCGGCTTGTACTCTGTCTCTCTCTCTCTCAAAAATAAATAATAAACATTTTAAAATATATAAAATAAATAAAATAAAAATCTATGAGTGCATATAATAATACAGAAACAAGGGAGAATGAATGTTATTCCCTATAGTAAAATGTCAATCAATAAATATAGATGTAGCTAGAAAAATCACCATTTTGTAACCATTATGGTAATAACTAAATCAGACTAAAATCATTAATAGATGTTAAATCTATTGAGCAAAACTTCAAAGTGGAATAGGATGCTTACAGAGTTTCAAAGTAACACCCCACAAATTACTTACTAATTACAAAAGAAAAAAGGATAACATTCCAGTTAAGAAACTTGGCAGGGGCACCTGGGTGGCTCAGTTAGTTAAGCATCCGACTTCGGCTCAGGTCATGATCTCAGGGTTCCTGGATTCAAGCCCTATATCGGGCTCTGTCCTGACAGCCTGGATCCTGATTTGGATTCTGTCTCCGTCTCTCTCTGCCCACTTGTGCTCTGTCTCTGTCTCTCAAAAATAAATAAATGTTGGAAAGGACAGGACAGGACAGGACAGGACAGGACAGGACAGGACAGGAAAGGAAAGGAAAGGAAAGGAAAAAGGAAGGAAAAGGAAAAGGAAAAGGAAAAGGAAAAGGAAAAGGGAAAGGGAAAGGGAAAGAAAAGGAAAAGAAAGGAAAGGAAAGGAAAGAAAAAAAACTTGCCAGACATAATCTCAACCAAGTGATCAAATTAACATTACTAAAGTTGGGAACTGACATCAAGTGCCTCCTGTCATGATAAAAATACAAATTATGTGCCTCCTGATATAATGCACTGAGAGAATCATAACATCACTTCTGTGAATTACAGCCAAAAATATATAACCTGAGTCTAATCATGAAGAAACATCAGAGAAACCCAAATTGAAATTCTACAGAATGCCTTGCTGCACTCTTCAAAAATGTCCATGTCATGAAAGACATGAACAAGTAAAAAGTAAAAGCAATGCATGTTACTTGAGTAGATCTTGGATCAGGAATTAAAAAAAAAAATTATCAAAGCAGATATTACTGGACAATGGTGGAACCTGAATATAATATTGAAGCGAAGTTCTTTCCTAAATTTGATAATCAGACTATGGTTATGTAAGAAAATGTTCTTGTTCTTATGGAATAAAAGCTGAAGCATTTAGGAGTCAAGGGCCATGGTGTCTGCAATGATTCTCAATGGTTCAGTTATGTGTACTCATATACAGAGAGAGAATGATAAAACAAATGTGGCCAAATGTTAACAATTGATGAATTGTGGGAGAGCATACAAGAGTTCTTTGAACACTTCTTGCAACATTTCCATGCTGGAAACTACTTCAAAATCGAAAATCAAAAAACTTAAAACCTATAATGACTATGCATCTCAGAGTAACAGAGTCCTTACAAAACTATAAAAGCTAGGCTCCTGTTAAGTCTCTAATAACATCTGCTTCTATATCCCTGCTCTCTCACTCCATTCCATCCACTCAACTTTCTCACTGTTCTTGAACATAACAAACACATTCGTATCTCAAAACCTTTATACACACTATGTCCTTTGCCTACAATACTTTTCTTACAGATATGATGTGGGTTGCTTGGAGAAGGCTTGAACTAATTACTCTATTAAAAACTGGAACTTCCCTTCCCCAAATACCATCCTCTTTCCTGTTTTACTTTTCTTCACAGACCTTATTAACACCTTACACACTATAAACTTTATTTATTTATGTAATCACCTATCCTTCCCCACTAAAATATCAGTTCCATTATAGGAAGGATTTTTATCTGTTTTGTCCACCACTGCATCTCTAGACCCTGAAACAATGTTTGGTACACAGTAGACTTTCAATAAATATGTACTGAATGAATAAATTTTATGTTACTTTTCTGGTTCATTTAATAAACATCTGTTTCCTTCTGATCTACCTTACTATTTTGTCCAGATCTGCTGCTTACATTCAGTTCACCTCTCATTTATAAAAAACAATTCAGTTATAACAAACAACAAAAAGAAGTAACACATCCTCATTTTCTCAAATATATGAAGGATCATCATTTGTGAATCCTCAGTTTTACTGTCAGGCTGTGGAAGGGGCAGAAATAACTTTGCAGAATGATGGAAAGTCAGCTTCCCAGGACCATCACCCTTTACCCCTCTTTTCAGCATCAATTAGAAAGGGTATCAAGAACCAAGGATCCCCTGCTAGACTAGAGTGCCCAGCAAAAGACCATGATGATAGCCAGTTAAAAACTGTGACTCTCTTGTGTTTCATTGGTTTTCCATTTACCTACCTGCAAAAGATCTGAGTTTTGCTCAAATTGTAACAGCCCTGGACCTTTATTGTCAGTTCTATGCATTCGATATGGAAAAGAAGGGAGGCCCTATGCAGGGAGATAGCTCTAGTAAGCACTGACTTACGCTGTGAGTAGAGCAGGATTTGAAACTCCAGAAGGGCACAAGTAAAAAGCTGAAACACATTTTCCACCCCAAGCAGTTCAAAGACCTCTCTGACAGGAAAGTCAAATAAAGGAAGCTCATTGGTACTTGGTCTCTGGCAGATTATTGGCCCATAGACTCCAGAAAATTTCAAGGACCGTCCAGGAGGTGGGAGTGGCACCTCATAGAGTACATTGTATATGTAGCTCTCAAGAGGCAATGGAGGTGGCTGAGGTGAAGTGACTGCCTGGTGAAGTTGTTCCAGCACACTCCGACATGCTTTCATGAAGGACATGGGTGTGATGAGGCAAATGCACTTAGAGACGTAGAGCGTATCCCGGCTAATGTCATAGGAGTTGAAGCGCTGAAGCTTGGTCCCAGGAGTGCCTTCACCATCGTCCATGCCACTGTGGTCTCGGCCATCAATAGAGGGAGAATGTAGAACATCATACTCAGCATTATGCATGTGGTAGAGGGTCTGCATTGCACTGCAGATCTGTTTGCTAGTCACCTCCTCATAAAATGTGAGGGCAAACCCAAATGTCCGAGAGCCATCCTCTCTTGTGATAATAAAGGCATGGAATTGGGGCTCTCTGGGATCAGCTTGGGTCTTGAATGCCAGCCCTTTGGGCATGCATAGCTGCAAAAGACAAGGAAACAAGTGGTTAAGAATTCACTGTTGGTCCTCTTCAGAATACCATCACTACTATGTATTTACTCACAGAGTACCTATCATGCTAGGTGTTTGGGATATAAAGATCAATATGGCAACATATCTGCCCTGAAGATCTCCAATTCTAAGACACACAAGTAAATAAAATTACAATGCAGTTATCAGGGTTATCCAGAAACAAAGTGCTAGGGCAACAAAGAATGGACAACCCAGCCCAGAAACATCAGAAAAGACTTGATAGATGAGGTTTTGTTAGAATTTATCAGGAAGACTGATGAGTATTTCAGGGACAGGGAGAAAATGCACAAAGATAACAAGGTAAGAGAAAGATTGGGGAATTTAAGTAGGTGGTTAAGCATGACACCATTTATTGGGAGAGGATGCTAGAAATATACCGAAAAACTAGACAGATACAATTTTGCATCTAAAAATAAAGTTTCAGACTCTTATCGGCTTATAAAATTCTGTGAGAATTTCAAGAGAACCTTCTCTTTTCACAGAAAAAAGGGAGCATTGCACATAAAGCAAGGAGATGATATAATCAGGATAAAAATGCAGTTTTTTTTTCACTTTAACTCAGATGGGTTATATAAAGAAACTTGGATAGCTAATCAAACTGACCTACATCAACTGGTCCCCATTTTCCAGGTTGACAAAAACCAGGCTATACAAATGATCTACCAGCAGCCTGGGTTAACAAATAAAAGGATATACCATATAATCTTAGGATATATCCATTACCTTTAGACTTGACTTTCCAAAGCCTAGGTGTTTCTAGAATATAGCATGTCAAGTATGAAATAAGCACTGGACCCAAGAGTCAAAAAACTTGAGGCTAATACTCAGTTTCCTTATCTGTAAAATGAAGATAATACAATCTACTCTGCCTACTTCACAGGGTTATTATATGCATCTAACAATATCATCCTCTAAAAAGTACAGAAAGCTATCAAAAATTAATACAGGCAGTATAAAGATGTGATTAAGAGCACTGCACTGGAACCAGACTATGATGTACTGTTCAAATTATAGCTCAACTGCTTTTTAGTCATGTGACCTTAAAAACATCACTCTTTGGACCTTAGTTTCTTCATGTATAAATGTGTGGGGGGGGGGATATTTATTTAATATGATCTACATTAAGGGGTACTGTGAAGATTACAGGAGTTAATTCATGTAAAATGCTTATCACACTGCCTAGCATAAGGTGAATACTCAATAAAAATTAGATTATTCATACTAGTATTCTTCTACATGAGATTTAAAATGTTGCCCTATCTAAAATCATGATGAAACAAAATACCCATTTCCATAGTATCACTCAGACATATACAACCCAGATTGAGAGAAAACTGCTTTAAATCTCACTCATTGTGTAATCTCAATGCTATAAGCAACCAATAGCTCAGTACCACAAAGTTCACTATCTGCTACTATGTATTTGTCTGACAAAACACACTCTGACTTTTCAGTGTATTTCATACATTCTGAATATCTGATATGTTGATCAAAATGTAGAATCATGAATATATGCATATAACCCCTTCTTCAAAAGCTATTGGTAGTTGGTAGAATCACTGCTACCACAGCCTGGACTCACAATTCTACTATAAATTACTTTATAAATTACTTTATACTTGTAGCTAACAAATACTAACCATTCCCACTGCATCTTGGTCAAATGGATTCCACTCTACGTTCTCAGGGTATCGGGCAAGGACCTTGGACTTGAATGTTCGTCTCAGTGGTGTCTGCTCAAAATTTTCTCCTGCAAGAAAAAGAGTGAAGCAAATCATCTCTACAAAGTCCCTTGAAATCACAGGGTTATGAATGTCTGATCTTGGTAGTCCAGCAAGGTACAGAAGTAAAGGCAAAGGGGTTAGGTTAGTATGCCAACCATCTAAGAACAGGAAAGGTATTAAAGTCATTAGGTAAGCGAAGAAACTGAAAAGGTTTAGCATGGTTAATATTAGACACCACTAGCTTTCTTTTCTTTTCTTGAAAATGAATTATTACTACAAACCCAAGGGTTAATCTTCCTGGAAGAGTGGAGAAAGTGCAAGGAATGACAAAAGATTATATCCATCCTTTTTTTCCCCCTGAAAACCACATTTAGTTTGCTTAAAGTTAACTGATAACATAGAAGCATAAATGATTTTAAATTCAGAATCAAGTATGCATTTCTATGATCTTGGAAAAAACACAAAGGGACTAAAAGATTCAAGAACATTAAGAAAGCAGATTTCAGGATAAATCTAATGAGCCATATGGTCAATTTAGAATCATCTGAAATTTCTGAATTCTCCTAGTTCCTCCTTTCCCCCTAAAAACATTACTATACACTGAAATAAAGAACATTAAAGTGAAAAGAGGAAGAACCAAAGAACCCACCACCTAGAGGGACACAAATATGAAAAACCTACTGGTCAAAAAAGGCACAAGAAAGTTAGAAGGTCAAAAGGTACAAAATGCCACTGCAGAGACATATGCAAGAGCCACCAGAAAGTGTTGGTATTCTCAATTTTGTTTTGTTTTTACCTTCAGTCGTACTGGAAATGAAAGGGCTGGCACCATCCCTGGCTTTAGAAGCCTGTATGTACTGGCATAATGCTATATGATAAATGAAATGACAGAGTATTACAATTAAGCAATGTTATTCAAACTTTTTTGACCATGACTTCTGTACGAAACAAGCTTCACACCATGGAGCAATAAATATATACATGATGTGTACATATAAATTTGCCTAAAACAAATTTCACAAAATAATAACTTACCTTACTTTGTGGGATGCCCTCTCATAACTTCTACTCTATATTATTAAAACCAAATATACTAATCACAGATCTACTGACACAGTCATAGTTTGAAAAAAACATTACAATGCAGCATAATAAGATGAAGAGCTCAAAAGATATCAAATTACTATAAAGTCACTGGTACTTTATCCAAAAGTATTCTGCCCCAAAAACTACCTTTCCAAAGGAGTTAAGGAGTAGGGGACAAATTAAATACACCTAAATATTTCAAATAAATAAATTTAGTAGGAGTCATGGGAAAATATGTAGAAAACATGATCAAAAACAATTCAATTGAATTCTCTCTATTGAGTAATCATGTCATACAAAGGCCTAAGGTACTGTGGGAGATAGCCATGAACCAAACGAAGTACCTAGCCTCAAGACCTTATACCCTTAACTGTATAGGAAAAAGAACATACACAAATAACCACTTCACAGAGAGGTTACTATCTGGGAGCCTCCAGATTTTTAGTCTATGGGGTCCAACCATTCACATCTTGCTTGCACAGGAGTTCACATGTTCTAGTTGATAATATAAATTCTGTTCCAACTACAGTTTTTCTAAGTTGGTTTGGAATCCAAAAGCTGGTGATTAAGGAAGATGCATTCTCTACCAACACAGGACTGGGATACACGTAAAGTCAGACAGTCATTCACTCTAAATCATCCCAGAAACATCTCAAGTTTCTAAAGATGTTATAATAATTCTGAGGTGCCTGTTCTAGAAATTAATAATGATTCCAGTCAGAAAGTTATCTTTTATAACTAAAACCTTCACTTCCACTTTCTCTCAGGTTTTGTCCATCATAATCAGAAGTCCACGTATTCATAATTTTCAACTTCTGACAAGACTCAACCTTCCTTCAGTTAATAAAGCCAGTAGCACAATTTCAATTCTTCTCACTTACTGATCTTTCTTCCTAACTGAGTTTTCTGAAGTTCTTCTCCAGCAAATTTCATCTCTCAAAATACATTTGGTAATCTTCACTAAAGAAGACTGGCAAAATCAGCAGGCAGCTGGTAACAGTGGTAGTAACAAAGCCCTATAGCTATATACTGCTAGTCTCAAGCTTATAGTAATACCTGCAAAGAGCCCACCCATGGCAAGCCTGCACTTACTGTACAAAAAAATTAAACAGCAAGAAGCTGACGTAATGATCTTGTCTACAGTCTGAGAGTCTCAGAATGTTTATTTAAATTGTATGCAGTTCTAAGAAGATAACTATGTTTTCCTTCTAAGCTTCTTTACTTTTGTTGTCAGTTCGCTCATTTCTTCCTTATGAGGCCAGAAAATCCCCTCACTACAAACCACAAAATATTTGAACATAAACAGGAATCAGGGTAGTTACCACTCTTCTTAATGAAAGCCTTTAGACAAAGATATTTTTCTAAGATGGCTGTGAGGTGCCCCTTAAGACATGATGAGCATTTAAAGGACGGAACAGGGGACTATTTTAAACAACCAGAGAGATGAAGCCAGAGGTAAAAATGATGAGCTGACCTGGAGTACAGACAAAGAGGAGGAAGAAGCTAAGAATCAGAAGGAGAATAGTCTTTAGATCCTCTGTCCCCATCACCTCTCTACCTCCTGCTTCTCCTTCAAACAAGCTAAGTAATGATTTCTTGTTAGAGAGTCAGGTTCTGAGTAAAGGCACCAAAGAGAGTGCCAATCTTAGACATAAGTCCTTCTGTGTATTAGACTGGACCAGTATCAGGAGCATAGTGTTTTCACTTCAAGGGGAAAGGGGGTGTATAAAGAGGTATGAGAGCCCTGAGACCAAATTATGTTTATTACAGAACCCTATAAAGAGTGTCAGAAAAGTCACAGAGGAAGGGAATTCACAAACCTAAGATATTTTTATTAAAACAATTCAGTCTTTCATAATATACTGAGAGCTGAGTTTTGAGAATAAGCAGCAGGGACTTAATGTCACAGGAACACCTACATAGCGCCACCTCCTGAGACCTGTACATATGCCACAGGTCTCTTAAATCCTCAATAATTCAGACCTTTGGAAATTCAAACAATATTAGGAATAAGACATCATGACCACAACTGTCCTATTGCCCTGAAACAGTAACTACTTATTTGCCCAACACATACAGAGTCTACAAATGTCAGCAATTCTGGATACCAGAACTACAGCCCATTTCTAACAGCAGCTTAAAAATTAGTCAACTAGGTGTTAAGAGTAACTTGGTGAATCTGTCCCTGGGGAAGTACAATTCAGATAAATCATAATAGGTTTTTTTTTTTTTAAAGACTGCACGCCTTACAAAGATTTCTATTAGGTTCTTTGTTTACTTGTTCTGCTTTGACCAAGCCAGAAACAAACTGACATTTGTATTGCTATTAGACTGTTGGTACTAGGTTGATTTGAATAATCCTAAATGAGGGATGCTTACAAATGAGAAGCTTCAAAGGAGCCCCTAAACTCTCTGAAATTATTTATAAAATCTTGTATGAAAATATGTGCATTTTCTGAAGAGAAAACACAATTTTCATCAGATTCTCAAAGGGTTTCATGACCCAAAAAAGTCAGAAACTGCAGCTCCAAGTGTTTCTATTTTGGGTAGGAAACATTTGACCACTTACAGATTAACCTAAATGGGTAGGTTTACATACAGTCTAAAATAAAATATATTCACTACTAAATAACTGCTTTCTGGGTTGATGCTGACCCAAAATGGGACATTATTTTCTCCTTTTTTTAAAAAATATTTTTACCATTTTATTTATTTTTGAGAGCCAAACAGAGCATGAATGGGGGGGCGGGGGGGCGGGCAGAGAGAAAAGGAGACACAGAATCTGAAGCAGACTCCAGGCTCTGAGCTGTCAGCACAGAGCTGGATGCTGGGCTCAAATTCATGGAGGTCCAACTCACAAACCATGAGATCATGACCTGAGCTGACGTAAGACGCTCAACTGACTGAGCCACTCAGGCACCCCTATTTTCTCCTTTTTTATCATAAAAAGCCTAGGGATGCAAATTTCTCTCTCTTTAAACACACACATATATGTGAACAAGTTTAAAAAAAAATTCTCAAAACTTCTGTCTGAAGTCATCTGAAAGATCATCAAAAACTGTCCACCAAATTTCAGTCTGTGGCGAACAGCAAAAGTTTTGATATGGTAGAGCAGATATGAAAAGGCATGTCCCAAACAACAACGTGAGAAAGATCTAATAGAGTCAAATCTCCATCTGGTTTATGTTAAATTACACCAATTTTATCCAGAACACGTGTTAGCTTAAATTCAAGCAAAATAAAAGTAACCATCATTTTTTAGTAAAGTGTCTATAGGACACATTAGTTATACCTACATCTTGGATTAAGATATACCAGGTAAAAGGAGTATTTCAATTTCTAAACCTATCAGGGTCAGAGTTGACATACACTTAAGAAGCTTTCCATAAAATCTGAAGTTTGGAAATAAAAAAAGAAAACAGAGCAAGAGCTAAGGGCATTTTTGTATCTCGTCCCTTAGAAGAGATGGGAAGGATAATACAAATATCTGTGAAATACAACTGAAAAAAGCTAACTTTGTCAACAGAACAATTAATATCTAGTATAATGGAGGTTCTGCTTCCAATCATAGAAAAGTAGCTCCTCTGAGACCAAATCTCTTGCATATAACTATGAACACTAGACAGAATAGAAAAAACAACTACCTGACGATACTAGGGAACAAAGGGCAGGCTGATTATGATGGAAAGAGAGGGTTAAACCTTAGAAGAAGGTAATGACACCAAGTGTCCCTTCTTATGGTTTTTGGCTGGTCAGTCCCAGTCTATACCATGAAAGATGTCTAAAATTCAGATAAAAACTCAAGACTTACTAGCTTCACAAACTAGAGAGAGGACAGACTTCAAGGCAACCAACACAGAGAAGTGAGGGAGGGAAATTCCAAAGAGAACCAGAAGGAAGTGCCTCAAACTGTGTATAAATTCTGCCGAAATCTCTGGTTAATCCTTAAACTATGCATGCATGTAACAGACCTCAAGCAACCAAGTTAGGGCTAAGAGAACTGAACTGAGATTTAAACTGGCATCCACTGCAGGGGAACAAAACAAAATTCAGTGTTCTTTGGAGGAAGGTAATGGAATCCACACTGTCTACAACATGTCATACTCAATATCAAGGACACAACCCAATGAAATTGTTCAACATATAAAGAAATAGAAAAAAAGAAAGAAGAAAACATGACCTATTCTCAAGAGAAGAGCCAATCAACTGGAGCTGATCCTGACTTGATCCAAATATTGGGATTAACAGACAAGGATTTGAATGATCATAATGAATGAAAAAAATTGTAGATCTTAAAAGCAAAAAACAGACTATAATTCAGAAGATGGGTTTAACAATCAGCTGACTGGAGATGCAGAAGAGTTAGTGAACTTTAAAAGAGAGCAACAAAAAGTATCCAATCTGAAGAACAAAGAGAAAAAAAAGATTAAGGAGAAAAAGGAGGGGCATCCGGGTGACTCAGGTCATAATCTCACTGCTCATGGGTTCAACCCCGTGTCGGGATCTGTGCTGACAACTCTGTCCCCCTCTCTCTGCCCCTCTCCCACTAGCACTCTGTCTCTCTCTCAAAAATTGAATAAATGTTTTAAAAAAAAAATTTTTTTTAAGGAGAAAAAGAAGTCAAGGAGAGGACCCCAGATATCTGTGGGGCAATAAGTCTAATATACATATAATTGGAGCCCCAAAAGAAAAGGAGAGTAAATGAGGTTTTCAAAAAAGTTTTTAACTGAAGAAATAATAATTTAAAATTTCCCAAATTGGGTAAAAGACATAGATTTACAGATTCAAAAAGGTTGGTGGATTCTAAGCAGGATACATACCAAGAAAATAAAAAGTGTACATCACTAACTTTTTTAGAAAAAGGAAAAAGAAGAAAACTATTAAAGAGAAAATCTTGAAAGGAGACAGAAAAATGATACATTAAGGAAAAGAAATGATTGAAATTACTATGGCTTTCTTACCAGAAACAATAGAGATTAGAAGACATGGAACACCACCATACAAGCACTGAAACAAACAAACAAAACTCTGTCAACCCAGCATTCTATCAGCAGAAAAAAATCCTTCAAAAATGAAGGCAAAATAAAAACATTTTCAAGTAAAACAAAACTAAGAGAATCCACTGTTAGCACACAGTGTACTGCTACAAGAAAAGCCCATCCCAGTAAGTTATATACTATATGATTCCATATATAACACTTTTGAAATTACAACAATTTAGAAATGAAGAACACATTGGTGATTGCCAGGTCAGAAAAGGGGAATGGGGGTTTCTATAAAAGGGCAACCTCCAAGAATCCTTGTGGTGATAGAATTATTCTGTTATCTTGAGTGTAGTAATGTCAATATCCTGGTTGTGAGAGCATCCAATAGCTTTGCAAGATGTTACCACTGGAGGGGAGACTGGGTGGCTCAGTCGGTTAAGCTTCTGACCTCAGCTCAGGTCACGATCTCACAGTTCGTGGGTTCGAGCCCCGCATAGGGCTCTGTGCTGGCAGCCAGCTCAGAGCCTGGAGCCTGTTTTGGATTCTGTGTCTCCCTCTCTCTCTGACCCTACTCTGCTCACACTGCCTCTCTCTCTCTCTCTCTCTCTCTCTCTCTCTCAGAAATAAAGCATTAAGAAAAATTAAAAAAAAAAAGATGTTACCACTGGATAAAGGGTAGAGCCCTCTCTGTATTATTTCTTACAACTGCATGTGAATCTAAAATTCCCTCAAATAAAAAGTTTATTGTTTTTAAAAACTACATTCTTTAATTTAAAAAAATAATTTTAGGGATGCCTGGGTGGCTTATTCGGTTAAGCAACCAACTTCAGCTCAGGTCATGATCTCACAGTTCTTGGGTTCAGGCCCCATGTTGGGCTCTGTGCTGACAGCTCAGAGCCTGGACCCTGCTTCAGATTCTGTCTCCTTCTCTCTCTGCCCTTCTCCTGCTCGCACTCTGTCTCTGTCTCTGTCTTTCAACAATAATAAATGTTAAAAAATTTTTTGAAAAAAAAGGTTTATAGGAGCACTTGGGTGGCTGAGTCAGTTAAGCTTCTGACTTCAGCTCAAGTCATGATCTCACAATTCGTGGGTTCAAGTCCCCTGTCAGGCCTGTGCTGACAGCTGGGAGTCTTGAGCCTACTTCAAATTATGCCTCCCTCTCTCTTTCTGCCCTTCCCTGCTTGCATGCGCTCTCTCTCTCTCTCTCTCTCTCCAATAAACATTAAATTTTTACTAAATTTTTTTAAAATTGTTAATGATATTAACAACCTGTCAAGGTTTTAAAGCAGAGGCTTCAAGCAATACAATTCAAGCATTCAAAGCTATACTTTCGACTAAACTCTTCAAAGACAGCTGAGCTATACAGCTTTTGCTCCAGGCCCAAAACAGAAGTGTCACATAGGCTGCCTCACCTCATCACACCCACACCAATCCTTTAAGGTCTACTTCACATTATCTACAGCAAGAGTAGTAGAATTTTTCTCCTCTGGGAATGTATACAACCAGGTTATTATGCCATCATTTGAATAGTGGCATTTTGGGATGTCCTGAAATTGATCTTTTTGGTGACACTGGTGACCAATTCAGGGCCACTCGTGCTATAAACAGTTTACTTCCTGCACTAAAAGATGTCACTGTATTTCCCTGTTAGAAACATTCCTAAGACAGACCACCCATCAAAACAGTATTCTGAACCCCTGTATAAATCAGAAGTCATTTCCTGCCACCTTTGACTGATGGGGCACACAGTGCAGTAAGAGAAGGGAATGCAAATTTCTAACTAAACAAAAATTAACCTTGCTATTCCTTTTACATGACCATTTCATTACTATCAGTACTTTGTAAATGGAGATAGCTTAAAAAACACAGTAAGGGGGCACCTGGGTGGCTCTGTCTGTTAAGAATCTGACTCTTGATTTTGGCTCAGGTCACGATCTCATGATTTGGGAGACTGAGCCCTGCATTGAGCTCTGCGCTAAGCATGGAGCCTGCTTGGGATTATCTCTCTCTCCTCTCTCTGCCCCTCCCCTGATCACTTGCATGCGCTCGCTCTCTCTCTCTCTCTCTCAAAATAAATGAATAACCATTTAAAACATACACACACACAGTAAGACTAGGTATGTTTTGGTAGCTACAGAAAACCATTTAACACTATACTCATCACTCTCCCTCATGTCTTCTACATATGAAATTGAGGTATTATTTACAGCTCCTGCAGCAGAGAGGATAACTGCTCCTTGAAGATACCGGCTGTACCCTGGCCCACAACACCAGGTGACTTGTGCTCAAGAGTCAGACATCTACAAATACCCAGAATGCAGGAAATGAGATGCCCCCCACTTTGAACATACAACAAGGCCTCTTCTAAGGCACTAACCCAGAAAAGCTGCTCACCAGGCTTTTCAATAAAAGCAAAAGAAACCATCTGTTACTCCTTCGTGTTCCCCTTGAGGTACATTTGTTCATTTTCTTTCTCAACATATTTTCTTTGTCAGAAAACTTTTTATTTATATTTTTTATTTAAAAAATTTTTAATGTTTTATTTACTTCTGAGAAAGAGACAGAGACAGCATGAGCAGGGAAGGGTCAGAGAGAGAGGGAGACACAGAATCTGAAGCAGGCTCCAGGCTCTGAGCTAGCTGTCAGCACAGAGTCCGATGCGGGGCTCGAACCCACGAACTGTGAGATCATGACCTGAGCCGAAGTCAGATGCTTAACTGACTGAGCCACCCAGGTGCCCCAACTTTCAATTTAGATATACAGCCATTACTTTTGTTCATGCTTTGCCTCCTGCTCCTGCTTGACATCTTCCAGGCACCATACCTCGTCCAACACCTGCATCTAATATTTCTAAAATGGCTGAACTTCTCATGTACCCACTTTTTTTTTTTAAGTTTATTTCTTTATTTTGAGAGAAAGAGAGAGAATGAGAGACAGGATGTGAGCAAGAGAGGGGGAGAGAGAGAGAAAGAGAATCCCAAGCATGTTCCATGCTCAGCACAAAGCCCGACACGGGGCTTGATCTGTGAGATCATGACGAGACAAAATCAAGAATCAGTTGCCCAACCGAGCCACCCAGGCACCCTTCATGTATCTAGTTTTAACAAAAGTCTGAGGTTTGAGAAACTATCCAGACAGGACTGCTCCAAACAAAACGTTGGGCAAAACTTTGGTAGCAATGTGCCAAGTGTAGACACTGTCTCCATTTTCAGACCACCCAAAAATACTGCAGGGCACACATCCATTGGGCTAACATCTCTAACTTAAGATAATTTGCTCTGTTTAGTATAGGAAGCAACAAGCTACCAAATTCATGGTCTTTCAGAGCAGTCTAACTCTTCTTGTGAGCTGGATATACATATACTGTACTGAATTACATATAGTACATACTATACTGAATTACTAAAATAAGTAAGAATTTCCCAAGGCTATACATATACACAGGCACTTTTCTCTAAAAGCTAGTCTTTCCAGAAATATGGGCTTAGGCAAACCCAGTAAACTGGGATCTGTAAGTAAGAAATGGCAGAGGTCAAATAGGAGCGATTTTCATGCTCTCTTTATTGCCAAATTTTAAAATAATCAGCCTAAACTAACTGTAAGCAACTAGCCTAGAAGGCAGGAAACAAAGTTAAGACCCCACCTTGGCTACTCATTAGCTGTGTAACCTTAACAATTTACTGAGTCTTGTGGGTCTCACTTTCCTTACCTGAAAGATAAACAAGTAGAGGACTAGTTGTTGATCTATAAAGGTTTTTCTAGCTTGATCATTTCATGATTTAATGACTGTTGGGCCTCAAGTCTGACCCAACATGGAAACTGTACCCTCTGAATTGTGAGAAGGCATGCTTTAGTTCCCTCTGCTGCCTCTCTCCCCAAAACCCCATGAAAACAGCATAAGGGTAGCGGTCATGGGAGCACAGCCACAGAATGAAAATGAAGGTGATAGCAACAAAATTCTAGAAGCTGAAAAGGAGATGGATGAATGGTTCCTAACAACAGACTAGAGAAAGCTAAGATATAATACAACCTCCAAAAGGTCAGAAACTTGTATCATCAGGCACTTACAGAAGTAGCTATAAAGATGGAACTAAAAACAGAAGGACGGGTTGAAAGTCTACTGAAGATGGCATCAGCTCATGAAGATATAAATTGTTGTAGAACTGTAAAATGGAACATTACTCAGCCATAAAAAGGAATGAAGTACTGTTACATGCTACAACACAAATGAACCTCAAAAACATTTATGCTAAGTGAAAGAAGCCAGACATAAAAGGCTATATATTGTATTACTCAATTTATATGAAATATCCGGAATAGCCATATTCAGAGGAACAGAAAGTGGTTGCCAGGGGACTAATTGCTAATCAGTGTGCAGTTTCTGTTTGGGATGACAGAAATGTTCTAGAACTAGATAGTATTGATGGCTGCAAAACACAGTGAATAAACTAAAAACCACTGAAGTGTATTGTACATTTTAGGATGGTTAACTTACGAACTCTATCTCCATCTTCTTAAATAAAAGAACCAGCTAGACTCCACCCTACCTCTGTACACATCCACAGGGATAAATGAAAGAATGAGTAAGGTCTCAGGCAAAATGGGTGATGGTGATCAAAGGTACAAACTTGCAGTCATGAAATAAATAAGTCCTAGGGATGTAATGTACAGCATGGTCACTATAGTTAACAATACTCTATTATATATTTGAAAGTTGCTAAGAGAGTAGACCTTAAAAGTTCTCATCACAAGAAAAAAGTTTAACTATGTGGTNGGGTATATATATATATATATATACACACATGTATCAAAAATCATTATGTTGCACACCTAAAACTAATACAATATTGTACATCAATTGTATATCAATTGAAAAAAGTTTTTTTTTTTAAGAATGGGTATCTATGCTTGGGATTATAGTCAAAGTATCAAGCATCAACAGCTAAGAAACCATGGGCATGGCTAAGAGCAAGGGTCTCATTCTAAAAACAGAAAATAAGAAATATCTAACATAATGAATGTTGAGATTCCCCAGTGCTCTTCCACTACATGGCTAGAATTGCCAGCTAGAATTACTCCTGTGAGGCAGAAATTTAGAGGAATGTTTTATGTGAATCTGACGAGTCCAAGAAAAAAGACCAAGAGATACTCATACTAAAGGGAAGAAACTATGCAGCCAGATCATTCTTTTTTTTTTTTTTTACAAATAGTTTATTGTCAACTTGGTTTCCATATAACACCCAGTGCTCATCACCACAAGTGCCCTCCTCCATGCCCATCTCCCCCCTTCCCCCCACATCCATCAGTCCTCAGTTTGTTTCTCAGCATTCAAGAGTCTCTCATGTTTTGCCTCTCTCCCTTTCCCCCACCATTTCCCCCCTTCTTCTCAGATCATTCTATAGTGAACCTCTTAGTAACCAATGCCCCACTATGGTAAACACTGAGCTTCCTTCCAATCAGCTTCTTGGTGCATTATTCTTAAGTGTCCATGGATAGCCAGAGAATCATGACACATTTGGGGAAAGGCTCTAAGATTAAAGACACTTCTTGCCAATCAATCAATCAGTGCAACTTTGAGGAAACAGAAAATTATGCAGAAAAAAGAAATCTCCAAAAATTACTATCCAGGGCACCTGGGTGGCTCAGTCTGTTAATCATCTGACTTCAGCTCAGGTCATGATCTCACGGTTCATGGGTTTAAGCCCCGTGTTGGGCTCTGTGCTGACAACTCAGAACCTGGAGCCTGCTTTGGATTCTATGTCTCCCTCTCTCTCTGCCCCTCCACTGCTCTCACGTCCTGTCTCTCTCTCTCTCTCTCTCAAAAAATAAAATAAACATTTAAAAAATATATACTATCCTAAGGCCTAGAAGCAACAACACCCAAGTGAAAAGCACAGCTAGCACCCAGGTCTTGGTTTCTAATACTATTCACCAATAAAAAGAACCAAGATTGCTTAAAGAAAGGGTTGGTTCAGGGCGCCTGGGTGGCTCAGTCAGTTAAGCATCCAAATTCAGCTCAGGTCATGATCTCGCGGTTCATGGGTTTGAGCCCCGCGTGGGGCTCTGTGCTGACAGCCAGCTCAGAGCCTGGAGCCTGCTTCAGATTCTGTGTCTCCCTCTCTCTCTGCCCCTTCCCTGCTCACGTTGTCTCTCTCTCTCTCAGAAATAAATAAAACATTTTAAAAAAATTTTTAAAAAGAAAGAAAGAAAGAGTTGGTTCTTTAACTAGAGCAACAAACACATGGGAGGAGCCTGGAGCATTTTGCAGTGCCAAAAAGTAAGAAAATACTCAAAAAACCCATGGTGATGGGGACACATCAAAGAGCCAACTGAAAGATTCCCAATGCCCAAAGCTAGAATAATCTGAACAAAATAAATAGACTGAATTATAACCCAAAGTATAAAATAAATATCCAGGAGTCTATACTAATATCAATAAATGATTAAATAAGTAAATAGGGGAGAACAGACAAATTTCCTATACAGAAGAACACCAAACAGGAGTGCCTGGGTTGCTCAGCCAGTCGGTCATCCAACTTCAGCTCAGGTCATGATCTCATGGTTTGTGGGTTTGAGCCCCATGTCAGGCTCTGTATTGGGCCTGGAGCCTGCTTTGGATTCTGTGTCTCCCTCTTTCTGCCCCTCCCCTGCTCATGCTCTCTCTCTCTTTCTCTCTCTCTCACAATAATAAATATTTTTTTTAAATTTTTTTTTAAAAACAAAAAAGAAAAAAAAAACACCAAACAATCTATGTAGATACTCTGCTCTCAAAGAGTTGGAAAATAATTCCCTACCCCTTAAGTATGGGCTGTTCATAGGAGGGGGGAAAAAAAAGTAACTTTATTTTGGAGAAACCTGATGAACAGCACTAGATAGATGATCAAGGTTAAAATCAACAGTGATGCAGGCACCTGGGTGGCTCAGTCAGTTAAGCATCGGACTTCAGCTCAGGTCATGATCTCTCTGTTGGTGAGTTTGAGCCCCACATCAGGCTCTATGCTGACAGGTCAGAGCCTGGAGCCTGCTTCAGATTCTGTGTCTCCCTCTCTCTCTGCCCTTTTCCCGCTCATACTCTGTCTCTCTCTCAAAAATAAACAAACATTAAAAAAATTTTTTTTTAATTTAAACATCAATAGTGAGATCTTGTTACTAATATGCATGTATTCTTGATGTAATATGATGAGAATGGATGGCCCTTTACCTCTGTAGTCTTCCTCTCAAGAAACCATAACCTTAATCTAATAATGAGAAAAACATCACACATATCCTGATTGACATTCTACAAGCCTGCTAACCAATGTTCTTCAAAATTGCCAAAGTCATCAAAAAGAAGGAAAGTCTAAGAAAGTGTACTGCTGGGGTGCCTGGGTGGCTCAGTCGGTTAAGCGTCCAACTTTGGCTCAGGTCATGATCTCACAGTTCGTGGGTTCGAGCCCCACATTGGGCTCTGTGCTGACAGCCAGCTCAGAGCCTGGAGCCTGTTTCAGATTCTGTGTCTCCCTCTCTCTCTGACTCTCCCCTGCTTACGCTGTCTCTCACTCTCTCAGAAATAAATAAAACATTAAAAAAGATAAAATTTTTTTTTAATTTTTAAAAATTTAAAAAAAGCGTACTGCTAAAGGAGCATAAAGAGACATAACAACTCACTGCAATATGGTATCTTGAATGGAATCCTGGAACAGAAAGAAAGAATTGGGCAAAAAGCTAAGAAAATCTGAATGAAGTATGGAAACTGTCCAAGAAGTCTAACATCCATATAGGACTATTCCATAAAGAGAAAAGAGAGAAAATAAATAATTCAACAAAACTTCCCAGAAATGAAGGGCATAAATTCCCAAAATGAAAGTAGTCTCCAAAGATCTAACACAGTAAATGAAAACAGACTCACACTTTAAAAGTAATAACAATAATGATGATGATGATGATGATGATGATGATGTATCAAGATTGGTTCATTATTTGTGACAAATGTACCATCTACTGTAAAATGTCACTACTAGGGATACTAGGTGTAGGAAAGTATGGAAATTCCCTATACTATCTTCACAATTTTCTGTAAAATTGAAACCATTCTAAAAATGTTACTGAAGAGGCTTTAAAAATTACATCCCATATAAATAAAATGTCCAGAATAAGCAAATCCATAGAGACAGAAGGTAGCTTTGTCTACCCCCTCATTGCAGGGGGGAAATGGAGTAACTTTATGGTATGCAAACTATATGTCCATAAAACTGTGTAAAATAAAAAGACAAGCAACAATAAGCTTGTGGAAATTAAAAAGGTGCTCTGCCAAAACTAGAATCAACCAGGAAAGATACACATATGGGATGCAGGAAACTGGATCCATCACAAGAGAGTGGCAACGGATAACTCCAAGATAAGGTAAAGAACATCCCAAGCTGTTCACTGTGCAACAGTCCTAGCAAGTCAATATATCAAACAACCCAGGTTGATGGAGCTAGAGTAAGAATCCATAGCTTGTATCAGATTCTCAAAGAGATTTCTGACCCAAACATTCCATAAACCACTGCTTTAAAGGTATCCATAACAAGTCCCACCCAAAGGACAAACTACAAGACTCCTATTTTCTTTCTTTTTTTAAAAAAGTGTTTATTCTTGAGACGGGGGTACAAGGGTACGGAAAGAAGAGGGACAGAGGATCCAAAGCAGGCAGAGAGCCTGATGCAGGGCTCAGACTTATAAACCACAAGATCATGACCTGAGCCAAGGTCAGATGCTTAATCAACTGCGCCACCCAGGCACCCCAAGACTCCTATTAAAAAAAACAAAGGACAAAAATCTTTCAGATGTTACAAATTTCAAAGAGAAGAAATGTAGAGAATAATGAACAGATCAACACAGTTTTCCTGATTGGATATCATCAGGTAGGAATTTAAAAAAAAAAAAAAAAAGGAAATAAAGGCACAGTGAAAGCCTAGCGAAAATGACTCTAGATGAAACGTGATACCTTATTCCACAGAGTTTATAANCCGTGAGATCATGACCTAAGCGAAAGTCAGTCACTTAACCGACTAAGCCACCCCGGCGCCCCAAAAGGTGGTTTTTTAAACTTATAATTTATGTCCTACCTACCTCAAAAAATAAGACATATGATAAGAAAAACTGTACAAAAAAATTTTTTAAATCAGAACATTTTTAAAGAAGCAAAGAAACAGATGTTCTTAAGCACCTTTGACATAAAACTTATAAATTGCAAAGAATGGGGGCGCCTGGGTGACTCAGTCGGTTAAGCGCCCAACTTCGGCTCAAGTCATTATCTCAGGATTTGTGAGTTCGTGTCCCGCATCGGGCTCTGTGCTGACAGCTAGCTCAGAGCCTAGAGCCTGCTTCCGATTCTATGTCTCCCTCTTTCTCTCTCTGCCCCTCCCCTGCTCACACTGCCTCTCTCTCTCTCTCTCTCTCTCAGAAATAAAAATATTTTTAAAATGTTTAAATAAATTGCAAAGAATGATAGCTTTCTTTAAAAATATATGATTTTTTAAAATAAATATTAAATGTAGTTACATGACTTCTGGAAAGCAGAAGTATGGGTGACTGCTATTTTTTTTCTTTACACTTTTCTGTATTTTCTGAACTACCTACTATGATCATATATAATCTCTATCACAGAGATGACACTAAAAAATATAAATAATTTGTGNCCCCTGCTCACGCTGTCTCTCTCTTTCTCTCTCTTCTAGAAATAAATTTTAAAAAAAAACATTAAAAAATATATATAATTTGTGTGTATGTGTGTGTGTGAGAGAGAGAGAGAGAGAGAGCAGGGGAAGGGCAGAAGGAGGGAGGGAGGGAAGGAGGGAGAGAAAGAGAGGGAGAGGGAAAGTGAAAAGGAGAGGAAGAAGGAGAGGGAGAGGGAGAGGGAGAGGGAGAGGGAGAGAGAGAGACAGACAGACAGACACTCCCAGGCAGTCTCCACACTGTCAGCACAAAGCCTAACATGATGCTTGATACCATGAACCATGAGATCATGACCTGGGCTGAAACCAAGAGTCACACACTTACCTGACTGAGCCNTGATCTCACAATTGTGAGATCATAACATGACCTGAGCCAAAATCAAAGTCAGATACTTAACTGACTGAGCCACCCAGGTGCCCCAAGAATATAAATAATTTAATAATGCATTTTTCTTGAACTGGTGAAAAAGATTTAGAGTACTAACTTAATTCCTAATTTCTGTACTGCAATTACTCTGCACATTTCCTCCTCTTTGCATTATGTGTAATGAGAAATCATATTAATACAAAAGGAAAAAAATGTGTGTGTGTGTGTGTGTGTGTGTGTGTGTGTGTGTGTGTGTATCACTTGGAATCTATTGAAACCACTTTCACATATATTATTTCATTAAGCTTCCATACAACCTTAAACGAGATTTTACAGATAAGGGGACTGGTTGAGAGATAATAAGTCACCCAACAAGTAGGACACAAAATGGGATTGGAAACCCCTCCCAACACCCTTGTCTAATACTCTTTTCACCTACTACACTAGGGTGAATGTCTCTTAGAACTTTAAAATTTAAACCAGTTAAGAAGTATAGTTTTGGTGTAAGAAACACTCTAAGAGTAAGTAATCTTCATCAAAAAGTCTAAAAAGTCCTAAATCACAAATTCTCTACTGTAATACAGAGTAGTATGCTCAACTCACACATCATGAAAGGGTTCCTCCCTAACTAAAATCAACCCAAAATCTCCTGCTCTCTTGTCTGGACAAATTCTGAAAATGAATCAGTTCCATTTGGATCAATAACCCTACAAACACTGATCCTCCTTTTCCTGGAAAATCATTAGGTCTACTAAATGCTAAGCTGAGGATCCTAGCAGAATGACTAACAGGGTAGCAATTTTCCTGCAACTAAGTTATTTATGAGAAAACAGAAGCAGCGCAGTGTCTTCAAGCTCATATACTCAAATACCATCATCTAATTTCTTTCCCCACACTATTCTTTTTTCATACTATCTATCTAATATACCCTTGTTGCTTTATTTGTTCACCTTAGCCCCCATTACTATCCTCTGAATAGCCAAACAGGATGACTCCATAGTGCCTAAACATGCCCAGCAGTTCCTTGCTGATCTACCTTTTACCCATCCCCATTCATATCCTTTAGGTCTAAGGCCTTCCTATCCTTCAAAACTTTGTTCAAATGTCACCTTTATTATGCAGCTTTCCCTGATCACTGCCAACATATGTGACTGTTCTCCCTATCTAAATGGCAGTATTGTACTAAACTCTGACTTCACTAAAGGCAAGATTTACAGTTATTCATTTCCATCCTTCCACCAGTTTCCAATGAAAGCTCAAGTCTTTTGAGTAGAACAAAAATTATTTTTTCCAGCCTGTTAATGTGCCTTAAAACTTTGGTATGGGAGTCAGAGAAATCAAACATTAAAAAGGTTCCAACCGACAAAGGACACCTTTGACAGAAGCTCAACCAAACTAGCATGACATCATAAAAGCTTTAAAAAATATCCATACCCTTTAATCTGCTGCTAAATCCCACCAAAAAGGAACCAGCAAAAACTAGCACCCACTAAAATAGCACCCCAAAAACACTTTTTAAAAAAGCAATTTCTAGGGTGCCTGGGTGGCTCAGTCGGTTGGGCATCCGGCTTCGGCTCAGGTCATGATCTCGCAGTTTGTGGGTTCAAGCCCTGCATTGGGCTCTGTGCTGATAGCGAGCTCAGAGCCTGGAGCCTGTCTTTGGGTTCTATGTCTCCCTCTCTTTCTTTCCCTCTCCTGCTCACGTGAGCTGTCTCTCTCTCTCTCAAA
>NW_027530670.1:1055770-1125937 GCF_008692635.1 Crocuta crocuta | reverse complement strand
AGGAGAGAGAGAGAGAGAGAGAGAGAGAGAGAGAGAGAGAGAGAGAGAGAATCCTAAGCAGGCTCCACACCCAGCACAGAGCCTGATCTCACAATTGTGAGATCATAACATGACCTGAGCCAAAATCAAAGTCAGATACTTAACTGACTGAGCCACCCAGGTGCCCCAAGAATATAAATAATTTAATAATGCATTTTTCTTGAACTGGTGAAAAAGATTTAGAGTACTAACTTAATTCCTAATTTCTGTACTGCAATTACTCTGCACATTTCCTCCTCTTTGCATTATGTGTAATGAGAAATCATATTAATACAAAAGGAAAAAAATGTGTGTGTGTGTGTGTGTGTGTGTGTGTGTGTGTATCACTTGGAATCTATTGAAACCACTTTCACATATATTATTTCATTAAGCTTCCATACAACCTTAAACGAGATTTTACAGATAAGGGGACTGGTTGAGAGATAATAAGTCACCCAACAAGTAGGACACAAAATGGGATTGGAAACCCCTCCCAACACCCTTGTCTAATACTCTTTTCACCTACTACACTAGGGTGAATGTCTCTTAGAACTTTAAAATTTAAACCAGTTAAGAAGTATAGTTTTGGTGTAAGAAACACTCTAAGAGTAAGTAATCTTCATCAAAAAGTCTAAAAAGTCCTAAATCACAAATTCTCTACTGTAATACAGAGTAGTATGCTCAACTCACACATCATGAAAGGGTTCCTCCCTAACTAAAATCAACCCAAAATCTCCTGCTCTCTTGTCTGGACAAATTCTGAAAATGAATCAGTTCCATTTGGATCAATAACCCTACAAACACTGATCCTCCTTTTCCTGGAAAATCATTAGGTCTACTAAATGCTAAGCTGAGGATCCTAGCAGAATGACTAACAGGGTAGCAATTTTCCTGCAACTAAGTTATTTATGAGAAAACAGAAGCAGCGCAGTGTCTTCAAGCTCATATACTCAAATACCATCATCTAATTTCTTTCCCCACACTATTCTTTTTTCATACTATCTATCTAATATACCCTTGTTGCTTTATTTGTTCACCTTAGCCCCCATTACTATCCTCTGAATAGCCAAACAGGATGACTCCATAGTGCCTAAACATGCCCAGCAGTTCCTTGCTGATCTACCTTTTACCCATCCCCATTCATATCCTTTAGGTCTAAGGCCTTCCTATCCTTCAAAACTTTGTTCAAATGTCACCTTTATTATGCAGCTTTCCCTGATCACTGCCAACATATGTGACTGTTCTCCCTATCTAAATGGCAGTATTGTACTAAACTCTGACTTCACTAAAGGCAAGATTTACAGTTATTCATTTCCATCCTTCCACCAGTTTCCAATGAAAGCTCAAGTCTTTTGAGTAGAACAAAAATTATTTTTTCCAGCCTGTTAATGTGCCTTAAAACTTTGGTATGGGAGTCAGAGAAATCAAACATTAAAAAGGTTCCAACCGACAAAGGACACCTTTGACAGAAGCTCAACCAAACTAGCATGACATCATAAAAGCTTTAAAAAATATCCATACCCTTTAATCTGCTGCTAAATCCCACCAAAAAGGAACCAGCAAAAACTAGCACCCACTAAAATAGCACCCCAAAAACACTTTTTAAAAAAGCAATTTCTAGGGTGCCTGGGTGGCTCAGTCGGTTGGGCATCCGGCTTCGGCTCAGGTCATGATCTCGCAGTTTGTGGGTTCAAGCCCTGCATTGGGCTCTGTGCTGATAGCGAGCTCAGAGCCTGGAGCCTGTCTTTGGGTTCTATGTCTCCCTCTCTTTCTTTCCCTCTCCTGCTCACGTGAGCTGTCTCTCTCTCTCTCAAAAATAAAAAAAAAATTTTTTTAAATTTTTAAAAAGGCAATTTCTCAGGGCACCTGGGTGGCTCATTTGGTTAAGTGTAGGACTCTTGGTTTCTGCTCAGGCCATGATCTCATGGTTCCATGAGTTCGAGCCCTGCATTGGACTCCCTGCTCACAGCTGGCAATGATAACTGGGAATGTTAACACCCTTCAATCTACCGCTTGTAGGTCACAGCTTTTCTGATAAGTCCTTTTACCCTGCTGAAGAATGTAAAAGATAGTCCTGTGTAATTATTTAGAATCCTTTTATAAACAGAGGGTATCCCATGACCATTTTAAAGTAGACCTAAAACAACATACCTGAAGGAAGAGAATGAGAGAGCTACTGAAGGGAAGTATGAAAGCCTGGAAATCATCCTATTCAATACAATCAAGCATTTTGCAAATCTTAGGCTCCAATTTCTCCACCTTCCATAAGGCACCTGCCAACTTCCCAGTCTTACCTCCTACCCACCCCCTCTTTCCCTCTTTAGATATTATTCACACCAACTCACTTGTAGTTCCTAAAATTTGGCATGCTTTATCATGTCTTCATTCTTTTGTAGATGCTATTCTCTACCTAGAATGACCTTCAAATCCTTTCTTTGCCTGATTGACCAATCTACATTTATTCAAGTGACTGCTATCAAAATCTAAGGTATTCCAACAATGTTGCCAATTCTGCAGCTCCAAGTTCTTCTGAAACTCTTCCCTGGGAGCTACTGTCAGAGCCATTTACTGGTCATAAAACAAATCTCCTTTGAAGGTAACATGGCTTTCAATTCCCTCACTACCCTGGCTCCTAGACCTAGAATCTAGGTGTGGTCTAACTGACATCATTTAAAACATCCATTCTCTCTTTTTTGACAATATCTAATAGATACTGTATTAATAACACAAGCTAAAATCACAACTTTTGCCATAAATCAAAGTTGCAGCCAACTAAAAGCCTTACATTTTAGTGTTGCTATTAAGTCACACCTTTTTTTTTTTTTAGAAAAATCTTCTTTCTATACTACTACTTTTGTATCACCTGCTTCATCATACAGCTCAAATCTCTCTCCTATCCCCGTGTGTATACTAATTATTCCCATCAAAACATCCCTGAATCCAGGTCATGATCTCATGGTTCATGGGATTGAGCCCCGTATCAGGCTCTGCGCTGACAGCATGAAGCCTACTTGGGATTCTTTCTCTCCCTCTCTCTCTGCCCCTCCCCTATGTGGGTGCTTTCTCTCTCTCTTTCTCTCTCTCAAAATAAAAATAAACACTAAAAAAATTTTTTAAAAACAGTCCCTGAATCCAAAACTGGTGGTGAGTTATTCCCTGCTTCTACCAGTCTACTCCCTTAATGAAGAAGATGTGATTATTTTGGCCCCGTGTTAGCTCTTAATAATGAGTTTCCTGGGGCATCTGAGTGGCTCAGCTGGTTAAGTGACCAACTCTTGATTTCAGCTCAGGTCATGATCTCATGGTTAGTTGAGTTTGAGCCCCACTTCAGGGCAGAGCCTGCTTGGGATTCTCTCTCTCTTTCTTTCTCTCTTCCTCTCCCTTCCCCTCTCCCTCTCTCTGTCCCTCCTCTCTTCTCTCTCTCCTGTTCCCTCTTAAAATAAGTAAAATAAACTTAAAAAAATAATAATCAGTTTCCTTTTCTAAATCCACATACTGGGGTGCCTGGGTGGCTCAGTCGGGTAAGCATTTGACTTCGGCTCAGGTTATGATCTCACGATTCATGGGTTCAAGCCCCGCGTTGGGCTCTGTGCTAACAGCTAGCTCAGAGCCTGGAGGCTGTTTCAGATTCTGTATCTCCCTCTCTCTCTGACCCTCCCCTGTTCATGCTGTCTCTCTCTCAGAAATAAATAAAACATAAAAAAAATATTTAATAAAAAAAATAAATCCACATACTATATTCTTAATAAGCCATTCTAGATTTTGATTAGAAATGTCAACTCTTACCTTCTGAGTCTTGAAAATATGTCATCTTGTGGTAATTCTATATTCCTTAGATGCTACTGACAACTACATGATCTCATCCCAAAACTCTGTCCAAACTCTGGGGTATAATTTGTTTGGGTTAAGAGACTTGAAATCATTCAGAGGAAGTAAATGCTCCAATATAAATGCTTAATGATCTCAGGTTTCAGTCTCCTCTCACTAATTCATTTCTATCCTTGCCAATCTATAGATAATTTACAATGAGAATTCAGGGAGGAGCTTCTGGGGCCATTTCATTGGTCTTGGAATTTTTTTTTCAAATGTGGTTATTTAGGATTTCATATTTAGAGTACTACCTAGCATAAAATACCCTTCTTGAAGAAATGCTTAGCGCAATGAACATTTCTTTTTGTTTGCTTCTTTTTAGGTTCTTCAAAACAAATCCATAAAACTGTTAGAGGAAGCAGAGATGCTAATTGTAACAGTTCTTTTTACCACAGCAGCAAAAACTGAACTCGCCAATCTATTACAAAATAAGGCTAAAAGAAGAATTCTAAAAATGAATACACCTCTGCTACCACAGAGAGAGAGAGAGAGAGAGAGAGAGAGAAGAAAATGCATAGGCAAAAAATTTAAATTCTTCCTCAAGGTGAAAATATCTCCATAACTCATCAACATTATCAACCCATAGATATTTACTGAATGTGCAAAACATTCAAAATAATTCACCCAAAACCTCTTATCTTACACCCTCCCACCAAATCCAAGCTATAAATATAAGCACAGAGTGATGTTTTCTCCATTCAGCCACCATGGGATAGAGAATCTACCCCACACTCAGCCATTCTACTACATTACTACATTATTCCATGCTCAGTTTATTAATCTTGACTGAGTTCCTGCTATGTACACAACTCTATGCTAAATGCTATAGAGATATAAAAATTTATCATTAAAAACCAACGCCGCCTGGAATTCATAAAGAAGTAAGTTTATATCTCCTTCTCCGGGTAGATGGGGCTTACAAATCTACAGAAGCCTCTCTCCCAGATGAAGCTAGGAAGGTAGTACAGTATATCCTGACATATACACTATGGTTGGTAGAAGAAACAAAACTTCAAACACAGGCAAACCTAGATTCAGATACTAGTTGCATACTCTGATGAATTTTAAGTAACCTGCCCAAGTTCTTTCTTCAATTTCAGCTTCCTCATCTTTAACATAGGTATAATAATACCTTGATAGGCCCGCTAAGGGACTAAGTGAGTTAACACATGTAAAAGGACATACCTGTACAAAATACAAGAGCTACCCAACAAATATTAGCTCCTTTCCTCCCAAAAGGACAGCCATACATGCAAGAATCACTTCTAAATCTGTAACCATGAAAATGGCACAGAAATGCCTTGGAAATTCCCAAATTCTTCCCAAGAAGGAAGCCTCCACTGCATAAAAAAGTGACAACATATATATCTGCCCAAAGCAGAGTTTAGAGCAGCAAACATGGCTGTATCAAGAACACTAACATATCCCTAAGTCCAAATTTCAACCCACAGTTTATAAAAAAGGACCACCTCCTCACTTGTACTCCTAGAGTGTACAAGGAGATTTAAGAATCTGGGAGCCTCCTGTCAGGTTACCCTCAATAACAAAAGTAAGTTCTTTTTACCCTTAAGACCTCTATCTCTTATAGTATTTTTTTTTTTTTTACAGTTTCCCACCCACTAAAATTTTACCAGCTGGTACTAAATCAAAGCACAAAGACAAGCATTTGTTTTACTAAACAGCTATTAAAAGCACTGTATTGGTCATATCAAAGCCTTGTTGTACCACAGGCCCAGCTGTGAGAGCAATGGAAATGTTTCTCTTCCATTCTGCAGAATATTGAAAAGTGGTGCATATGAGCATGTGTGCATGAGCAGGGTAAGAGCTTTTTTCAAACAGTAGAGTAGTGTCACAGCATAGTGATTAAGAGGGTTAGCTCTGAGACTGCAAATCTAAATGTGAAAGACAGAACAATAAAGCTTTTAGTAGGAAACACAGAACATCTTTGTGACTTTGCAAGAGCAAAGATATCACAGAATATAAATGCAAGAACATAAAGAGAGAAAACTGATAAATTGGGCTATAACTAAAAACTTTTGTTCCTCAAAAGCCACCATTAAGAGAATGAAAATGAAACACAGAGATCAGAAGGCGTCTGGGTGGCTCAGTCGGTTGAGTGTCAGACTCTTGATTTTGGCTCAGATCATACCCCAGGGTCATGGAATCAAGCCCAGCCTTGGTCTCCATGCAAAGTGTAGAGCCTGCTGGAGATTCTCTCCACCCCCTTCCCTGCCTCCTCCCCTGCCCTCACTCTCTCTAAAAAATAAAAAATAAAAATAAAAATAAAAAATAAAATGTTTTAAAAAGCAAATATTTTCAGTACATATAACTAACAAAAGATTCCCATCTAAAACACATAGGGGCCCCTGGGTGGCTCAGTCAGTTGAGCATCTGACTTCGGCTAGGGTCATGTTCTCGCAGTTTGTGAGTTCAAGCCAGACACTGGGCTCTCTGCTGTAAGTGGAGCCTGCTTCAGATCCTCTGTCTCCCTCTCTCTGTCCCTCCCCTACTCGTGTGTATGCTCTCTCTCAAAACTAAATGAACATTAAAAAAATAAAATAAAACATAAAAAGTATTGATCCATTAGATCAATAAGAAAAAAAAAAAAAACACCTGAAAGAAAAATGGCCAAAGACTTAGATACTTCTAAAAAGAGAGTATACAAATGTCTGATAGGAGCACCTGGCTGGCTCAGTCAGTAGAACATGAGACTCTTGATCTCAGGATCATGAGTTCAAGCCCCACAATGGTCATGAAGCTTACTTCAAAAAACAAAAAACAAACGTCTGATAAACTTTTGAGAGGTGCTCAGCTTCATTAGTCATCCAGAAAATGCAAATTTAATTAATGCAATACTACTACACAACTACCAGAATGGCTAAAATAAAAAGGAAGGAAAATGCTGAGTATTGATGAGAACAGGGAGCAACCTACTGTGCTAGAGGAGAGACTGTAACATGGTACAACCACTGTGGAAAACAATATGGCGGTACATGTATTTACTAAAGCTGAACATATACCTATGACCCAAAATTTCCACTCCTAGGTAAACACGCAAAAGACAAAGGGAATGTTCATAAAAAAGGCACATACGGTAATGTTCATAATGTAACACTACTGTAATACTCAAAATCTAGAAACTATCCACAGTGTGTCATCAACAGTAGAACTAAGAGATAAAGTGTGGTACATGTATGCAATGGAAAACTATACAGAGGTAAGAATCTAAAACTACTTACAACAATATGAGTGAATCTCTCAAACATAATGTGCAAAAGAATTCAAACACAAAAGAGCACACAGCTTTTGACTGAATAAAGTACAGGCAGGCAAACCTAACTGATACTGTTAGAAGTCCGGTTACGTTTGGTAGGTAAAACAGCAAATACTGACTGGCAAAAACAGGGAAGGATTTTGGGATACTAGAAACAGAGGTATGATCTGTTTGTGAAAATACTTCACAGTGTGTACTTTGATATGTGCGCTTTCCAGCATTATATATTGATTTCAAAAAAGCATTTCTTTCTTAAAAAAAGTAAACTCTAGATTCTTTCCATCTATTAGCTGAATAATCTTAGGCAAGTTATTAGCCATATGGTGCATCAGTGTCCTCACATACAAAATGGCAATAATAACAGAATTTACTACATGTGGTTGCCAATAGGCCCAAATGAGATACTGTATGTAGTACTATTACCCTATCTCCACTTTGCATCCATGTCAAAATTATATAGATAGTTAAGTGATGCAAGGGTGCCTAGTGACTTAGTCAGTTAACTGTCCAACTTTTTCTTGATTTGAGCTCAGGTCATGATCTCACAAGAACGCGGGATCTCACAGTTTATGGGATCGAGCCCACACTGGGCTCAGTGTTAAAAGCACAGAACCTGCTTGGGATTCTCTCTCACCCTCTGTCTCTGCCCCCTCCCTCACTCACACTCTCTCCCTCTCTTTCAAAATAAATAAACTTTAAAAACAAAAGCAAGGGCGCCTGGGTGGCTCAGTCGGTTAAGCGCCAACATCGGCTCAGGTCATGATCTCATAGTTAGTGGGTTAGAGCCCCACATCAGGCTCTGTGCTGACAGCCAGCTCAGAGCCTGGAGCCTACTCATGCTGTCTCTCTCTCTCTCTCTCTCTCACAAATAAATAAAAATCATTAAAAATAATAAAAAATAATAAAAAGTTAAAAAAACAAAAGCAATAAGATACTCAAGATTTATATAAAGTAATACAGTGTAAAATTACTTGTAAAAAGTATAAACCACCCAAGTGCCAAATAATCATTAAAAATGCTACAGTTCATAGAGTGTATTATGCTAAGCAAAGTCAGTCAGAGTAAGACAAATGTATGATTTCACTCATATGTGGAATTTAAAAAGCAAAACTGATGAACATAGTGGAAGGGAAGCAAAAATAAGATAAAAACAGAGAAGGAGACAAGCCATAAAAGACTCTTAAATACAGAGAACAAACTGAAGGTTGCTGGTGGGGTGTTGGATGGAAGGAAGGGCTAAATGGGCAACAGCATTAAGGAGGGCACTTGGAATACACACTGGGTGTTATAGGCACTTGGAATACACACTGGGTGTTATAGGTAAATGATGAATCACTAAATTCTATTCTTGAAATCATTATTATACTATGTTAACCAACTTGGATTTAAATTTTTTAAAAAATTCTGCAGTTCAGCCATATTTTGGAATTAAATAACAATTAAAATCATGTATATGAAGAATATTTAATGGCATGAGAATATTCAAGACATTTTTAATTGCCATGGGAAAATGATGGACATACAATTCAAAAAGCAGCATATACACAACTGCACTTCTCTCATGATCCCAATTTATAAATACATACTAGTGTACATATATATTTTTCAATGCAAGTATTCATGAAGTTTTGACTTATTTCATGACAAAATATTCCTAATATACAGTTTCCACAAATGAATGAAAAAAAGATAATCAACACAATGGAAACATGAACAAAGACCTGAACAGGTAGGTAATTCATAGAATATACAAACGTACATGAAATATATGAAAAGATGCTCAGCCTCACAAATAATTAAATTCAGACTAAAACAAGACATTTTCCTCCTAGCAGAATGGAAATGTTTTTTTAAAAAAACCCAGAACATTTTATTACAGATGTAGAGAAACTGGAATCTTAAAAAGTAGTGGTGAGAGTTTAAATTTTTTAATACTTATTTTTATTTATTTTGAGCGACAGAGATTGCAAGTCAGGAAAGGGCAGAGAGAGAGGGGAGAGAGAGAATCCCAAGCAGGCTCCACCCACTGTAAGTACAGAGCCTGAAGTGGGGCAGGATTCCACTAACTGTGAGATCTCACGACCTGAGCCAAAATCAAGTGTCAGATGCTTAACCAACTGAGTCACCCAGGTGCTCCTGATATGGGATATTCTTTTAAGATGTTATTTATAAATACATTACATGTTATAATTTGAAATAAACCCTCCTTTTACTTCAGTTTGTCTGAATGAGTTTCTGCTCTTTATAATCAACTCTTAACTGGGGTCAATAAAATTTCAGGAGAATACTTCATGATATTGAGAAATATTCATGACAAAATTAAGTGAAAAAAATCAAAACACAAAATTTTACATTTCACTTTATCACAATATGTAAAAGTATATACACATACACCCACACACAGTAAAAACTGGAAAGAATTGATCTGGGTGATAGTTATACACATGCATACATATATAAAAATACATCAAGCTATATACTTTGGATCTGTGTTTAAGTTATACTGCAATAAAAATGTTTAAAAACTAGAAGGAACTACATAAAGACATCAAAATACTAACAGCTTAAATCTGGATAGAAGAATTATGAGTCATTTATTTTTATATGTTTCTAAAATTGCTAAATTCCCTTTAAGAAATATGTATTTTATACCTCAAAGTTTTATTTTTAGAGAGAGAAAAATACCATGATCTTCAAACATGTTTTTTCCAACCCTCAGATTCTATCATTTATGTACAGGTCCACAAGTGGTTTTGCACATATTAAATGAACACTGAATTAAACAATGAATAAATCAGAGAGACTATGTTTTTGTTCAGGGTCACACCAGGGCTAAGCCCTCCATAGTAAATTTTGCAAGATATAATAGAACTCTCCTGAGCCCCAAGGACACACCACAATCTGCTTCTCTCTTAAGGAACTGACCTTTTCTGCAGTTAAGTGGTTTACATTCCTGACTCTTCAGAAGACTATTAGCTCAAGAACAGCAACTGTATCTCACACAGCTATGCAAACAAGTGTCCCATCACTAAGTTGGTCTTTCAGTAAGAGAAAGGTTTGTGGTAGCAGACTTTGGAGACAGGGAAAATAGGCTTCCAATTCTTGTTATATGATCTTGGGCACATTATTTAAATTCTCTGAACTTTAGGTTCCTAATCTGTAAAATGGGGATAATGCCCTCTCACACCTGGCATTGAAGTATATTCAATAAACAATAAATACCTATTAATTTAATTATCATCTATTATAACAAGGATAAAATGCTACTCTAACCTTTCTTAGTGTGTTCCCTATGACTTTGTCAGTGGGATGGTGGGCTAAGACTAGCACAAAGGTATAGATAGAACAAAGCTAACTGGTCCTTATGCAAAATGACTCAATGACCTTGGCCTCATTAAATGCACCACACTCATAACCAACTGAGCTAATCAGCC
This sequence comes from Crocuta crocuta, assembly GCF_008692635.1. Lineage (NCBI taxonomy): Eukaryota > Metazoa > Chordata > Mammalia > Carnivora > Hyaenidae > Crocuta > Crocuta crocuta. Next base: position 1,115,341 of record NW_027530670.1, on the reverse strand, counting down.
AACAGAGCTAGATCAATCCTACACAAAACACTAAACAGCTTCCTAAAAGATAAAACCATAAGTGCTTAAATACTACTTTCCACCCAATAGAAATGCTGGGGAAAGAATGTGTTTCATATGGATGCTGTGAAAAAACTGGGCTACGAGGGGCACCTGGGTGGCTGTCACTAGTGTCCAATTTCAGCTCAGGTCATGACCTTGCAATTCTTGGGGTTCAGAGCCTGCCTGGGATTCTCTCTCTCTCTCTGCCCCTCTCCCATTCATGCTTTTTTCTCTCTCTCAAAATAAATAAATAAACTTTAAAAAAATGGCCTAGGAGAAGAATTAAACAACTATTTAGCCACGAAAGGGATTAAATACTATTTGGACATATAGAACTTCAGAGTTAGCAAACTGAATAGATGTCAGTTTAGCAATTGATACTTCTAGATATCTGTTTTGGTTTTTCCCAACAAGAGATTGTGATCCTGAGTTAAAAAGAACTGGTTAAACAAATTAAAACCAGATTCATTAAAAAAAAAAAAAAATAGGCAGGTTCATCTTAACTATTATAAAATTTAGCTTTAAAAGCTTTTTTAATGCTTATTTTTTGAGAGAGAGAGAGAGAGAAAGAGAAAGAGAGAGAGAGAGACAGAGTGTGAGCAGAGGAGGGGCAGAGAGAGAGGAAGACACAGAATCCAAAGCAAGCTCCAGGCTCTGAGCTGTTAGCACAGAGCCTGACGTAGGGCTCAAACTGCGAACCATGAGATCATGACCTAAGCCAAAGTCGGCCACTTAACCAAGTGAGCCAGCCAGAGGCCCCTAAAATTTAGCTTTATAAATTAAAATTTATAAAACATTTGGAATGAAGTACAAAATGCTTATTCCATCACCATCTTACCACTACATCTGCCTTTGGCCCTTGACTTTTTGAGTATGGGAAAACAATCGATACTATTCCTCTTTTCTACAAACCTCCACATTTTTTCACTTATTCAGCACTTAGAAAAGTTGTGGAAGCTTGGCTTAAATTCTAAAAGTTAAGTCCTGTGTTTTACAGCAGAAAAAAAGAGGAGTGAGTGGCAGCACAAGGTAGTTCAGTCAGTGAAGCATCTGACTTCAGCTTAGGTCATGATCTCATGGTTTGTGGGTTTGAGCCTNCTCTGCCCCCCCCCCCCCCCCGCCCCTTTCCTGCTCATGATCTCTCTCTCTCTCTCTCTCAAAAAGTAATAAACATTTTTTTAAAAATTTGAATAAGCAGCCTCTATCATTTCATAATTAATAGAACAAGTCTTTATCAAGCAACTACTATGTAAAAGCACTGTCTTCTTGCAAAGCTAAGAAATTTGTCTGACTCTGAGACAATAGGAATTTGTAACATGGCTCTGTAATATTTTGTTTTGTTTATTTGGATTTTTTTTTTTTAGTTTTTTAGTTTTCATTTATTTATTTTGAAAGAGAGCACAAGCAGGGGAAGGGCAAAGAGAGAGGAAGAATCCCAAGCAGGACCCGCACCATCAGTGCAAAGCCTGACACCGGGCTTGAAATCACAAACTGAGATCATGACCTGAGCCAAAATCAAAAGTCTGACACTAAACCAATTGAGCCACCCAGGTGCTCCAATACTAACATAGCTCTGTAACGTTTTAATTTTTCTAATTACCTATGGTTTTTATAATCAGCAAAAAAAATAATAATAATAAGGAGAAATTTTTTAATGGGCGTTGTCAAATAAAGACTCTGGAATAAACAGGAAGAGACACCTAACTTACCTAAAATAAAATCTCTAGTTTTCTCCAACAATTTAACAATAATACCTATCTTCACAACTGGGCTAAAACAGTTGGAGGGCCATTATTCTAAAAGTACAAAAGCAAAAAAAAAAAAAAAGAAAGAAATGTTAAAAACAGTCTAAAAATAAATAAATAAAAAATAAAAGTACAAAAGCAGTAAGAAGAAAAGGGCATTAGAGATAATGGAAAAAAGAACCAAATCCTCTGACATTCCTGGCAAGTAATTCTAAAGTATAACAAAAATGCATGTAACTTGTTATAAATTGGTTTTATCCACTTATGTTACAAACCATGCCTCATGATTATTATTTCTAAATGATCTCCTTCTCTCTTGCTGCCTTTAAAATTTTTTTAAGTTTCTTTGCTGTACCCCATCATACTCTTTCATTATACAGAATATGGTAAACCAAGGCACCTGGGTGGCTCAGTTGGTTAAGCATCCAACTCTTGGTTTCAGCTCAGGTCATGATCTCATGGTTCATGGGTTCGAGCCCCACATCAGGCTATAAGTTGGCAGCATAGAGCCTGCTTGGGATTCCATCTCTCCCTCTCTCTCTCTCTACCCCTCCCCCACTCTTGCTGGGTCTGTTTCTCTCAAAATAAATACACTTAAAAAAGGGGCAGGCATTTGGATGGCTCAGTCAGTTAAGTGTCAGACTTTGGGTTCAAGCCCAGCATCAGGCTCTGTACTGACAGCTCAGCGCCTGAAGCCTGCTTTGGATTCTGTGTCTCTGCCCCTCCCATGCTCGCACTCTGTCTCTCTCTGCCAAAAATAAAATAAACATTATAAATATATGAATGAATGAGTAAATGAATGAATGAATGAATGAATGAATATGGTAAACCAAAAGTCACAGCCAGCACCCAAACTATACCCACAAAATATATAAACTGCAGCCTACACTGAGGGATTTCTGTGGTTAACAAACGCAAACCTTTTTTTTTTTTTTCAAAGAAAAGAAACCTCAGACAAAAAAGCATCAAACATCCTGAAATAGCCACACAAAAAAGGGAGCTTCTTAGAAACAAAGCCCTAGTAACTACTTGATCTACAAAAAAACATTTTCAGATCTGATAAGAGTGGGGTAGACTTGAAAAAATATATATAAAATAACAACGAGCCTTAACTAAAATTCAGGAAATGAGTGACCTGATTCCTCTCCTAACAGAGCTCCTCTACTGCAATGTGAGTTGGGGACTGAATTAAAGAGGTCACACTACATACACACTACGCACACTACACACTTGTTATTCAATGATTAAGCCACTGCTTCAGTTTTCCCAAATCTATGACTCAAAACAATAATCTCATCAATGATGTGACAGGAGACAGAAGACCTGGATTCCAATAGTTCTTTCTAACTTGCTGGGTAACAATGGACCAAAAATTGTTTTTCAAGTGGCGCTAAAAACTTTTTAAAAGTACAAGGCAAAACTATAAAGTCACTTACAAATATTAATTATTATTACCATCTGCCACAAGTGGTGGTTAAACTATCTCTGATTTCCAGCTCTGACTTTTTAAATTCTGTGACCAATATTAATGAATGCACACTCATTTTTTAGTGTGTTGGGCCAACAAGGAATAGTTTAGAAGTCAAGGAAGGAATGAAGTTTACAAGAGGAACTTCCACAGACCTTCTCCCTGCTTAGGCCTCTCAGCACTCCACGAAACATCATTTTTGACTAACCCAGCTAGAGATCCGAGTGGCTCAATCGTTTAAGCATTCAACTCTTGGTTTTGGCTCAGGTCATAATCTTACAGTTTATGAACTCAAGCTCTGTGTCAGGCTCTGCATTGACAGCATAGAGCCTACTTAGGATTCTCTCTCTCCCCCTCTCCCTCTGACCCTCCCCTGCCTGCTCGCGCGTGCTCTCTCTCAAAATAAATAAATAAACTTAAAAAAAAAAAAAAAGACTAACCCAGCTAGTTCGGTCCATACAGTAGATAACAGATGGCCTAGCTTACCCATAACACTAATGAATAAACAAATATTACTAACCTGGCTCTCTTTAACAGGAAACTATTACAGATCTCATGGATGACACAAGCAAATATCCTAAGTATAATATCTGAGAAATCTGATAATCTAAACTATACCTGTTCCCATCTTACTTCATGGAGTCATATCTGAACCTCTGGGAGGATACTGAAAACAGCTTGAGAGCTGGCATACCCTCTCATTATCTACCATAACAAGACTCTGAATCCAAAATTCAGTTCAGGATTCCATGTACTCCAAACTAAAATCAGTCATCACAGAACATCTGGAACACAGACATATGTCTAATATCTGCCTCACTTAATAACTTTGGAGAACTAGGGGCTCCTGGGTGGCTCAGTTAGTTGATCATCCAACTTCGGCTCAAGTCATACTCTCACTATTCTTGAGTTTGAGCCCCGTGTCAGGCTCTGTGCTGATGGCTTGGAGCCTGGAGCCTTCTTCTGATTCTCTCTCTCTGCCCCTCCCCCACTCATACTGTCTGTCTCTCTCAAAAATAAATAAACGTTAAAATTTTTTTTCAATTAACTTTTGAGAACTACATCTAAAAATCTGACAATAAAAGCCTATGTGTAAACACTAAATTCCCTAAGAAGTAGCCAGCTTCTAAAAAGTAACTCTTTCTTTCACTGGATTTTATGCCATATCCAGCAGGTTCCCTCATGTGGACCTAGGTTCCTGAGAGACTTTTTTTTTTTTTTAATGTTTTATTTATTTCTAGGAGAGAGAGAGAGACAGCGTGAGCAGGGGAGGGTCAGAGAGAGAGGGAGTCACAGACTGAAACAGGCTCCAGGCTCTGAGCTGGCAGTCAGCACAGAGCCCGACGCGGGGCTTGAACCCACGAACCGCGAGATCATGACCTAAGCGAAAGTCGGACACTTAACCGACTAAGCCACCCAGGCACCCCGATTCCTGAGAGACTTCTAAGACCTCCTGACAGTAATTCGTATCCAGGGACAGCAATAGGAATTAAGGAGCCAAGCCAACTCCAAGAATTCTGTCTGCCAGAGTTAGCAAGAAAACAAGCTTACAAAAGGATATAAAACTGGAAATGGGTGTTGCCAAAGGACGCCTTAGGCAAAGAAAACTTTATTTGTAATCTAGGAAGGAAGGAAGGAAGGAAGGAAGGGCCAAGCAGAGTCTAAGAGAATATGGTTTAAGCACCAAACACTGTGACTCAGGATTTCCTCCTAAGAGAGGAGCAAGAGAGGAGAGGACCAGTGCCATTCGAGCAAAATCCATTTACTTTCAATTTGATCCTCCCTATCTGAGGGTGTGCAAAGGGGGGTTCTGTTTAAGAATGTACAGTCTCTATAACTAAATTTAGCATGTAATTTTAAACTGCCTGTAACTGCTTTGTTTCTCTGCGTTGGTCTCTTCTCTTGACCTCTCCTTTACTCTACTTTATAAAAGGAAATACATGATCTAACTTAGGAAATCTCCTCCTGCTATAGCAACCTTGACCTCTGCAAGTTATCACAGATGCCTAAACTAAGCTATCAGGATTTGAGTTTTACTTCGGCTAAGAGTCTTGGATTCAAAGCAGAGAAGCCTTATTTTTTTTTTAATAGTTTATTGTCAAGTTGGTTTCCATATAACACCCAGTGCTCATCCCAACAAATGCCCTCCTCCATGCCCATCACCCCCCTTCTCCTCTCCCCAACCCCCATCAGCCCTCAGTTTATTTAAAACAGAGAACCCTTTATACAAATGACCATGAGAGAACCTGCAGAGAATTGACAGACTGGTAGAGGAAAATAAAAACAAAATAAAAATTAGCTCATATTGACTCTCTGATTGAACCTGGCTCATCAAACTTCTTAAAGCCACTTAGTGGCACTTGTGTGGCTCAATTGGTTAAGTGTCCCAACTTCGGCTCAGGTCATGATCTTGTGGTCTGTGGGTTCAAACCCTACATAGGGCTCTGTGCTCACAGCCTGGAGCTTGCTTTAGATTCTGTGTCTCCCCTCTCTCTCTGCCCCTCCCCAACTCATGCTCTGTCTCGCTATGTCTCTCAAAAATAAATGTTAAAAAAATTTTTAAACAACTTCTTATAGCCACTTCATCTCTAGAACGAAATAGGCTTTTTTTTTTCTTTTTTTAAATAGAAGATACCCTTCTTAGCCATCAGGGATATGCAGATCAAAACTACAATGAGATATCTTGACTCCCAGTAGGATGCCCATAATCAAAAATATAGATAATAAGTGTTGGTGAGGACATGGAGAAAGTGAAACCTTTATACACTGCTAGTGGGAATGTAAACTGCTACAGTTGTTCTGGAAAACAGTCTGGCTATTTCTCAAAAGGTTAAGCAAAGAGTTGCCGTATGACCCAGCATTCCACTCTCAGGTATATCCCAAGAGAAATGCAAACATATATCCACACAGGGGCACCTGAGTGGCTCAGTCGGTTAAGCATCCGATTTCGGCTCAGGTCATGATCTCACGGTTCGTGGGTTCGAGCCCCACATCAGGCTCTGTGCTGACAGTTCAGAGCCTGGAGCCTGTCTTCAGATTCTGTATCTCCCTCTGTCTTTGACCCTCCCCTGCTCATGCTGTCTCTATCTCTCTCTCAAAAATAAATAAAACATTAAAAAAAATTAAAAAAAAAAAAAACATATCCACACATAAATATGTACACAAATGTGGGGCACCTGGCTGGCTTAGTTGGCAGAGCACACAACTCTTGATCTCAGGGTTATGAGTTCAAGACCCACATTGGGTGTGGACCCTACTGAAATTAATTTTTTAAAAAGTATACAAATGTTCACAGCAGCATTATTCATAGTGATCAAAAACTATAAACCCAAATGTCCATGAACTCATGGATAAATAAAACATGGTATATTCATACAGCAGGAAATTATTAGCCATAAAAAGAAATAACATACCGATACATGCTATCACATGGACAAGCCTTAAAAATGTTCTAAATGAAAAAAGCCAGCCACAAAAGACCATATATGACTTCATTTATATGAAATGTCCAAAACAGGCAAATCTACAGATATCAAAAGGAGATTAGTGGTTGGCTAAGGCTGAGGGTTAGAGAGGTGGAAGGAAATGGGGAGTGACTATTAATGGGTATGGGTCTTGGGGGGGTAGGGAGGTGTCAGCAATGAATATATTCTAAAACTGACTATACTGATGTTTGAGCAACTCTGTGAATATACTAAAAAATTACTCAATTACATACTTTTTTTTTTAACTTTAAGTAATCTCTACACCCAACATGAAGCTCAAACTCCTGACCCAGAAACANTTATATATATATATATATATATATATATATATATATGTTAAGGAGAGAGAACATATACATACAAGTGATAAAACAAAACAAATGGAACAAAATGTTAATCAGCGAATCTGGAAAAGGATATATTGAAGATCTTTGTACTATTCATGTGAATGTTCAGTGTGAAATTATATGAAAAGAAAAAGTTAAAAAAAAAATAAGATACCCTCATGAGAATCACACATAGCATTCTTTCTTAACATGAAACAAACCTATACTAGAAAAACTGACATAATGTCTGCTCCTGCCCCTGCCAAACAAATATTTTACGTGTCCCCTCTACTTAATGGATTACTGCAAATCATCACTCAAGTAGCTAAAGAAGAATGAAATGTGGCAAGGGAGGAAAATATTTTCTAGCTTGCTCAGGGCCTCAGTTTCTTCATCTGTAAAATCAGGTTATATAATCTCCTGAAGCGTGCTTCCATGTTTGACATGCCATGATTCTTATGTTCTAAATTCATTGCTCAATATGGTTAAGGAGGAGTATGATCTCACCAGGCCTCTGACCTTCCTAGTCAGTAAGCATTTTTTTCTCTCTTTAAACGGTGACATTAAAAGATGATTTCAGCGTATTCTCACAGGCTCATACCGGATACTGACCAGTCTCATATCTATGTCCCCAAGCCTTTCTCTTCAATTCTTGGCAAAGTCCTTTGCTCAGAGACTGGGAAACTGGAGTAGTGGATGCAAGAACCAAGAATATTTACATCTTAATGCTGGGCACAGGTAGTTCAGAGGAACTTAAAAAGACTACAAAGTAAGAAACAGGTCACAAGTATTCCGGAATCTTAACTCTCAGGCCCAAACAGGGAAAGTAAACTCGGAAATCCTATCTCGTAGTGAGCCTTCTCCTGCAGTCACTGGTAATGACCATAAAAAGAAAAGGGGAAAACGAAGATGCCCAGGACACTCATCCATCTAAAGGTAGGAGTGGGACCGGACTTGACTACCATCTGCCTCCCCACTTAGCTGGGCCAACAGTAATGAAAACGTATATCAGAAGCAATTCTTACAGATGTGCTTATCTATCTGACAAGCTCAAAAAGCCAACAAGCAGATAACTATTTCCTAAAGTTCACTAGACTTAGGATTCATTCATTGATTACTTTCCTCTCTTCCCAACCCAAAATACTTCAACTAACCAGAAAGAAAACAATTTTCATACCTTTCTCAGTTCCCTGCACAACAAATAACTAAGCGACTTGTCTAAATGCTTAAGTTTGCAAGAAAGGGAATGAGGTGACAGAGAGAGACTCTATAAAATCCAATTCTTTGAGTTTATTCAACACAGTAAGTTCTATGCTTATTGTTGCAACCAGAGATTGAATCTAAGCTCCCTGCTTATTGTTGTAGCCAGAGAATGAATCTTAATCCTTCTCCGCAAAACAAGAAGGAACACTGAATGCCTTTGATTTGCCTGTTCAAGATTCACTTTTTTAAAAGTATAGAAGCTATGTGAGGTATAGAACTTAATTTGCCTGGAGAGAACACAGACTCCTCGTACCTCCCTAAAGAACCTGGGTACAGTTCACAATTTACTATAGTTTCACTCATTATGACATCATCAGTTTGGGAGCTATAAGGCCTACTAAGGAGAGAAAGAAAATGCACCCTGCAGAGTCTCAATACAGACCTGTATGAGCTATTTGTATTCTGTTTTATTTTATTCAGATTCCCTCTGGGTAGTCTAGATTCCCCTACCAACTCACCAGAAATGAAATGAAGGAAAAAAGAAATCCTTCAATCAGTGCCTATTCGAACAAAGGCCACCTACTGAATAAAATGGTCTTGGCATTCCACTACTGCAACCACATTTAAAAAGACAGAAAAAATGCCCTTCCTTCATACATTTTATACAATTGATTGCCTTTTCTTTATTCTCCCAAGCTTTCACAGAGATATAATTTTAGCTTGCTGAAAAACCAGATAATTAACAGATATTCACTAAAATAACATTTTTTAAAAAAATATTTTTATTTATTTCTAGGAGAGAGAGAGAGATAGCGTGAGCAGAGGGTCAGAGAGAGGGAGACACAGAATCTGAAGCAGGCTCCAGGCTCTGAGCTGGCAGTCAGCACAGAGCCCGACGCGGGGCTCGAACCCACGAACCGCGAGATCATGACCTAAGCAAAAGTCGGATGCTTAACCGACTAAGCCACCCAGGCACCCCTAAAAGTAACATTTTTGAGGGTCTGCTTGATGAGATTCTTATTTATATTACCTGCTTTATAGATGAAGATGCCAGCAGTTACCTAACTTGCACCTAGTCACCGAGATAGCCAATATATTGCAGAGGGGGAATGTTTAACCACAAAACCCATGCTCTCACTAACAAATCACTTCCTGGCTTCATTCTTATGTTTTATCATATGCAAACCATTCTCATTATTTTCTAAAATCAAGTTTCTATAAATTTAATAGACACTCAAAAGCACAGCATAAAAATAACACTTGTTTATTCCATAACTTTAAAGTTTCTTTTACTGGGGACAACTTTGTGATTCTTATTCTTTCTCAACATATTAGCATTTTCTAAAGACCAAGCCAGGAATGAGATGCAGCTTAGTGAAAGGAGCACTGAACCAAAAGTCAGGCAATTAACTAACAGGATGCAGGCTCTACTGTCCTTTCTGGGGCTCATTTTCCTCTCTGAGGTCCCTCCCAACTCCAACATCACGAACTAAATTCCAACAACTATATCACAAAGTCAAAAAATAATAAATATGAAACACAGATATAAAATTAAAGTCTTAGGGCGCCTGGGTGGCTTAGTCGGTTAAGCTTCCGACTTTCGCTTAGGTCATGATCTCGCGGTTCGTGGGTTCGAGCCCCGCGTCGGGCTCTGTGCTGACTGCCAGCTCAGAGCCTGGAGACTGTTTCAGAGTCTGTATCTCCCTCTCTCTCTTACCCTCTCCTGCTCACGCTGTCTCTCTCTCTCCTAAAAAGAAAAATAAAAAAAAAATAAAATTAAATTAAATTAAATTAAAGTCTTTATTATAAGGATTTGAAGATCCAAAAGAGTGAACTTGAAACAATAAAGCTACTCCAACAAAAGGCCTAGTATTAATGACATGACTGCTTCATGATATTCTTCGCCATCTGCTATAAATTTGAGAAAATAGTATATTTGTTTTGACCTTGATAAAGGTCATTAATTTACGTTTTTTAAAAGATGACCTATTTCTGTCACTTGAAGTATGCACCTAATTTTTTTTTTTTTTTTCATAAAAAACACTGGGATTTTTCTGACGACAAAAATAAGCAAACAGAGGTGGCTGAGTGGGTCAGTCGGTTGCGCATCCAAATTCCGCTCAGGTCATGATAACACTGTTCATGAGTTCAGGCCCCTAGTTGGGCTCTGTGCTGACAGCTCAGAGCCTGGAGCCTGCTTTGGATTCCGTGTCTTCCTCTCTCTGCCCCTTCCCCGCTAACACTCTGTCTCTCACTATCTCTCAAAATGAGTAACATTAAAAAAAATTTTTTTAAATAAAAAAATAAACCAACAACCCTGTCCCATCACCTCTGAAACAAAGTAAAATTAGTCAACAGCATAATCACTTTCAGGAAACCTAGTGAATACAACATGACAAAGCACTGGAAAGGGGCATCCCTCATCAAATCAGGATGACACAACAAACCTCCAGGCACATGAAACCCGCAAACTGGACACTCCAGACAAAAACTTTTTCAAAACTGTTGCAATTCAAAGGCTCCAATGACAGTGCAGTGGAATTCATGGGGACTTTACAATTATGACATTCTTCTGCAATTCTTGCCAAATCTGATCTGGGCCCCATCTTCACTCCCCTACCACTTCCTCTTTGAAAGATGACTTGAGAGGCACAACGACCCAACCCAGACTCTCCCACTGGGTTGCTGCCCTTTTATTCACAAATGACACTGGTCTCATAAAAGGCCACCAATTACTTTTCACAAAAGAGGCACGGCCTCGGGGTACAGGCCCTTTCTAGTACTAAGAGTGTTCTTACTCTTCTTCGTGTGGCCAACTTCACTTCATGGCTCAACTTTACTTCTTGTCCTATCAAACGGGGAGCCCAGCCTAGGGCTGGTTTTGAGGAACTGGCTTCTTGGGAAGAGGCCAGAAAAACTCACCAAGTTTCTGTTTTGCTCTCCTTGGTTTGTTTTAAAGTCTGAGTAGAACTTACTTTCACTAGGACGTGAAATATCTTCTTCCCTCCCTAACGGGTGTTCGAGAACAAGCTTATCTTTATCATGTACTAAGTCACTCTACCTTCACCAGACAAAACACACAACGCTTCCCCCTCCTCCTCGTCCCCTACTACAGGACCATCGCGCAGAGAGGTCGTTCGGACCCCTCCCAGCTCAGAGCCCCTCATCCCGCTTCACCACCTCCAGCCCGAAGCCCCCTTCCCCCGCGCCAGCCATGGGTCCTGCGGACCGGCCCTCGCCCAGATCCCGGGACAAAGCGGGGAGGTTTCTCGAGGGTCCCGGGCCGCAGCGGGCGCAGGGAAACAGCCCCGGGCTCCGCGCGCACTCACCCGACAGCTCGTCCGGCTCCAGCCCGGTCTCGGTGTCCAGNCCACCGCGACCCCCCTCCCGCCGCGCCTGCGCAGGCGCCGTCGGGGAGGGGGCGGGCGCCTGGCGGAAAGGATGACGTGATGCTCTTCGGGCCCTGAGGGCCGCAGCTTCCCAGGCGGCAGCCGCAGCGCAGTCGGGTCGGCCACTGCCGGGTCGCCAGCAACCGTTACCCTCTCGAGGCTGCGACTCCTTTTGAGAGGATGAGATGAGGGGTGAGTGGGCGCATCCTGCAGAGCCGATACTCTGGCCCACTTTCTGTCCTCCCACCACCTCCTCCCACTGGAGGTCCAGACATCTCCTCCTTAACCGGCCCTGTCACAGGAATGGGGTCGCAGGACTGAGCTCAGCAGCCCACCTTGTCTCATCTCCAGGCTAGACCTAGACCCCAGATAGCGCCTTCTCCCTGCCCCTGCTCCCTGGCTTCCGTGCCCTTCCCTTCCCTTGGGAGAGCTGAAGATGCCTTCTCTTTTGGTGGAGATGGATCAGCCAGTCCTATATTTACCCTTATTTTTACAAATGGGGAAACTAAGGCTCAGTAAAGAGGAAAGTCTTCCCCCAACTTTACATAGAGTCTAAGAGACAAAACCCGGACTAGAATCCTGGCCTGGTGGTCAGCTCCCGGCTCCCTCACCCACCACCTCAGCCTGGCCTTTCCCCATGCACCAGGCTTTCCTCTTCTCTCTCCCAGAGCCTCCAGACGCCCCAGCCGCTTTAGGAGCTCCCTTTCTCCTTATGAGAAATCTCAGATCCATCTCTGAGCTGGTTCTTCTGAGAGAAAGTGAGGGACGAAGAGGAGAGAAACTTACCTCTTGCTCCTTGTCTTGGGACCCCTTGATTTGGTTTCCCACAAAGGGTAAGGCAGGAAGCTGGAGATCAGAAGCCAGGAAGGTAATGTAGTATCTTGGTTACCACCATGGGCTCTAGAAACAGAATGCTCAGATTTGAATCCTGACTTTGTCATTTACTATGTGACCTTGGGCACTTTCCAGGTGCTAGCTATCATGTTTTTGTGAAGATTATATAAGACAAATGTGCAAACAGGTAAAACGGTCAGAATAGTGCCTGGAACATAGAAAGCACTCCATAATTATTATAAATTATTATTATTCAACAAAAGGTTTGATCTGGCAGGCTGCTACGAAGGACTCTGGAAGGCAGCTGGTTTCCCCAAGGACTGACCCTGGGCTCTCTCCTGGGTTCTCTCCTGGGTACTTCTCTTAAGCATTGATTCCCTTGGGGAGGGTGGCCTGGAAGTCACAGCCAACATCACTGGGAACCATAGCACCTGCCCCTCCCTGTATGTAACCTAGCTGAACTGAGGGGACAAAAAATGGGGAGGAGAAAGTAGCTTCACAAAGTCCATTCAGGATGATACTCCCTGCCATCCTGTACGTTGGAAACACAAACAGTAGAGGGGGCTCAGAGAGCTAAGTAATTACACAGCATCTGGGCATCTCCTAAGGTTGGAGATGGTCAGGGAAGGCTTCCAGAAGGAGATATATATAATCTGACCTGAGTTCCAAAGGATCAAAAGGAACTTCTCAGGTAAAAAGGGAGACAAAGAAGATGTTTCAGAAAGCAAGGGCAACAACAGGGAGTGACAGATTAAAATGATACATTCAGGCAACAGCAAGTAATTCACTTCAACGAGAATTAAAGGGGGATGAAACCAGGGAAAGAAAAGAGGGACAGAGCAGGAAAGTCTTCAAATACCAGGCTAGAGAATTTATCCTGTGAAGTGTGTGTGAGAGGTGGTAACTTAGAGGAATTTAAGCTGAAGAATGACAAGATCTGACTGACATCTTAAAATGATTACTTAGGCTGATATGGAAAAAGAGACTTGAAAAAGGCTTAAATGTCCTCAGTTTAAAAGTGCAGAGACTTTTGGGGTGCTGGGATGGCTCAGTTGGTTAGGTGTCCAACTTCAGTTCAGGTCATTATCTTGCTCTCTGTGAGTTGAAGACCCACGTCTGACTCTGTGCTGACATTTCAGAGCCTGGACCCTCCTTCAGATTCTGTGTCTCCCTCTCTTTCTGCCCTTTCCCAGCTTGCACGGTCTCTCTAATCCAGAGACTTTTTATCCAGTGCATCCAGTTCAATCAGGTGCTGGGAGATCTCTCACAACAAGTCAACTCATAAAACACAGGTTCAAAACAAAACTCCAACTCTATTAATTTGCCCTGGGAAATATAACTGCTCAGAGTCCCAGAATACTCAACTGTAAAGTGATCTCCTTCCCAGTAGGAAATATGTTTGGCAGAGTGATTGGCTTCTTTTGAGAGTCAGAGAGAAAACAAAGTTGGATGCTTTTTAGATTTAGTGTTTATATCCCCACTCCTGCTTTTACTATTTGTGTGAGCTGAGGCACATCAGTTAACCTCTCTGGAATAAGAATAATTATTCTTACCTTTTTCACAAGATTGATTTGAATATTATTAAATTAATTCTTAAAAATCAATGAAAAAAAAGAATTTCAAATATCTGGGACATAATACACTCTTAATAAGTGGCATTCCAGGAAACCCATTTCACAATGAAACATGTGAGGGCAATGGAACATGTGAGTGAAGGTAATTCTAGGAAAGGGCATGAGATACAAGTGTGTCTGGAGTGTTCAAGAAGCTATAAGAAGGCTAAGGTGGCTGGGAAGGGTTGGGGTGGGAGGAGTGGTAGAAGATAGTAAAAGTTGTGGAGTTAGCTTGTAGCTCAAAAAAATCATGTTTCCCCTTAACATAGTGTGTGGAATTGTCCCTAGGAAGCTACTGTCTGGTCATGACAACATTTCCCAGTCCCACTTGCATCTAGATGTAGCCATGTGACTAGTTCTCCCCAATGGAATGTGTGCAGGAATTTATGTGTGTCACTGCTGGGTCAGGGTATTTAACAAGCAAACAAGGCTTCAGTCTCTCTTTTTTGCCTTCTACCAGCTAGAAGTAGAGGATTCTGAGGTTCTAAGAAATGGTGAAACAGAAGACAGAAGGAGCCTGGATCTCAGAATCAAGCATGTAGAAGAAAGTCTCCATAACAAAAATCAACTTGAGATGGGTTAAGAAGTTATAAATGTCATGACCTAAAGTTTAAATCTTCTAAAGATAATATTAATAAACACATTTCTAACCTCTGTGTACAGAGGGACTTTGTAAACAAGGTACAGAAAGCACTATCCATAAAATAAAAGATTCAGGGACACCTGGATGGTTCAGTCGGTTGAGTATCTGACTCTTGATTTCCCCTCAGGTCATGATCCCAGGGTTGTGGGATCAAGCCCCTCATTGGGCTCTGTACTGAGCATGGAGCCTACTTGAGATTCTCCCTCTCCCCCTGCCCCTCCCCCCCACTCACTCTCTCTCTCTCAAAATAAATAAATAAACTTTAAGTATAGATAGATAGATAGATAGATAGATAGATATCCAAGGCCTTGCTTTAAGCACTTTATTAACTCTGCCTAGAACTTGTCCCTGAACTCAATATTTATATATCTAACTCACTTCTTAACATCTCAGTTTGGAGGTCTAAAAGGCATTTCATATTCCAAATCAGAGTTCTGATTTGTTCCCATGATGCTGCCCCTTCCACACTCTTTCCCCATCTAAGTACATGGAAACCCCATTCTTTCAGCTCATGCGAAAACTTCACACTCATTCTTGATTTCTCTCCTCTCTCTCTCTCTTTCTCTCTCTCTCTCCCCACACACACATTAGAAAGTTCTCTTACTTCTGAAAAACAGTGATTAAAGCATAGCACAGTACTAACTTCTAATCCCTTTAAAACTGTCTGATTCAGAAAATTATAACAGGAAACTGAAAAAAGAACAAGTACTGAAAGTGTGAAACATTCTGGTTATATGAAATCCAGAAAATTACTAAACATATTTCAAAAAATACTTTGGAACTTTATAAATTATCTCTACTTTTAGTGAATGTTGCTAGATAATGATATCCAATAGTGAAAAACTGGGAAATAAAAACAAATTCACATTGAATAAAACACAATGATATATACAATGAATGTAATAAATCCCTCATTTTAATATAAAAATATACCATTTTTATTAATAAATCAGCTCCTTTTGCTTGATATATACTTAATAATTTCTTTTGTTTTAGGTAAGCTCTATGCCCAGTGTGGGGCTTGAACTCATGACCCCAAGATCAAGACTCGCATGCTCTATTGACTGAGCTAGCCAGGTACCCCTCAACAAATATTTTAAAACCAATTTGACAGGACACCAAATAATTTGCCCTTTTATTACTTCCTTGAATGTTGGCTCTGCCCTGGAGGAATGTAGGAACAACACGTGTATACCTTGTAAGTCTGTACCCTGAAAAAGCAATAGCAAAGTAAAGTGGAGGGAGGATATGATCACAACAGATCAGCCCAAGCATCGAGCCAAACCCTGCTTTGAAGGATGGGATGAGGTCATTGGTGTATCTTGGATCATATATATAATGGATTTATATATGTGTGTGTGTGTGTGTATAGTATGTATATATTATATGTATGTATTATATATCATTGTATGTAGCAGAAAAAACAAACAAATAAAACCAACTTGTAGCAATACAAATATCGAGTTGTAGGGAACAAGTCAAAGAAACTATAGTTTGTGCAAAAATTGAAATATTGCACATTTGTAAAACAAAAAAAATGATAAAGAAGGAAAGACAAAAAAAGCAGATACGTTGTGTACTGATGTGGAAAAATATCCAAGATACACTGTTAATGTAAAAAGCAAATGCAAAACAGTGTGTATAATAGCTAAAATGTGGAAGCAACCCAAATGTCTATTCATGAATGAATGGATAGGCAAAATATATATACAATGGAATATTTTTCAGCCTTAAAAAGGAAGGAAAAGAAGACATATGCTACAACATGGATAAACTTTGAAGATATTACACTAAATGAAATAAGCCTGTCACAAAAAGACAAATACTATATGATTCCACTTACTTGAGGTACCTAGACTAGTCAAAATCCTAGAGACTGAAAGTAGAATGGTGATTGCCAGGGGAGAGAATGAGTGAGAAGTCATTACTGAATAGATACAGAGTTTCCATTTTGCAAGATGAAAAGAGTTCCAGAGATGTATGGTAGTGATGGTTGCACATTATAAATATACTTAATACCACTGAACTGTATACTTAAACATTATTAATGCAGTAAATTTTATGTTATGTACCTTTATTTTATCACAAATTTTTAAATTGAGAAAAATCCTGCATTTGGAAAAATAGTGGAATTTCAAGGTAACTCATCATTATTTAGTTGTTCTGAACTTACTTCCTGGACACTAGTTTTTAAAAATGAAAAGGTTAAAAAACAAAAAAAGAAAAAGAAAAGGTTAGGGGTGCCTGGGTGGCTCAGTCAGTTGAGCATCCAGCTTCAGCTCAGGTCATGATCTTGCGGTTTGTGGGTTCCAGCCCCGCATCAGACTCTGTACTGACAGCTCGGAACCTGGAGCTTGCTTCAGATTCTGTGTCACCTGCTCACATTTATTTTTGAGAGAGAGACACACACACAGTATGAGGGGCACAAAGAGTGGGAGACACAGAATCTGAAGCAGACCTCAGGCTCCGAGCTGTCACTAAAGAGCCTGATGCGGGGCTAGAACCCATGATCTGTGAGATCATGACCTGAGCCAAAGTCGGTTGCTTAACTGACTGAGCCACCCAGGTGCCCCATCAGAACATTTTTTTTAATGTAGGAAAAATAAACTCATGTATTGAAAGACAGCTTTTCTTTTCTTTTTGACAGTCGAGAAATACATGTTTATTCTGATACTTCTGACAAGTTGTACAACTAATCTAGGACATATTACCAAATAAATTTTACATTTCTTCTTCAGGACTGGAGTTTTTTGATGGCTTCAAATTTGGGATCTTCAAATGTGAAGTTAGGGAACATATTCATGTCTGCTAGACCATACATTTGATTAAGTTTGAAAAACGATCTCTCCAGCTCTTGCTGGTACTCTGGGCCAGGGTCAACAGGTCCTCCAGCTGCCTGCGCTTAGTTCTGTATTCTCTAATCTTATTGATGAAGAGTTTCTGTACAGGATCAAGTTCCTTAATAAATGCCACTGCTACAATACCAATGTTCCTCTTCAAATGGACTAAGACTGCAGACCTAATGATGGAGGAAAACCTGAAGAGCCTCTGCTGTGAACAGGAAACTTCTTGGAGGCAGTTTGTAACCAGAAGGCTCCAGGTGAGATAGAAAACAGATAGCTTTTACTGGAACTGAAAATTCTGTCAATAACTGAAAATTACCCTACAGACACTTAGGCTAACATAGCACTTCCTAGTTCATGTGAAAGGGGTCAGTTTCCTGATGTGTACATTTTACCAGTGGGATTTTTGGTACAATAAATACTTGTATTATAATATATCCCTATAATAATAAGGGTCTCTGAAATCAGACTCTCCAGGTTCAAATCTCAACTTTACCACCTATAAAATCTGTAATTTTAGGTAAATTTCTTAACCCTCTATGCCTCAATTGCCTCATCTGTAAAATGGAGATATTTCCTGGCTCACATGTTTGCTTCATGAATTAAATGAGATGAAACATGTAAGAAAAAGAAGGGTGTATATAATATGTTAGTGTCTGTGTAAAAAAGAGAGAAATCTTAAAAAACTATGTACTTTCTTTTTTTAAATTTTTTAAAATGTTTTATTTATTTCTGAGAGAGAAAGACAGCGTGAGCAGAGGAGGGTCAGAGAGAGAGGGAGACACAGAATCTGAAACAGGCTCCAGGCTCTGAGCTGGCTGTCAGCACAGAGCCCAACGTGGGGCTCGAACCCATGAACTGCAAGATCATGACCTGAACCAAAGTTGGACGCTTAACCGACTGAGCCACCCAGGCGCCCCTGTACTTTCTTTATTGTACACACACATACTATTTTTGGAAAAATAAGACATTATTAAAGTTGATTGCTCCTAGGAAAGGATACTGAATGGCTGGGCTAATAAATAGATTGTAATGAAATCATCGTATTTTTGTTGTACTTTTTGAGTTTTGAACCATTTTAATATATTATCTCTTCAAAAATAAATAATATTAAAACTTTTTAAATGCCCCTTTCTCCAGTCCCCCCCACTCACATAAGATTAATCTGCCATCCATATAGCTCTGGTCATGCTAAACCATTAGTAGGATGCTAACTCTTTCTAGTGTGACTGTTAAGGCTCTCTTTGACCCAGGCTCAACTCATTCATCCTATTATTCCTCCAAGAATCTCCCTTCACACCATCTATATCTCTAGTCAAGCCTTACTGCTCACTGTTTTCCAAGCAGCCATCCTGCTTGGGACCAAAGTGTACATTAACCATCCCCACCTCAGAATTTGTAAAGTCCAAAGTGAGCCACATGGTTATAGCTCCCGCCCTGCACCTCCTTTCCCACCTCATTTTCTCTGATTTTTTGTCAGCAAACATGTACAAAACCTCCTCCCTGACCCTGATAACAGCCCTAGCAGTTCAGGCTTTAGAATGGGGCTCTGATGCTCCAACTCAGACTCGTAATTCCAAAAGGAAGAGCTACGTGGGTCCAAAAATCCCTGAGCCAATGGGCTTTGTCCACTAAAAAACTCAGGAATCAGGAGCATCCCAACCTTCTCCTTCCAAGCTAGGCCTGTCCTGGGCCCAAAGGGAAAAGCATGTGGTGCGACACTGTGTTAGGCAAATATGAGGACCCTCTACAGGCCTGACATAGTAGATAGGCAAGGAGGTTGGGACAGCCTCCCTAACCTTCCCATCTATACATTCTTACCTTGGCTCCATGCAGAACCTCTGAAAAGAAGATAGGGCCAAGGCTAGATTCCAAGTTAATACCAGATTAATTATCGTCCTTCACTTGTTGACCCCATTCGGGGCTGAGCTTATACCCCACCTCTTCTAAGGGTCCTCAACTGAGAACTCCCAGAGCCCTCTCCATCTCATCACACAGGGCCTTGATACCAGCTACTCAAGTTTCCTTCCCCCAAAGCAATCAATATTCGCAATGCTTTGTTTATCCTTCCAAAAATAGTCTATGGCCTGTACTAGCAGGGGCACTTCCTCTAGCAAGACCGGAATCAGCTTGACTCCACCCATGCAGAACCTGCCCACTCCCCAGCTCACAGCACAGTATTCAAGAAAGATCAGCTGATGAACCCACAGGTGCTCCAACTCTTACTCTCCAACGCTCAGTGAAGAGTTCACCATGTGCAAAATGAAATGAATCCCACTGATGATACAGAGAAACATAAGCTTTACAATATGGGCTTTCTTAAGACTAGAAACCCAAATTCACCTAGATATAGACTAATACCCTCACAGCCATCTCGGGTAGCCAGCTCCTTCTGCACAGTGATCCACCTCTACAAAAGAAGTCACACAGGCTTCACTTTTTCATGCCCTACTGCCCCACCAGCCCCCAGTATCTCATTGAGAATGAGCATCAGGCTCCTCATGTCTCTCAATGACACAAACTCCCTGAATTGGTTGAAAATTAGAAATCATCCTTCAGGGGCACCTGGGTGGCTCAGTTGGTTAAGCGTCCAACTTCAGCTCAGGTCATGATCTTGCGGTTCATGGGTTCGAGCCCCGCATTGGACTCTGTGCTGACAGCCAGCTCAGAGCCTGGAGCCTGTTATCAGATTCTGTGTCTCCCTCTCTCTCTGACCCTCCCCTGCTCATACTGTCTCTATCTCTCTCTCAAAAATAAATTTTAAAAAATTAAAAAATAATAATAATAATGCTTCAGCTACCATAACGCATAGAGAGAAGCCCCAAAGAGTCAGAATCAAGCAGCATCTGATGTCTTCTAGCATGGGGAAGTATGAAGTTGAGCAACAGGAAGAGCAAATTGCAGATAACATCCGCACATATTGCAACTTTCCCAGAATTCACTCGTGAGCACATGCATGTGCATGTCTGTGTACATGTCTGAGTTTATATGTGAGTGAACATTTGTGTAGAGAGTTGATCATGTATATGTATGGATTTGTGTATATTAGAGATATGTTTGTATATTTGCACATGTAAATAACTGTGTGTTGTGTGTTGTGTGTACCGGAGGAGGCTGAGGCAGGGCAGAGCGGCAAGACCAGATTAGTATAGGGATACCTTTGCCTCTTGACAAACCCAGGAGTGACTCACTGGTGGTCCACTCTTCCCCTCTATCCCCCTAGGTTAAGGACTCTTCTGAGAGTCTGGGTGGATGGGCTTATTTATGCTGTTGCCAGCCCTTTCCCTTAGACTGTGAACACAGTCGACTCACTATTCCCATCAGCTTGAGGGCTAAGAACTTCCTGGGAAAGGCCAGATGGTCTAGTGAGGAAACTGAAAGGCCCTTGGACAAAATCCCAAAAGGAAGATATATTTAACTGTGGCTGAACTCTCAAAAATTTCTTTGGGGTGATGGAATTGTAATATATCTTTAATGTGATGGAGATTACATAATTGTTTGTATTTGTCATATCTCACAAAACCACACACTAAATAGGGTGAATTTAACTATATGTAAATGATACCTTAATAAAAAATGGGAAAACATCTATAGAATTGATAATTGAATATTTTAGAATTTTTTTCCCAGCTAACTGTAAACAAAACCATATGGTCCTACTATCAGTTTTCCAAGTTATGTCGATCTGCTTTTAGTGTGACAGAAAAATCATAACAGAATTATTATAGAGAAAATTAATGATATTTAATTATTGAGACAATTAGATTTATAGTAATAATATTAACAGAATTAAAACAGCACATCAAGAATTAATGATACGGCCACCTGGGTGGCTCAGTCAGTTAGGCGTCCAGCTCTTGGTTTCTCCTCAGGTCATGATCTCATGGTTCAGTTCATGAGTTCAACCCAGTGTCAGGATCTGCACTACTAGAGCTCTTGTGAGCTCTCTCACTGCTCCTCCCCTGTCAAAATAAATAAATAAATAAACTAAAAAAAAAAAAAAGAATTAACTGTAGTCACAAAATGAACTGAATTTCCAAAGTTCAGAGCAATATGTCCTAGGCCATATTTGGAGAACACTTTGTCTTTACTCATGAATAAGGAGATGCTCCACTTTTAAGAGTACAGTTTAATGTATTCTGTGGACAAAGAAGAGATATCATTGGGTCACTAGTAAGCGTGGAGCTTACAAAATAATTCTTAGCCACTGCTATTAAATGCAGTGTACTCACAATATCCAGTAATCTTTTGGCAAATGTTAATGAAATGGTTTGAGCTCTTTCTGAGTCTGGATAAAGGTTCACGAAATTTCAGGAGGAAGAAGAGAAGGAGGAGGAAGAAAGAAGCAGATGCCCACTTATCCACTCATGGGGATTGAGAAGGAGACAGACTCAGGAGCCACTTGTTTCTGACACCCAAGTCAGAATCCTAACTCTGCAGTTTACTCAGATGACGTGACCTCAGGCAGATCCCTTGCTCCCTCAAGTCTTTAGCTTACACACTTCTGTGAAGAGGGCCCTGGTCATGAGCAGGGTTTCCAATAACTGCATCTTTGAGAGTCTTTTTATTGCTTTCCCATCCCAGAGGCCTTACAATTAGAAACTTGTCTCTGAAATAAAGTGCATTTATAGTCAGTTTTCCCGTTTTTTATAAATAAAAGATACATTTATCTGATGTTAAGATCTTTTAACAAGATATGTGAATCCCAAAGAGTTAATATAATTCCAGCCAAAGGCCAAAAACTGGGGGGATTTAAAAACATTTTTTAATGTTTTTTTTTATTTATTTCTGAGAGAGAGAGAGAGACAGCATGAGCAGGAGAGGGTCAGAGAGAAAGGGAGACACAGAATCTGAAGCAGGCTCCAGGCTCTGAGCTAGCTGTCAGCACAGAGCCAGATGCGGGGCTCGAACCCATGAACCAAGAGATCATGACCTGAGCTGAAATTGGATGTTTAACTGACTGAGCCACCCAGGCACCCTCGAGGGGAGGATATTTTTAATTTTATTTTTGCCTGTATAGGCTTGCTCTAGATAAAAAATGCTGTTTCCATCCACAAGGCTTTGTGGTTGGAAGCCGCCACCATGACAATCTTGATGGGCTACCAAGGGGCGAAGCAATGTAAAAAGAGGAACAACTGGTCTTGATTCTCAACCAAATGCCTGTGAGGCTGGGATTCAGAGGTATGCCTGGGCCACCCGTAGGCCTGCCACCTCGACCCCTGCCCATTGCCCACTGAGGCTGCCAAGCTCAGGTCCTGAGTTGTCAGCGTGTATGCCTCTGGTGCCCAGAGACCCTGAAGGTAACAGGCAGGGCTGCCACTCACATTTTTACAGATTGAGCATTGCCCAAGAGACACCGTTCATTGTAGTCACCATTAATTTATAAAGTTATGACAGTTTTCCAACAGATGGCAGTAAAGTATCTTAAGAAAGGGCACCTTTTTCTAGTTCACTCAAAATCCCAGTATGATCTACCAGTGGGGCTGCATTTTCTCTACATTACCCAAAGTGGTGCCAGTAAACAGCAGAACACAATAAGTATAACCAGGCTTCGCAAAACTAGAAAGTGGTTCACAGTCAACATCCATTGCTACCTCTTTTTGTTATGTCAGGGCCAGCTTCCTGGGTATTTCACCTATGCACAGAGCTCTGTATCCAGAAGAGCCATGAACTCGGTTTAATGCTCTGCTGTTGCTGTTTTAAAATTCTTAATAACTTTATCTCTGAACATCTATTTTGTAAGTGAAGTCTGATGGGACAAAGGAGCGTGCACATGAGCAGGTGTTATATGAGCAATGTGCACATCTGCTCTTCCTTGCTGCCTCATTCCCATACAGCATTTGCAATATTCCATGAGCAGACAATTCCAGTGCACCTGTGATACCCGGGAGCTCAGCAAATAAACGCATGAAAAGATGTTCAACATCATGAACCATCAGAGAAATGCAAATTAAGACCACAATGAGAGATCCTTACACACTCGAGTGGCTAAACAAAAAATAGTGACATCAAATGTTGACAACAGTATGGAGAAACTGTATCAGTCCTTCATACATTGCTGGTGGGAATGCTAAATGGTACAGCCATCTGGGAAAAAGGTTTGGCAGTTTTTTAAAAAAAACTAAACATGCAACTATTAGATGACCCAGTAAATGCATCCCTGGCCATTTGTCCTAGAGAAATGAAGACTAAGTTCACACAAAAACATGTATATGAATGTTTATAATAGCTTTATTCATAATAGTCCCAAACTGGAAACAATCCAGATGTCCTTCAATGGGTGAATTGTTAAACTGTGGTGTACCCATACCATGGAATACTGCTCAGCAATATAAAGGAATGAACAATTGATTTCTTACAACAACCTGGATGAATCTTAAGAATTATACTGAATGAAAAAAGTAAATCATAATATATACTGTATGAATAGACATGGAGTAGAGATTAGTGGTTGCTAGCAGTTAAGGAAGGGGTAGATATAGGACAAAAATGGGTGTGGCTATAAAAGGGCCACATAAGGGATCCTGGTGGTAATGGAAATATTCTGTATGTTGATTACATCAATGTCATAGCCTGGTTGTGATCTTCTACCATAGTTTTGCAAGATACTGCCTTTGGAGGAAACTGGGTAAAATAAATGAAATTCTGTGGTGCCTGGATGGCTCAGTTGGTTAAGCGTCCAACTTCAGCTCAGATCATGATCTCACGGTCCAGTCCCTGAGTTTGAGCCCTGCGTTGGGCTCTGTGCTGACAGCCTGGAGCTTGGAGCCTGCTTCGGATTCTGCGTCTTCCTCCCTCTCTGCCCTTCCCCTGCTCATGCTCATGCGCTCTCTCTCTCTCTCTCTCTCTGTCAATAATTAACGTTAAAAAAATTTAAGAAAAAATTCTAAAATATTATGTGTCTGAATCCATCTCCTATATTTAAAAAACACATCAAGAATAAGTAGAATTTATTTTCAGACTATAGGGATGATTCAACATCAGAAAAATTTATCAATGTAATTTACCATATTGAGAAGAAGAATCATATTATTTTTTGGTAGATGCAAGAAACCTTTGGATAAAGTTCAAGACCTATATATCATAAACATTCCAATAAGTCAATAATAGAGAGTAATTTCTTTGTTTTTTAAATTTTTTTCCAATGTTTATTTTTGAGAGACAGTATTTGTGGGGGAGGGGCAGAAAGAGAGGGAGACAGAATCCAAAGCAGGCTCCAGCCTCTGAGCTGTCAGCACAGAGCCCAATGTGGAGCTAGAACTCACGAACCAGGAGATCATGACCTGAGCTTAACTGACTGAGCCACCCAGGCACCCTGAAAGTAATTTCTTTAACTTGAAAATTTGTTTACCAACATCCTACAGCAAATGTTTTCTTTCTTTTAAAAAAAAGATTTTATTTCTTAAAAATTTTTAAGTTTATTTATTTACTTAGCTATCACAAGCAGGGGAGGAGCAGAAAGGAGAGACAGAATCCCAAGCAGGCTCTCCACCATCAGCACACCACACAATGTGGGGCTTGAACTCACTAACCATGAGATCATGACCTGAGCCAAGATCAAGAGTTGGACACTTAACTGACTTTGCCACCAATGCGCCCCTTGAAGATTTTATTTCTAAGTAATCTCTATATCCATTGTGGGGCCTGACCCCACAACCCCGAAATTAAGAGCCACATGCTCCACTGACAGAGCCAGCCAGGCACTCCCAGCAAATGCTTTTCAATGGGAAACTTTAGATGCATTTTCTTTAGGATGGGAAATAAATAACAATTCTGGGTACCATTGCTACAATTTGGCATGGTAGTGAATGTCTTGGCCAAGCGCTATAAGGAAAGAGAAATATTAGGTGTAAAGATTGGAAGGGAAAGATAAAACCTTTAGTATTTGAAATTGATGTAATCGTCTGCTTAAAAAAACAGAATAAACAAATTAAAACTAAATTGAGGCTTTAGCAGTGTTACTGGAAGAAATGGTAGACTTGTTAACAGGATCTACCATTTTAAAAGATAATTTGTCATCTGTATATTGTTTTTAGTGAAATGTTTGTTAATATCTTTTGCCCTTTTTGTAATTGGATTGTTGTTTTTTTACTGTTCAGTTTTGATAGTTCTTTATACATTTTAGATACCAGGCCTGTGTTGGATATGTAGTATGCAAATTTTTTCTCCCATTCTATAGCTTGCCTTGTCACCTTTTAACACGATCTTTTGCAAACATTTTCAATTTTTTAAAATTTTTTAAAATTTCATTTTGAATATTTTAAGTAATCTCTATATGGGGCTCAAACTTACAACCCTGAGATCAAGAGTCACATGCTTCACTGTCAGATCCAGCCAGGCACCCTGCAAACATTTTAAATTTTAAGGTATAATTTATTGATTCTTCCTTCTGGTGTTAAGTCTAAAACCTCTTTGCCTGCCCCTAGTTACCAAAGATTTTCTCTTATGTTTTTCTCTAAGAATTTTAGTTTTACATTTCACATTTAAGTTTATTGTTAATTTTGAGTTGATTTATGTATTGGGTTTGAGGTTTAGGTAAAAGTTTTTAGTTTCTGCTTTGTTTTTTGAGGTTTTTGTTTTTGTTTGTTTGTTTGTTTGTTTGCCTATGGATGTGCAATCGCTCCAGCACCATTTGTTTAAAAAGGCTACCTTTCTTCTATTGAATTACTTCTGCACCTTTGTCAAAAATTAGTTGAGCATATTTGCAGGGGTCTCTTTCTGTGTTCTCTCTTCTGCTTCATTGGTCTATATATCTATTCCTCTGCCAACACCACACTGTCTTGATTACTGCAGCTATTTAATAAGTCTTGAAATTGGGAAGAGTGATTCTTCCCAGTTTATTTTACTTTTTTGAGATAATTTTAGCTATTCCAATTCCTTTGTCTTTCCATATTTTTTTAATATATAATTTTTACTGCCTTTACCAAGGACATTCTTTTTTTTTTTTTAATGTTTATTTATTTTTGAGAGACAGAGAGACAGAGTGTGAGCAGGGGAGATGCAGAGAGAGAAGGAGACAAAGAATCGGAAGCAAGCTGCAGGCTCTGAGCTGTCAGCACAGAGCCCAATGTGGGACTCAAAGTCACGAACTCCAAGATCATGACCTGAGCTGAAGTCGGCCACTTAACCAACTAAGCCACCAGGCACCCCTCCATATATGTTTTAAAATAATATTGTCTAGGGGCTCCTGATGGCTCAGTTGGTTAAACACCCAAATCTTGGTTTTGGCTCAGGTCATGATCTCATGGTTTGAGCCCTGAGCTCTACATCGGGCTCCGTGCTGATGATGCAGAGCCTGCTTGGGATTCTCTCTCACTCCCTTTCTCTCTGCCCCTCCCATTTGTGTTTTCTCTCTAAATAAATAAATAAACAAACAAACAAACAAACTTAAAAATTTTTTAATGAAGTAATCTTATCTATATCTACAAAATATCTTGTTGGAATATTGATGAGAACTGCATTAAACCTATAGATCTATTTGGGGAGAATGGACATCTTTTTAATGTTGAATTTTCCAATCCATGAAGATGTCATGTCTCTCTTCCTTTGATTCTTTTCATCAGCACTATGTAGTTTTCAGCATACAAGTCCTGTATATATATATTTTATATTTACACCTAAAATCATTTTGTTTTGGGTGGCTAACCATGGTTTTATACTTTTAATTTCTATATCCATATGTTTATTGCTAGTATGTAGAAATAAAACATTGCTGAACTCACTTCTTAGTTCTAGAAGGGTTTTTTTGTTGATTCCTTGCTATTTTCTATGTAAATAATCATGTCATATGCAAATAGGGATAGCTTTATTTTTTCCTTTCTAATATGTATGCCTTTGATCCATTTTCTTACCTTATTTTGCTAGCAAAAACTTCCAGCACTGTGTTGAATACAGTGGTGAGGGTGGACATCCTTGCCTTGTTCCTGATCCTAGGGGCAACATTAAGTTTTCTACCATTAAGTATACTATTAACCATAGTTTTTTAGTTAGCTGTTGCTTTTTATCAAGTCGAAAATTTCTTCTCCTGTTTTTTCTGAGAGTTTTTGTCATGAGTGATTGCTGAATTTTGCATGATACTTTTTATGCATCAACTAACATAAATATGTGAATTTTCTTCTTTAGTCTGTAAATATGGGGGATTACATTGATTGGTTTTCAAATTTTAATTTTTTCTATTTTCTGTTGTATTTAAAACACTTAAATATGTTTAATCAATTTCACTTTAAATACTACTCTAGTTGTGTCCCACAAATTTTAACATGTAGGATATTCATTATCATTCAGTTTTAAATATTTTATAATATCCTTTATGGTTTCCTTTACTAGAAAGGATTTTAATCCTTAAATAGGACTTTAAGTCATCTTCTTTTATTAATTTCTAATTTCACTGCAGTATAGATCACACAATAAAGATTGATATAACTGAGATTTATTTAGGCTTCTTCTGGTATTTTAAATATATATATTTTTATTATTGAAGTATAGTTGACATACAGTGTTATATTCATTTCAGGTGTACAACATAGTTATTCAATAATTCTATATGTTATGCCGTCACCAATTTTTGTAAAGATTTGTGTGTGTTCAGAAAGAGTATTCTTCTTTGGGTGAATAATTCTATATGTATATCATACATATATATGCTTTTGTTTATTATTTTACTGTTTGTATATTCCATGTCTGTTTATCTTTTGTCTGCTTACCAGTTTCTTGAAGGTGTGTTTTAAAATCTCCAACTGCAATTGATTTATCCATTTTCCCCCACAGTCTTATAGGTTACTGTGTTTTATGTTTTGAAGCTGTTTTTTAATGCATTTATGGTCATAATCATTGTATATTCCACTCTATTTTTTTCACTCTAATTTTCCTTTTTCCAGTAAATCATGTTTTTTATTATCTATGATAATTTTGTGTTTAAGTCCATTTTGTCAAATGTTAAGAATACTATTCTGGCTTTCTTCTTCTTTTTTTCTAAAGTTTATTTATTTATTTTTAGAGAGATAGCAATCAGGGGAGGAGCAGAATAAGAGGGAGAGAGAGAATCCCAAGCAGGCTCCACACTGTAAGCACAGGGCATGACACAGGGCTCAATCTCACAAATGGTGAGATCATGACCTGAGCTAAAATCAAGAGTTGGAAGCTTAACCAACTCAGCCACCCAGAGACCTCTCCAGCTTTCTTTTGATTTAAAATTACCAGGTTTAGGGGTGCCTAGCTGGCTCAGTCAGTACAGTATGTGATTCTTGATATCTGGGTCATCAATTTAAACCTCACTTTAAGTGTAGAGATTACTTAAAAATAAAATCTTTAAGGGGCACCTGGGTGGCTTGGTCAGCTAAGCGTCTGACTCTTAATTTTGGCTCTGGTCGTGATTTCATGATTGTGAGATTAAGCCTCATGTTGGGCTCCATGCTGAGCATGAAGCCTGCTTGGGATTCTCTCTCTCTCTCTCTCTCTCTCTCTCTCTGCCCCTCCCCTGTGCAACATGCTCTCTCTCTCTCTCTAAAAATAAATTATAAATAAGCATTTTAAAATATATTAAAAATTGCTTAAAAAATAAAATAAAATCTGGAAAAAATAAAGTCAAATAAATACATACATACATAAAAATTACCTGGTATAGTTTTCAGTCCTTTCATTTTCACTTTGTTTCTTTAAGTATGCATCTATTGTATTCTTTTTTTTTTAATGTTTATTTATTTATTTGGGGGGAGAGAGCGAGAGTGCACATGTGTGGAAGCAGGGCAGGGGCAGAGAGAGAGGGAGAGAGAGAATAACAAGCAGTTTCTGTGCTTTCAGCACATAAAGTGTGAGATCATGACCTGAGCCAAAATCAAGAGTTGGACATTTAATCGTCTGACCCATCCAGGGCCCCCCGTATTCTTTATTTTTTATTTCAGTGATTACTTATATCATACTTAATATATTTATACTTAGCTCTTTATGATTTCTTGCTCTTGCATCATATATTTTTAAGATTTTATTTTATTTATTTTGAGAGAGAGAGAGAGAGCATGCACAGTGGGGGAGGAGCAGAGAGAGAGAGAAACGTAAGCAGGATCTGCACTGTCAGCACAGGGTCGAACATGGGCTTAGATCCTAGGACAATGAGATCATGACCTGAGCAGAAATCAAGAGTCCAATGCTTGAACCAGCTGAGCCATCCAAGTGCTTGTCTTGCATCATGTTAATAATATCTTTATTATTTGAATGTATTTATTGTTTATTTTCAAAACTATCTGATCCAATAATTCTGCTTTAAGTATTATATGTTGTTCAATTTTCTTTCACAGTAATTGTTCTTAGGTGTCTAGTTATCTTGTTTTATGACTTCATGTTCTTCTGATATTAGTTACTCTCTGTTTATGTGTTGAGGAGGGGCTGAAGGCCAAGCCCCAATGCCTCTCTCTGTGAATTTAAAGACAGTGAATGGAATAAGCTCCAGGGTAGAATGCCTCAGACAACAAGGTTCCTTTCACTGCCACTCTATTAGGTCACTCCTCTGGCCATGGATTTACCTCTAAACTCCTAGAAACCCCATAGTAAGAGATTTTGATATCCTTGATGGAGGAGCAGGGAGAGAGAAGTGATAGTCCCCAATTCTTCACCTCGACAGGACTTTTCCACTATCCAATTATTCTGGTGACACGGCAAGACTGAGCTATCATTTAATGCAGAAAAGGGAAAAATAGTACTTTAAAACTCCATTGTCTCATTGCCCTCTAGACCTCCACCATGGCTATAGCTGCTAATTCTAGTGAACACATGCGTGCACACACACACAGAACTAAGTAAACCTTTCATTCTCCCCGGGGCTTTTGTGTGGTTTGTTGTTGACTTCTCAGAATTGTGCTTTTCTCTTGCTTCCATTGTTTCTCTAGGGGTGATTTTGGAGAGGAAGCCAACAGGCTATTCTAGTTCACCATTTTGAAAGGTAACTTGAGTTTTTAAGAGATTGTGCTTGCTGTTGTGTAAATACTGGAGTTTAGGAAAGCAAGCTTGGGACAAGGCAGACAAATTAGGATATTAGTAAGGTACTTCAGGTCGGGGGTAATGATGGACTTAGACTAACTAAGATAGCTAGCAATATTTATGGAAGAAGAAGTTAGAGTCAAGAGTTCTGGAGGTACAATTAAAAAGTCTTGCTGATGAACTAACTGTATTTGGGTGAAGAGAGAATAAAGAATGGCTACTGTTTGGCATAAAAAAAACTGGATGTATGCATGAGCCATTTTTGGGATAAAGACTGACAGAGAGGCAAAATTGGGGGGCTTTCACTTTAAGGGTTCTGTATTGCATATTCTTATTGGATAAGATAGCAAAACCTCCAAATTGGGTGAGTTGCCAGGCAGGGTCTTCTGCCACTCTCCTCACCCTCAGAACCAGGTCTCTCTTTTGTCTCTGTCCCACACCAAGAAAGCATATCATATAAGGACTTCCTGATGGTTTCAGGGTTTCATTCCAGAGTCTCTGTCACTGTTAGGGGAAAGGACATGGCATGGCATGTATGACCTCCAAGCTTTCTGCTCAATTACTGCAGCTCTTTTCAAATTTCCCATTTGTTGCTTTTGAATCCATTTTTCCCTCCTGTCAGCATTCTAATTGCTTTTTGCATTAGTTTGGTGAACTGTAATCAGGTACCTTGCACTCCCCTGGCTGAATGGTGGGCATGTGACCCCTGGAATGTGAATGCTGAGCAATTGAAAACAAGGTTAAGACAGTTGTAATTTATTCATTTCATCGGCAGAAGCAGACTTTCATCCTGCTATGAGGCCATTCTAGTGTTTCTGGGTTCCAGCTTCCAGAGATGCTGATAAAAATCCTTTTGCTCAAGCCAGAGTCAATTTTTGTTGCTTGCAATCAATGAAACCTAATAACCACTTTATGAAGTACCAGGACATGAATGCAGGGTGCCCCCAAATGCCCAGCTTCACCACAACAGTANCCGCAAGTAGCCCTTTGTTTTTCCAGAACCTTCCCCATATATTCTAAGGCCTGCTAGGCTTCTGTTTTGTTTGTAACCAAGCCTTCCCACACATTCTTAGCCGAAGTAAATTGATGGCCAGGGTAGCATTCAGGCAGCATTTTGACCAAAAGGGAATGTGGTTATTTCTATTGCCCAGAACCTTACTCATTGGGCCTCTGAACGCAATTCCAGTTCAAGTCTGAACTGAGACCTCCTTCCCAATAAGGCTGGTTAGAATTATTATCTGAAGATGACCAGTGTCTCATCCTGCTTCTCCTCCACCCAAATTATAGCCCTAAGAAAGATGATCTCGGGTTTTTGGCGGTCTTAGTTTCTACAGTTAACCCTTCACTCCTGTAAGGTTTGAACCCAGCTAGGGTTAATGTTCTAAGATGCATCCCCATAGCACGCTTATTACATGACTTGATGCAAAACCCCCCAAGCCTTACATATAGAGAATCTTCTTCCTTCCTACTTTTGCATAGCCAGAAGCTATATGTATAAATTGATGATTATCCATGTTACCAAATGCATTATATGCATTATATTCCATAGCCCTACAGTGACATGAGCATTTGCACCTTTGAGACCACATATAATTCTTGATGGTAAATTCTTTTTTTTTTATTTTTTATTTTTATTTCTAGGAGAGAGAGAGAGACAGCGTGAGCAGGGGAGGGTCAGAGAGAGAGGGAGATACAGACTCTGAAATTGGCTCCAGGCTCTGAGCTGGCAACCAGCACAGAGCCTGACGTGGGGCTCGAACCCACGAACTGCGAGATCATGACCTAAGCGAAAGTCAGATGCTTAACCGACTAAGCCACCCAGGCGCCCCCTTGATGGTAAATTCTAATGTTTTGTATCAATCACTACTCCTTCATCACTTCCAATGCCTCTACTTCTATAACATGTGGCATTTTCTAACCGTAAGTTTCAAGTTTCCTCTGCAATATCTATTGCTACTTCCTGTCTCTAGTTAAGAGTAGCTTGTAACCTTGAATTAGGGTTCTCTAGAGAAACAGAACCAAGAGGAGATATATATATAGATATGTAAAGAGATCTGTTAGAAGGTATTGGTTCATGTGATTATGGAGGCTGAGAGGGCCCACCATCTGCTGTCTGAAAGCTGGAGACCCAGGAAGGCCTGTGGCATAGCTGGAAGGTCTGAGTGTCAATGATGTCAATTTCTAGTCCTGGTCTGAAGGCCTGAGAAACAGGAATGGCAGGGACAGATGATCAGTGTCTCAGCTCAACAGTCAGGCAGAATGAATTCAACCTGGCCCTCAGCCCTCAGTGACTTGGGGATGGCTATCTGCTTTACTCTGACCACCAATTCAAGTCTGAAAACATCCTCACAGACACAGCTAAGAAGATTTAACCAGCTATTTGGGCATCCCATAGGCCAGGCAAACTGCCACATAAAATTAGCTATCACAAACCTTGACTGGTGTTCTAACAATTCAAAAGCAAGTCCAACCGCTGACCTAGTTACCAGGAAATCCTGTCTCAAAGATGAAAGTAAGGTAGGGGTTTTAAACCCACACTCATGTCAGCCTTGGGCCTGTTAGTTTTCCAGGAAAGAACCTGTTTTCTCAAGAAATATCAGTTAATGCTGGACAAAATATCATCTTCCAGACTATAACTTAATGAAGAGAACTCCAGAAAGTTGAGAAAAATGTACAAACTTGAACCGTATATTCCCTCAACTTCCATGTTGTTATGTTGATCTGAGTTTTTAAAACTCCCCTCAGACTTTGAGGTGGTACTCCAGAACTCTCATGGTTAATATACTGGGTCAATTCTACTCCCCAGCCCTCTTTTCCTAGCAGTTCAGTCATCATGACAAGAATGCCCATTTGGCACAGCTCCAAATGCTGGATGATACTGAACCTTAGATTTAGGAATTCAGTTAAGTCCACCTTCTACTCTCAAAACACAGTCCCTGCTAATACATAGTGGTCATCATAAGACTTGATGTTATGGTTTCTGCTTTTCATACCAAATTATTTCCAGGACAAAAAGACTTTTTAGAAGAGTCCATTTAGCCCCCTATACAATTTCCATTTTACCCTATTTTGTGTGACTAGCAAAGTAAGCAAATGGAAATAGCCCATGTTTTGTTTTCTGTAATATTTCATTACAAATAAAATAATTTGTCTAAATGAGATAATATACATGAAAGCACATTATAAGATAGAAAACAAGCTATACTTAAATATTTTTATTTAGAAGGGCTTATTGGGGGCCTGAGTGGCTCAGTCACTTAAGCATCTAACTCTTGATTTGGGCTTAGGTCATGAACTCAGGGCTGTGGGATTGACCCTTTGGGCTCCACACTGACAGAGCCTGCTTGGGATTCTCTCTGCGCCTCCCCCATTCATGCTCTCTCTCTCCCTCTTAAAAAAAAGGGCATATTAATCTTTTTCATTAATCTCAGAGAATTCTATCATGTCTGAGCTATAAGGAACCTGGACTTTAGAAGTCACTTGTTCCAGATGAGAAAAATGAGGGCTAGAGTTTAAACAATCTCTTCGTAATGTCACCCAGCCTAGCACGTTATTCCCAGGTAAGGAAGAAAAAATGACAAATAATAAAATTGCACTAAGATTCATTTTCTAAACCTCCAAACTACAAGTGGTGAATGATCATTTACACATGAGGAAATCTTCAGCCCTTTTGATTTATTCTAACCATTTAAAAAAGAATTTTTATAGAGAAATCATTATGTAAAGTAGAAACTTAGATGTTTACCTGTATTTACTTACCTCCACAATTTTATTTGTTATTTATTTTGTTTATTTTGAGAGCAAGCGAGCGAGCGAGCAGTGTAAGTGGGGTAGGGCAAGATAGAGGGAGAATGAATTCCAAGCAGGATCCACTCTGTCAGCACGCGGATGAACCATTTAATCAACTGAGCCATCCAGGCGCCCCACCTCTACAATCTGAAATGTTGACTTAAGATTCTCAAAAATAAAAGGTCTTAAAATTTTTCTTTGTTCTTAGAGGTGAAAATGTGCATCAGAATTGTAGGAGAATGTATTTTTATCCAATGAAAGGGTTTTGTTTTGTTTTAACATAAATACTTCCATGAAATAAATCCCAAGTACTACATTTAAGTTTTTCAGTACAATTTATTCTTATTTTTTTTCTATTTTATTTTTATTTTTTTACAAATAGTTTATTGTCAAATTAGTTTCCACATAACACTCAGTGCTCATCCCCACAAGTGCCCTCCTCCATGCCCATAATTTATTCTTATTTTTATTACATTTTAATTTGCATTTATTAAGTATCTTGGAAATATACTCCAATAGAACTCCAGAGAAAGGCCATTAACTAATGATTGAACAGTCTCAGTGTGTCAGCTTCCTAGTTAGCCTGCTCACCTCTCCACTACATATACTTGTTCTCTGGTGGTCATTACTATGTAACTGTCTTCAAAATGTGGCTGAAGCTTGAATCTGGTATCAGGCCAAGTCCATAAATCCATGAATATAGACCACTGACTGGATTTAGGGTGCAGTCAATTATGATGCATCTAAAAAAGACTGGCTATTCTCTTAGGAGAATATATACCTCATCCAAGTGACAACTCAGTTTTCTATGAAACTCAGGGAAAAAAATGCGCAAAGGGACATAATCAATGATAAGGATAGGGATAATACTCTAAGAATATGCATAATATACACACACTGGAGTAAATAGGCTTCTCCTCAGTCCAGGTTCTTACTTTTATTTTTAAAAGTCTGATAAAAATGTACTCAATTACATTTTATACACTAATATTTAGTGAACCTTGTCCAAAAAGACTTCTGTTTTTAAGTTCATTTGTAAAAATAACAAAAGCTTTATCACTCAATCTCTGGTCAATAAGGAAGAAAGAAAACCTTGCTAGAAATGACAATAAATAATTTCACACAAAAGGCCAGATGACATAAGAATAGTATATTCATTAATATATTTTCTTTGTATTTACAATAAATCCATTTGTTAATACTGTGATAGAAAAAATAATCAGTCCACATTATGTAGTAGAAACAGGCTTTGAGGATGACCATTCCTCTCACAATAAAAACATACAAGGATTTCTCCCACAGCTAAAGTACTTTTCAACACAACAGTCTTGGGTGAAGGTAAACCTGACAAAGTACCTTATAGATCAGCTATGTCCTAGAATTGGGAAATTAAGAGTATTACCATTAAGCAAGCAGCAAAAAGCTGTTTAAGTTTTTCTAGGACCATTTAAATAGAGTAGTTACCATGTGAAGATTTAATTTAACTTGGAGTTATAAAAAGTAAAAACACTATATTGGGTAACTGCATTAATCAAAAGCAGCCCCAAACAAAAAAGCCATCAATAAAAACAAAACAAGGCATTCTTATAAGTGTATCATGCATAAAAAGATAATTACATAATACATACTTTAATGACCAGACCAATAAATAAATGAGGTAAATTTTACAGTTATTGAAACAAATAAACTATATTTAACCACTTAAGTGTTGTGCTGCTTCCGTTTCAAAATACAAAGTAATATAATTAATTTATCATCTAAAAACTGCATACTTTGTTTGCTTTTATTGATCCCCTTTTGAGATAGTAAAGGGGAACTGTGTAACAAAATATTATCTGAATATAAATTATCAACACCAATATAGTACAATTATCATGTAATTGCCATTTTTATATGCACAGTGGAAATACTGTGGAAGCTAGAAAAAAAAAAAAGATGAAAATAGACTGGCCAGAATTTTAAATTTCAGACTAACCCATGATAATCTAGAACAGGGATAAACAAAAATAAAATTTACAAAACAGATATAGCTTGATATCCTTTCCAAATTCAGTAGTCCACCAGGTGTAGCTTCTAAATAAATCCATTACCTCAAAGTTAAAAAAAGAAGAAAATGTAAATCTCCTTTTGAGCTTTAGTTTTCAAGTTTATGCTCTTGAAGAAGGCTAACAATAGCAAGAACTGCAATACTATTTTAAAAAATCTAGAATCTCTGCTTTTGTATTTGCTTTCCCTATTTTAGTTATTAGTAAGGGATAAGAGGAAAATATTGAATTTTCAAGTCAAGGATAAATATGTATAGACAGTTCATGAAACATATTAAATTGATTCAGTTGGATCAAGAATTTCCCACTACACTGCTCTGATTATCTACAGCTACCGTTGGAGTAGTAATTTAGAAGATGTCTATCATAACTACTCACAGTACTTTTCGTAGTATATCAATTTCCATTTTTACTTTCTTCTCTCCCTTGCCTCTTACATGAATTATTTTAACTGTGTGATAGGAAATTTTATTTTACAAACTCGTTTCAGTTACTGAAGAGGTGATTTTAACACCTAAGCCTGCCAATCCTGAGATGATGATGACGATGATGATGATGATGATGATGATGATGATGATGACAGGAAAACTAAAACCCAGATGATTTCTCACTCAAATTTCTGCTTTAGTTTTTTTTGGAAGATGGCTGGCAGAATAGAAAGAAGAGCCAAAATCATTAGAACAAATACTGAGTTCCAGGAAACAGCTTCCCCTGCTGTTGTAAGCTGGTACAGTGTTGTTCCTGCCTTAATTGCTACAAAAGAGGGAGGTGCAACACCTAAAAGAAACAAGAAAAACATAATCATTTTTAAGAATAAAATTTTGTGATATAATAATACATTTTATATTCACAAAATTATTCAGAACTCAAAACAGCACTGACATTCTAACACTTTGTAATGTAATCTTTTAAACTGATTCAAATAAATCCATATTTAAATTTAAAATTTTCTGTATGCATAAAATTCTTATAGGAATATAGTAATCTCCATTTTGGTAAATTGTTATTTAATATAAAGCCTCACGGGGTGCCTAGATGGCTGAGTCGGTGGAGACTTTGGCTTAGGTCATGATCTCAGACTTTGTGGGTTCGAACCCCACATCAAGCTCTGTGCCGACAGCTCAGGGGCTGGAGCCTGCTTCCGATTCTGTGTCTCCCTTGCTCTCTGCCCGCCCCCCCCCACTTGTGTTCTATCTCAAAAATAAACATTAAAAAAATTAAAAATAAAATCCCTCAAGTTTATTTCCATATAAAGAATTCAATCTTTCAACTACCTCTGGAGGATAA
Source organism: Crocuta crocuta (assembly GCF_008692635.1). Classification (NCBI taxonomy): domain Eukaryota; kingdom Metazoa; phylum Chordata; class Mammalia; order Carnivora; family Hyaenidae; genus Crocuta; species Crocuta crocuta. The sequence goes on along the minus strand of NW_027530670.1, from coordinate 1,077,657 downwards.
GAATTTAAAAATTCAAGAAAAATTTCCAGAAAATAATTTAGAACATTTAACATTTTTTTAAAAAAGAATGTGTTTTGATTCAGCAATTTTTTTTTAAATTTTTTTTAACGTTTTTATTTATTTCTGAGAGAGAGAGAGACAGCGTGAGCAGGGGAGGGTCAGAGAGAGAGGGAGGGAGGGAGGTACAGGATCTGAAACAGTCTCCAGGCTCTGAGCTAGCCGTCAGCACAGAGCCCGACATGGGGCTCGAACCCACGAACTGTGAGATCATGACCTAAGCCAAAGTCAGACGCTTAACCGACTGAGCCACCCAGGCGCCCCTGATCCAGCAATTTCAACTTTAGGAAATACTAATGTACATGAGCAAAGATCTAGGCTCAAGGATGTTTATCAAAGCATTATAAATAACAAAAATCTGGAAAAAAATCTAAATGTTCAAAAATAAGATTGAGTAATTGGTCATTCATCCTTGACAGAATATACTTAAAATAAAAATGAAGTGGTAGGAGATACTCAGATATGGAAAAATACTCAAAATATAAGAACAGTTTATACAACAGCATGGATGGAACAACTACATTTTTAAAAACCAGAACAAACTGGAAAAATTACTTTAGCCAAAGTTGATGTTAACTAAATCTGCAGGTATTCCATCTGTAAAATTAAAGAGATGGGGACAAAAATTCTCTTCTGATTCTGTAACATTATTTTACAAAATCCAAAATTATCCCTAAAATTTTTAAGTTTCCCAATGAATTCTATAAAAGCAGCAACAAAAAACAGATTTTGATTATTCTTTGCAAGAAGATCTGTAAGTATTAACTTAAAACTTTAACAGATACTCAATACAAAAAAGGTCTGTTCATTTTGTTGTTATCTAAACAACTCAAATTAAGGGCGCCTGGGTGGCTCAGTCGGGTAAGCATTAAATTAAATTTAAATTTCAAATTAAATTTGAAAGAAAAGCAGAATACTCTTTTCAAAGAACCATCAGAATTCACAAAATACATAAATGAATCTTTATGTCCACTAATTAATTTCAAAATTAAGTGCCAGCTCCTTGAAAGCAAGAATCCTTGTTTTCCCCATACTTTTGGTAATGCCCATAATAAATACTAATGTCCATAAAAGGAAAAATAGGATCAACTCTCTATTGAAAATTAAAGTTCAATATTTCAATGTGATTACAAGACAAGGGAGTAAATTATTCAAAATGGGCACCTTGATTTTTTTTCTCTCCACCAACGGAGACAACGGAGTTAAAGTCCTGCTTAAAACTGTATGATTAAAAAAATATCCAATAAAGTACTCTTCTTTAAAAGAAGTAACACAAAACACTTAACACAACCCAACAAACATTTCAGAATAGCTATATATGTATGCCGGGCTCTGTGCCCAAGAGTTATATACGGTGCTGAAATATGTGCAAAGAACATGGAATCTAGCCCAGCTGGACACTGTTAGGTATGTACACAACAAGTTCTAACACAGTGTGAACCAGAGGCCTTACCTAGAAAAGTGCCAATAAAGAAAACTTTCAATGGCACGTTTATCACAGGGGATGTAATATTAATAAACCAATTCGGAAGAAATGGTGTTATTCTCAAAAATATAATGTAGTTAATGAGATGTTCTCTATGACGCTCAACCTGTCATAAGAAAGAAATCAGTTAGGATCAAGATAAGGCCAATATTGAAAAAAAAAAAAAAAGGTCCTTAATATACTTATTTCAAATTCTCATTCCCTGATAGTCCAGAATCTATCCAGCAGAAATGATCAACAAAGGACCCTGAAAATGACAATGAACTACTTATCACATGCTCATTACCAGAGTTAAGTAACGAGTTTTTTTTTTAATTGTACTTATAGCTTAATGTTGCACTACTACAGATGGTTCTACATCAGCCAAGATAATATAGCTCAACAATGACCCTTTACACCTGAAAGAGCAAAATTAAATTTATAACTATATATAAGATACATGCCATGTGATTAATTTTTAATGCCTTTAACTTCCTACAATGTAAAGGCCTAGTATAGCACATCAATAAACTTAGTCTCTAATTTAATCTTTATTTTTATGTTATTATGATGTATATTACATAAGTGATTCATTCATTAGATAAATGAGATTGAACAAGCATAGGGAGATATTTAGCCAATTAAATAAAAGCAGTTTATACTTCTAGATCTTGCTTTATGAATAATGATTGTGATTTGCAGCAAAATGCTTAATTTCTCATTTCCTAGTCTGTAAAACAAAAGGGTAAGGCAAAATGATTTCTACAATTCCTCTGAGATTTAACAGGTTGTTTCTTCCAATTCTTTCTGAAAACAAGATTTTCTTAGCAATATCATATTAGGCCTTTCCTTGTAGTGGTGCTTTTATTTATCACTGCATATCTTTGTAGAAATCCTGACTTAAGATAACAGTCATTCCTACTGATGAAATGCATTCAAGGAGATGGTTGATAAAAGTTTTTCATGGCCTCAACAGTGGACTGTATCAACACAAAACAGGTGGTGTCCAAATATGTGAATGCCTTCACCACATATGCTGACTTCTCTGCTCTGACTAAACTTACTAAGAATGAAGAACTACAACTACTATTACAGTACAGAAACTGCACATTTGAAATGATTAACATTCATTATTTGCTACTAGTTTAATTTATTTGGTCCAAAGACTGTATTTATTAAAGCCCTGAGTCTGGGTTAATTTATATAGGGACTAAACACTGACCTCCCAATTTAGCCACAGAATGACACTAAATAACTTTAAAAAATACATGTTTACCTGTTGTGACCATTTTACTGCTTTCTCTGTTAGGTATTTGTATACAACTGGCCTCCCAACTAAATAGGAGAGCATATAGCAGAATGAGGCACCGAGTCCAGAACACTAGGAAATAACAAGAAGCCATAAGCATTGTGTACTTTTCCATCTTAGTCACATGGATATACTCACTTAAAGAAAAGCTCAACTAGTATATATTTTGGGGGGTTAAGGGAGGGTACTCTACATGACATCTCTTGTGCAGAGAACAAGAACCCATTTGATCTAGCCCCTTCTCAGACAAAAGTATAACTAAAATGAGAACAGCTAAAACAAACTGGCGCTTGTGATTAAACTTAGTGATTTATCCAAATAGTTAATGATAGCCTCTAGCCTAAGAATAAAACTCAAAAGAGTGAATCCTTTCTTCAATTGCTATGCTTCAAAATACCACCTCCAGCCCTGGACTTAACTCACTGTCCAAAACTCTTGGACTATTTAAATTACAAAACACAATAGGAAGTAAAGGCTAAAACAGAGCCTGTAATTGCAATTAAGTCTGTGGTGCTCCTGTTCTAGGAAAAAAACGAACTATAACATTTGCTTATTGGGGGACTTAAAAGATCACCTCTTAAAACTAATGAGTTTATGTTTACACAAACTAGTAGGACCAGATGCCATCCTTCTCCCTCATCATTCTATCAAAGCTACTTTTTTTCTAGTTTCCCAAATTCATTTTATATACTTACCAAACAAACAAGAAATAAGGCTAGTGGAAAGGGATAAAGAAACCCTGAGAGTATACTGAGAAATATAGAACCCGGAATGGCAAATGTTTGCAAGCTGTTAACTTCTAGGTTAAGGATTAAAACATAATAAAATGGAATTTTTAAAAGACAAACATTTCAGGAATAAAGTATCAATACAGAAGTTACCATGTTAATAAGATTACATCCTTATCTCATTATTAAGAAAGTAAAATTATATCTAAAAGTTTAAAAAACCTATGACTCAGTTACGATGACTGTAACTCTAAATTGACCATTTTCTAGCATTATTATAAATACAATGCTGTTAAGAATGTGTTACTGAAAGAAAAACCAAGACAAATAACCAATATGGACCAGATAAAGAATCAGGCACTTTGGCAAAAGAAACAAAAGAAAACAAGAGAGAGAGAGAGAGAGAGAAGAGATCAAAAGTCTTCAGTAATCATATGCTTCTCTAATGCATTGCATTTACTCCTAAATGTGTTCAGGAAACATGGTTTCCTTGGAAATCTAGGGTTTAAGTAATTACTTGTTTCTAATTTAACTCATAAACATTTACCTCAATGCACTACTCATTAAAAAAAGGATAGGGGGTCACAAAATAGAGTAAAGATCACCAACCTTATTTTTAAAACAGGGTTATGCTTTTTTATTATTTTTTGCTTGCTCCCAGTTTCGGTCTGGAATCCCCCCAATACCTTTTAAAAACTCCTAACATGATTTACTTACAAGTCAGTCAGAGTGAATTCCCTCAATCTCTATCCTTCTTTTAAAAATTCCATCTTCACCTAGTCTCCTACTCTCTTTTCCCTCTAGTTCATGTTTTCATCTTAATCTCCTCTTTCTTCTTCCTGACTTTTCCTCTTCAGTTCCTTGCTCTTCCACAGGATCCCTCCTGTATAAACCCACTCTGATGCCTATAAACTCCATAAAACCAAGGCTTTCCTTGACCTTGACCTCCTCACAAGAGATTCTCTCCCTGTCTTCTTGCAACCTTCCTCATCCACCCGTCTCCTGGCCAAAAGTAATGATTCTTTCCTGTTTATTTTTTCATTCTAACTGAGTTTATAAAATATTTACTTGGTTCTGAAGTCAAATCCTCACAATGAAGTACATCTAGAGAAGTTTCACTTCCACCCTGTGTCATCTCTCTCCCCAAAGGTAAACATTGTATTGGCTTTTAAAGATAACCTTTCTTGAGGTGCCTGGGTACCTTAGTCAGTTAGGTGTACAATTTCAACTCAGGTCTGATCAGTTTTGTGAGTTTGAATCCCATGACTGGCTCCGTTCTGACAGCTTTAAGCCTGGAGCCTGCTTCAGATTCTCTCTCTCTCTCTACCCCTCCTCTACTTGTGCTCTCTCAAAAATGAATAAACATTAAAAAAAATAATAAAGATATCCTTTCTTTTCAAAAAAAGATAACAAAATGATCTCCATATGTATGTGTGTACTCATATCATCCTCCCCTGCTTAGATAAAACACAGCATACTGACCTACTATTCTGCACCTTGCTCTTTTCATTTAACATTATATGCTGGAGGTAAGAATGCCTTAATCACATAGAGACATTTCTCATTTTTGAATAGCTACAGAATACACTGCAGTGATTAGACTAACCGTGGCTTCTTCAACCGGTCCCCTACTGACATTTCGGTATGGATACTTCGATTTGAATATTTAAAATTCTGCATGTCCTAAATCAAAGTAAATGTTATTTTCCTTTCCCAACCCTAAACACGGTCCTCTGCCTATTCCCTTTTTCTCTAAATGGCCCAAAATACAAAGTTAAATAAAAGTAACCACCAAGAACAAAACTGGCATAATACTGTTAACCATTGAAACTGGATGATGGGTATACAGGAGTCCACTGTATGATTTTTCTCTACTTTTGTGTAGGTTTAAACTTTTCTTTAATGAAAGAAATTTTTAAGTTACTCTGTGATTTTAGTCTTAGGGAAATAAAAAAGAGATGATGGTGACACTTTTAATGTCATCCATAGCTCAAAAGTCTTCAGTGACTCCCCAATACCACTGAATATTCTAAACTCCCTAAATTCCCTAGCCTGGTACTACAGTCTGAGTGCAGTGTCTAGCCTATCTCTCTATACTTATTTCTCTGTCCTCCCCTATTTACTCCCTATACTCCAACTGAACTGGATGACTGATCACTCGTTAACCACACCCTGTGCTTGTAAACTTTGTTCTAGATTCGCTCTAACCAGAATGATACTGTCTCTACCCATAATTCCCTATTGCCCCAGATGGTAATAGTTGCTCAACCCTTGAATGCTCACTAGATTTGTACTTAGCATATAATTAGTAACTCAAAAAACTGATTATGAATAAAATAAGTAATTATAATGTAAAAAGTCATTTATATTCAAGAGTTTGAAGTTAGAGAATACCAGTAAAGGTACTAGTACTACATTGCTGAAGACAGTGGCCACTAGCCACATGTAGCTATGGAGACACTGAAATGTGTGTAGTCTGAACTGAAGTGCTATGAGTACAAAATACACAAATTTCAAAGACTTAGTATGAAAAAAAGAATGTAAAATATCTCAATTTTTATGTTGATTATGCGTTAAAATGATACTATTTTGATACACTCGTTCAAGTAAACTGTGTTACTTAAACTGATTTTAAGTGTTTTTTTTACTTTTTCTAATGTGCCAACTAGAAAATTTTAAAATTACATGTAGTTCACATTATTATATTTCTTTCTATTAATCAACACTGTATCAGTTATATGCCCTAAGATAGTCTCTGTCATTTGTTCACTGAGTTTCAAAAAGTACCTTTTTAATACAGAGCTTAAGATTCAAAAGTGAAAATAGAAAATTATAAGACAACATAAATTTAACAAATACTATAAAAATCTAAAATGAGATGTGAAATCATTACAATCACTTATCAAGGCAACAATAACAGTATGCAATAAAGCCTTCTGAACTGACAATATTACCCAATATATATGTTTTTACTATTAACCAATATTTAAAATTTAAAACTTAGGGGCACCTAGCTAGCTCAGTCAGTTAAGTGTCTGACTTTGGCTCAGATAGTGATCTCGCGGTCCTTGAGTTCAAGCCCCACTCTGAGCTGTCAGCACAGAGCCCGAAGCCTGCTTTGGATTCTGTGTCTCCCTCTCTCTGCACCTCCCCCACTCATACTCTGTCTCTCTCTCTCTCTCAAAAATAAATAAACATTAAAAAACAATTAAAAAATAAACAAATTTAAAACTTCAAACCAAATGTATTTTGTAATAATAAAACCATTCTTAAAAAAAAAAAAAAACCATTCTTATACTTTAAATTCATTTTCTACAGGGCAGTTTATACTTTTCTACTAATTTGCATATGGATATTTAAACAACTAGGTTATAACATTTATTACCCCAGAGACTGTCAAGATCCATTTATGCTAACTGGTTGACTGTTCTTATAGGTGGGTATCCCCTTTATTCCTCAGCCATGTATCCCTCCCAAAGCTAAGAGGCAAAATAGGGCAAAAAAACCCAAGATAACTTTCCAAAGTAAACAAAAACTATATGCCTTGTTCACAAAACCTTTTTAAAAGCCAAATAAAAAAACCAAATTTTTATCTTACTTAGAGAAAATATTTTAATTTATAATTAAAGTTTTTAGAGGCAAAATAACCTTTAAGTCTAACACTATGGTTTTCCCAGATACATTTAAAAATGGAATTAGTAGGAAAAGGCAGCAGTTATGAATTTCTTAAAACACTTTATACATTATTAAATTACTTTGCAAATAGCTACAAAATAACCTGCTGAAAGACGAATGCATAATAATTATTCCCTAAATTTTTCCCGAATTTGAATTGTTCTCATGATAAATAGGAAGGATAATGACAAAGTGCCTAGTATTCTTACTAGGTAGATAAAGGAATGTTTGTATTATCAGCAAAAGTTTTTGTTAACATACTTATAACAAACTGCTTATGCTAGAAATAACTGGTCCAGGATATTTAAGAATATACTCACAATATTTGTGTAAGGAGGCAAGTATAGAAAAACTATGTATGTTAAATATGTAACATCTAATTTAATCTAAATCCAAGAAAAGAAAATGCTAATCAATTTTACAAGAAAAGGTTTAAATTGAGAAGTCCAATAGCCAAAAGAAATTCAGGAAATAAAAGAGGAAGCAAGAACAGAAACAGTTTGAGAGAATTTAAAAAGTAACTAGTTTAACTTTTAAAAATAAATGCTGGTTTAAAAAGGATAATGATTACTTTTACAGAATCAAGACATAATGTGCTTCATTAAATGAGAAGATTTGAAAATAGGTTGGATTAAAATAAAAGATACAAAAATCGGATTAAAGTTAAAGCCCATAACTGGAAGACTAATCATCAGTAGCACAAGCAGTTTGAAAATATGTACAGAGAAAAAAGCTATTTTCCTGACTAGTTAATACAACATATATTTCTATAAAACAAAGAAATACATACCAAGGTTTATTTTAAAAATTTATATCTTTGAATGACTAATTTTCCACTTAAGATCTTTCTACAAAGAAACCCTTAAATGGAAGAAAAAAACATGAACAAAAAGATTTATAACAACATGTAGAAAAGAAAAAAATTAATTACAAGTTATATCTTCAAACCTAAGGGAATATTTTTTAAATTTTGCCGTGGTGACTATTCAAATAATTAAACTAAATTAAAATAACCAATTAACTAATACAATCATAAATTAAATAGATTATTAATTATCTTGAATAATGTAGAGGAAAGGAAAATGTTTATAAGTGAAATAAGCAGAATACAAAAGAATTGGTAGTAAATATGAAAAAAAATAATAATAACTGAGTTGAGGAGATTGGTGTAAAATGAGAATTTTTTTCCATTTTAATTTTTCAATATTTTATTTAATATTATTACATAGAATAACTACTAAAAGAAAAAAACAGTTATGCATAACTAAACAGACCTTTTAAGAACTCTTTCTTAAACAAAACTAGATTACAGTTTTTTCAGTTAAAAGGATACAAAATATATGTAGCAAAATAAGCTACAAGTACTTGTACATAAAAGGTGTCCTTATATTTGGATAAAACTTTTCCTAGAGCCTTGGCATCATCCATATCTCTGGGAACCTTCATATTCACTCTTTCTTCTCTAAGGAAATAAAATTAAAGTGAAAAATTTTAAAGCAGAAATTTGCCAAGATAATTAATATGAAAATCAAGTTCAAAACATGAAGTTTTATCCAAAATGATTTGGCGCCTTGATCTGTGTTATAGTAACCATAAATTCATTAAGTTTTAAGTTCAAAAGTCTATAAATTATTTGTCTTTAATGATTTAATGTAATTTCTTGAGATATGTAATCTACGTATGAAAGTTCAGAATGACTAAACTAAATTAGGTTAAAAGCATTTGCACCAATACTGGTATAAATTTTGAATTAAGAACTGGACTAATGATGTTAGCATATTCAAAACATATTTAACATCATTTTGGGTAATCCTCATGATAAGCTAAAATCAATTATTAATTACAACTAAAATTAAGTAAAATTTTTGATGAATTTACAGTTCACATATTTTCTGGAAACATTTTTCCTTTTCTATTAACTTTATAATTGGTGTCTTATTTGGAACTGAATGATTTCTTGCTTATAAAAGGCTCAAATAATTACATTTGTGTTTAATGCATATTATGCCCATTTGTTTACATGATAAAATTTAACTGATCTTGCAGAACGATGATAGACTGCTGCCTAATTTCTATAAAAATAGTAGGTAAACTATTTTCTAATTTATAAATGAAAAAACCAAAAAACTCTTTATAGGGGTGTGCACATACGTATACACACACACACACACACAGAGAAATAAGCAGAACAGAACAGGTTTATAACAGCACACTTGTATACAAGTGATGTTACCATTCTTAGAGCAGACTGGGAGCAAAGGCAACTTTAATCCATACTCTATACTCCTGCCCTCTTTTAGTCAGATCTTTATTGCCTCCCCGATCAAAACCAGAAAGGATCTAAAATTCAATCATACTAATATTATCCTAACAATATAACATGCTAGCCTCCCAAAGGCATTTTACACAGACATATGAAATCAAAGTATGAAAATAAAAATAAAAATTTAATTAGAAAATTTCAAGCATGAGGAATTGTTAATGAAAGGAATTTAGAGGAAATAGGAACTTGCAAACACCTTGAAATAGCATTTCACAGTTCTTCATTTCCACACTAATCTGACTCTGATAGAAAGTCTAACTACATTTTAGTAAGTCCTTTATGTAATTTATGATTATAAAGGGTGGTATTACTGTGGTTAAACAGCCCTGGGATATTTTGCTTTCTTAAAGTATGTTTCAGTTCCATTATTTCTTCCCTAAAATTCAAAAAACTCTGAAAACCAAAAAGTTCTTCATATTCTTGCCAGCAAAAATTGACCCACACTGATATAATTATTTATAGTCTTTTATGATGCCCATTCCTCTGCAAAAATTATGAATGTATTTGATTATGGGATGCTGCCCCAGACCCTGCTAGAGGTACTACATAATAGACAGTATTTGTTCCATGTCATCTGTCCAAAATGGAAAAATTCTAACTTCTGAAACACATTTCACCCCAAGTTTTGGCTAAGGAATTCTGGATGTATATTAGATAAAATAATACAAGGTGTTTTTTTTTTTTTTTAAACAAAGCCCATTTCACTGTGAAAACTACCATTCAGATCATATCATTTCCATAAAACAGGGAAAAGAAAAAGAGGTAGAGGAGAGAGATGTGGTAGGGATAGAAATGGATGAATAGAAACAGACAAACTGATCACAAGAAGGAAGGGAGAAAACATGGATGGAAAGGCAGGGAAAGCAGAGAAGAGCATCAATGTTTTTTCAAACTACAGATCAGTAACTTTTATGGATTTTAAAATAAGCTTGCTTGGTCACTACTAGCATTAAAAAATAAAATAAACAGAGTAATTTAGAAAATATCAGAGACCACCACCTGTTTCAGGAAACTTGAAGAGACAGGCACATGCCTACAGGATCATGACATAAAAATCTATTTCTTAATTTGGTTATGTATTTTTTTTTTTAATTTGAAAGCCATTAGAAAGATGAGGCTTTAATTAGAGAAGCAGTGCTAGGAAAACCCTACATAGACAATCAGGAGGCATACGTGGGAAGGAGTACTTAACTAACAGTGTCACTGAAGACTTGCTACAAATCATGAAAGCTAATATATAATCACCATGACCGTTCTGTTGGTTCACATTTGTTTAACTTTTAATCCACTTTATCTACAAATGTCTAGGCAATTTTTGGGTTTCTTCTGTATACTTACTCACTAAGCTGAGGAAAATTTTTATATACCAAAAACATAACAAAAGCTGCAGATAAGAAAATGGACACCAATATAAGAAGTGACATTCTTGCTGACCCAGCTTCTGCACATGCTTTTTCTGAAAGGAGAGAAAAAGAAAGCTATAATTAAGATAAATATTTTAAAAAGACAGTATTCCAAGTGAGCAAATAATTTCCTTAAAGACTTTCCTCCCCCATAAACTGTTCACACTTTTGCCCAAACAGTTTTCACATAAAATTTTAACTACTGACGTTATTTGCTGTTTATTAACCAGGCATATTATTTTTGGGGGCTATATCTATTTCAGAAGCATGAAAAACAGAACACCAGAATTTGTAGCACTGATTTGCTGATAAGCCGAAGGGGAAAAAAGGCCATTGCTCTAGATTACTATCACTGACTTTCATATTTATGTATCTATATTGGGAGCTGACAGCATAGACAGAATGGCCTCTTAGGAAAAATGAGGTAATATGGCAATTACTTCAACTGTCACAAGAACCCAGAGACTGACTAATACAACTGGTGAATGTTAATACAGTACTTTCTTTTTACACCAAGGACTTCAGAATATAGTTGAGCCTCAAATGTTTTGGGTGGCTCTCTGGGACTCCAAGAATGGCAGAATTTGTTCACATTCCCTCACAAGGTAATCTTCATGTTATCTGAAAAATTATACGCAGGATAAAAGTAATAGGGTGCATGGGTGGCTCAGTTAGTTGAGTGTCTAACTCTTGATTTTGGCTCAGGTCATGATCCCAGCGTCGTGGGATCGAGCCCTGTGTCAGGCTCCTCACTGAGTGTGGAGCTTGCTTAAGATTCTCTCCCTCTGGGGGCACCTGGTGGCTCAGTTGGTTAAGTGTCTTACTTCGGCTCAGGTCATGATCTCACGGTTCGTGGGTTCCAACCCCGCATCAGGCTCTGTGCTGACAGCTAGCTCAGAGCCTGGAGCGTGTTTCGGATTTCTGTGTCTCCCTCTCTCTCTGACCCTCCCCTGCTCAGGCTGTCTCTCTCTCTCTCTCAGAAATAAATAAAACAGAGAAGGACAGATACCATATATTTGCACATGTAGGTGGATTAGAAGGAAGCTAATGGAGGACCATGAGGGAGAAGAAGGGGAAAAATAGTTGGGGAAAGGGAGGGAGGCAAAAGGGAGGGCATTTGGTGGGATGAGCACTGGGTGTTATATGTAGCTCACATGCTCACTTTCCCTCTAAAAATAAAAATAAATTTAAAAATGAAGAGGTAAAAGTATGGAATGAGATCTAGGAAACAGCAAGCCCAAGAATGGCAAGGCTGTTTTTACCAGAAAGTAGTCAGTAGGAAGGCCAAGATACCTCAGTAGTGCTCTCTGGGGAAAAAGTAGAAGTGGTGGCTCAATTTTTATTTTGCACATTTACCATTATCCTATATACATACTTTTAACGTTCAGGGGATTAAAAAATATATACATGCTATAAGGATTATTTTTAGTTCTTGAGAATGAATCTACCACTATGCCCCTCCCTAACTACTGCCTGTGTAACTTTTATACATACTTTTTATGAAGTATCCTAAACAAATGCCTGTACTCTATTTACATTTATATAAATGTATTAGACAGGTATCATTGCACAGTCTAGTAACACCCTCCTCCTCACTGAAACTTTCTCATGTTCCCCTTCCTCTCAAAGCGGCTAATCTTATCAGCCCTATTACAGTTTGATTCCAACACTCTAACTTCCCAAACGATAGACGGCTAACTTGCCCAAGGTTGGACACCTGACTCAAGTAGGAACAATTCATTATTGGCTGCCCAAATTGTCTATTAAAAATTTGAACTAAAAGAGATACTGTTGTCAAGAGATGGTGGGTCTTGAGGCTGAAAGATCAACCAGTGAAGGCCACAGATAACAACAAGGCAAGCCAAAGACATGTACCAGAAAATGTAAGAGGGGAAGTTAAAACAAAAACCCAGAGAGCCGAAGTGGGAGATAGAGCCAACCTACTTGTTAACTTCTAACTTTCCACTTCCCTTGAAACCTGCCTATATTTCATTTCTTGCTCATGGATGCCAGTGAAATTGCCTTTTTTTTTAATGTTTATTTTTGTGAGAGAGAGAGAGAGAGAGACAGAGAGGGGATAGTGGCACAGAGACAGGGAGACACAGAATCTGAAGCAAGCTCCAGGCTCCGCAAGGTCAGCACAGAGCCTGATGCAAGGCTTTGACTCACGAACGGCGATATCATGGCATGAGCCGAAGTTGGACACTTAACCGACTGAGCTGCCCAGGTGCCCTGAGATTGTCTCGTATATATTTATAAGAATCTCCTTTTTTATTGGTGCTAGTTTAAACTTACTTCTGCTCCTTTCAACCAAAAAGCCTTAAGTAAAAGATAAACTTCATTTTTATCCCTTGTCTCATTTTATTGTAGTTTTATATATTTTACAACTGAGTAAGATTTTGCTCAATTCTATGTTAAACATGGAGCAATACACAGCACTTTTTTTTTTTTTAATGTCTTTTTATTTATTTCTAGGAGAGAGAGAGAGACACAACGTGAGCAGGGGAGGGTCAGAGAGAGAGGGAGTCACAGACTCCGAAACAGGCTCCAGGCTCTGAGCTGGCAGTCAGCACAAATCCCGACACAGGGCTCAAACCCACGAATTGCGAGATCATGACCTGAGCCGAAGTCGGACGCTTAACCGACTAAGCCACCCAGATGCCCCAGCCACTTTACCTAATTTATAGGTAAGTAAATAGAGGCCCTAAGGAGAGTTGCACTATCTATTAAAAAAATTCCTAAGCAACCAAATGGCATAAAGTATTTCCCCCAAAGCCCTTTAATATCATCTATTTATAATCAGCACATAATTTCTGCTGTAACACACATTGCTTAGGTTAGTGCTTTGACATACTTGATATAAATTATTCTTATCTGTTCATTAAAGCTGACTTTCTAAAAGACAATATTATTATCAAGTTCTAGTATGTGAACAGTAAAGTTAAAAAAAAGACTTTACTGGGGTGCCTGGGTGGCTCAGCTGGTTAAGCATCCAACTTTGGCTCAGGTCATGATCTCCCAGTCTGTGAGTTCAAGCCCTGTATTGGGCTCTGTGCTGTCAGTTCAGAGCCTGGAACCTGCTTCGTATTCTGTGTCTCCCTCTCTGTCTACCCCTCTCCCCGTTACGTTCGGTCTCTCAAAAAATGAATAAATTTTTTTTTTAATGTTNCCAGGCGCCCCCCCCTTTTTTTTTTTCAAAAAATGAATAAATGTTTTAAAAAATTGAAAAAAAAATAAAATTAAACTATAATATTTTTCTTCCCATTATAATTTGCCAGTTCTAAGTAACGAGTCAGAGGGGAGAAAGGTGTCAGGCAACATTTAACTGGACTACAGAACACTACCCTGAATGTTCCCAGAGTACACATTTCTCTACTTGTTATCTTTTTTTTTTTTAATGTTTTATTTATTTCTGAGAGAGAGACAGTATGAGAAGGGGAGGGTCAGAGAGAGAGGGAGACACAGAATCTGAAACAGGCTCTGAGCTAGCTGTCAGCACAGAGCCTGACGTGGGGCCCGACCACAAACCGTGAGATCATGACCTGAGCCGAAGTCGGACGCTTAACCAACTGAGCCACTCAGGCACCCCTCTCTACTTGTTATCTTACAGTTGGATGATGAAACACATTGACATTTGAATAAAATTAACCTCCAAGTTGAACTTGATACCTATTTTCTGCACTCTTTAAAATTAGGCAAATTTTTTCAAGCATTGTGTTCAATAGTAACACAGAAAACAACTGATGAGAATGCAAAAACTAAATGACCTTCAATATTGAAGCTCTGCAATATCTTGCAGATATTATGATTCAACAATTATTTTTGGGTATAATTCTATTAAATCCAGAGACTAGCATGTAATTGATTTAGAGTTCTAAACAAATAAAACCTTGTTTTAATGATAATTCTACATCTAAATGTATAGCACACATATTTATAATGTGGCATGTCATTAGCATTCAGAGCTACCCACAACAGTACTTTATAAATTTATTAACCTTCACATCTTCCATCATACTAATTCCCAATCTGAATTATCCCCATTATCTGCTTTCCGACTTCCTCCCAGGCCAAAGATACTATTAGAGAGAGTCAAGATTATGTTCTCTTAGCCTACAAGCTCACGTTTTTCTATCTTCAACTAAGGTTATCACTAGCAAACATCAATCCTTTCACAGCACTCTCCAAAAGGGCTATTTCAAGTCTTTTTAAGCCTTTAATTCTACCTTCATTTATTCAAAAACAATGACACTGCCTCCACACTTCAGTGAGCTTCCTGATATCTACCTTAAGATCTATTCCCCAAATTATCCTCCCTTGTCCCTTTCCCCTTATCTTTGCATTAAATGACTAAACACTTCCTTCCAGATTCTGCTCAAAGAATTGGCTCTTCTCTATTCACCCAGTATCTTCAATTCTTCCTCTTCAGAGCATGTTTTCTCTAACTCCATTCTGAAAAGTCATAACCTTAATGGTCCTATAGCAGCTCCCTATTTTCGTTATTATTTTCATATCACAATCTTTTGAGAGGTACCTGGGTGGCTCAGTCAGTTGATCCCAGGGTTGTGGGATCAAGACTTGAGTTAGGTTCCACATTGATCGTGGAGCTTGCTTTAGATTAATATTCTCTCTCTCTCTCTCTCTCTCCCCCCCCACCCCTCTCCCCTACTCACTCTCTCTCTAAAGGAAAAAAAAAAAAAACCCAACAACTAAAGAATTAAAAATAAACCAAAAACTTTTGAAAAGCAAAATCTGTCTAAATCTGCAAGATCTTAGGAATGGCTCTACTGGTCATCAAGTCCACTGGTTCTCAACATTTAGTGTTTTCTAAACCTACATGATCCTACCATGAAGAAGGAAAACACCCATCTCTTTATAGGGACTCTAACAAGTTTTCAAGGTCACAAGAATCTACTGCAGTATTTTCGTAAGTAAATTTAATTTCAAGGGCTTTAGAATTTAATTATTAAATTATCAAAATCAAAAACAATAATCATTATACAAAAATCAAATAAAAAATGGTAGCAGTATCAAGTATAAATGTAAACATTTAAGATAACTATAAAATACAAATAGGGGCGCCTGGGTGGCTTAGTCGGTTAAGCGTCCGGCTTTCGCTTAGGTCATGATCTCGCGGTTCGTGGGTTCGAGCCCCGCATTGGGCTCTGTGCTGACTGCCAGCTCAGAGCCTGGAGCCTATTTCAGTCTGTGACTCCCTCTCTCTCTGACCCTCCCCTGCTCACGCTGTCTCTCTCTCTCTCTCCTAGAAATAAATAAAACATTAAAAAAATTTAAAAAAAATAAATAAAATACAAATAACTAACTAGTACACACACAAAGCATGTTTGTAGCTAGCAGACAAAATGGCACTACCAATTTTGTATGAAAGAACATTCTCTAATGCTTATACCCTGCAACTGTGCTGCCATTCAATCCATATACCCTCACTCTCATTTAACCACTTTCAGATGCTTCCCACCACCATTCACTGAAGCCTGAGCTTAAGCTTATAGTAATTTTCTTCATAATCCTAAAAGATTCATCATCCATTTATATGATCCACCCAGCCTCAAAATTCTTTGAGGTTCATTTCTGTTCAACTTTAGCCACCCACTTCCAGTGACACACTAGGTTCTCACATCCGGAGACTGCTCTACCTGGGACATTTTAAAATCCAATATGCTATTCTTTGATCACCTTTATTCTTTGGTGAGTTTATTTCCTCCATTTTCTCCCTTCTGTTGGGCTCCTCACTTTTCTTCCTTCCATGCCCAACCTGGATTTCATGGTGTATCTAAAGCAACACCTTTGACTGGAGTCCTTATCCTTTTCTTATATCTAATCTAACCCAATAACAGTTCACCTTCTTCACTACGATGGTTGAGGACAAACAGAGAAAAATCATGAATGACAGAGCTCGGCCTTTGGGAAAACTGACTTAGCCTCATTCCTACTCCCATTTTTTTAGGCATCAAACATGAATCAGGTTGAGCCAATCTGATAACAGTGATAGGTTCAGAGACAAGCATTTAATCTGAGACAGTCTAAGCATAGTGAATATTTAGATTTTTATTGGCAATGCTAGGAAAAACATTATCAAAGTTATCAAGGAAGCATTTAGCTTACCTGGACCTTCAAGAGAAATCAACCTTAAGGTAAAGCTGACATCTAAGATATGAAAGAAATCTGATCCTGATGATATCATTGGGCCACTGGTTCCAGACTAAAGCCAGTGAATCCCGCTTAATCTCGCAACTTTTTAGTTATATAAACCAATCAATCTCCTTTCAGCAAGGGTTTCAATTATATTTTCTATTGATGATAAGCACAAGAATCCTGATACATAATATTTGGGTTGAGACTGGCATCAATAAATTATACTAATACCTTGGTTGACGTCCAATTGCCAATTTTAGTTTTAATTCCTGGTTATCAGTAATCAGAGCTTTCTTCTTCCTCTAAGCCAGTACCTTGCTCATAGTAGATGCTCAGAGAATATTTACGGAACCAAATGAGCAAGGCAGGATCTGGAACAGGCATCTGAGAGGGGTGTCTTATCCAAATTTGAACATTGTCTTCTAAAAACAGTAAAACCAACTTTGGAACAATGTTTCTTAAAGATTTTTGGCTACGACCATAATGAAAGCTTTATATCATGATTAGTACACAAAAAAAATCTATAAAACTTAAAAATAAAATTCAAAGAACACTTGCGCTCTACTATATGTGAAGCACTCTATTTTCTCTTCCATTTTTTAAAATGTCTCANTCACGCTGTCTCTCTCTCTCCTAGAAATAAATAAAAAAATTTTTTAAAAAAAAAAAAGAAAGAAATAAAAACATAAAATAAATAAATAAAATGTCTCATCATTACCCATCAAATTGATCTCACACTGCTCACAGGATGATGATCTATATATATTTAAAAAACCCACACACAGTCCTAGTAGTTCTCTCAAATCAAAGCGGGAAACTTCTATGACTTGCTAGTAAACAGATCAGACAAGGCAGATTACACAGAAGAAAATAAAATACCCTGGTCCAAGCACCCTTGCATGTAGATCAGATCAAGAGCCTCTTGAGTGCCTCTACTTCTTGTCTTACTTCCCCTTCCTCATCATGCAAGAATTAGACTTTCAGTGTTATTATCTTGCTCAAGTCTTTACAGCAGTCCTCAGTCTATAAGACTCACATGTTAGACTAGAGATCAGAGTCATGGCAAGGAATCCACTAAATGTCCCAAACACTGCATGTAGCGTGTAAAATATTTCAAGCATATTACACAATGACAATTATTTGTCAAAGTAACATGCATGTATTTCTCAATCAAGAGTTACTAAAATTTGGGGCACCTATGTGGCTCAGTGGGTTAAGCGTCCAACTCTTGATTTTGGCTCATGTCATGACCTCACAGTTCGTGAGACTGAGCCCCATGTCAAGCTTTGTGCTGACAGTACAGAGCCTGCTTGGGATTCTGTCTCCTTCTCTCTCTGTCCCTCCCCACTTGCTCTCTCTCTCTCTAAAAAATACAAACATTAAAAAAAAAAAAGGTTACTGGGGATGAGCACTGGGTGTTAAATGGAAACCAACTTGACAATAAATTATTAAAAAAAGTTACTAAAAATTTTTTTCTCTTCTCCAAAACCTTTAATTTTTTGAAATGTTAAACCAGATACCATCTGCAATTAACAAAAATTGCTTTTCATAATCTGGAAAATTTGTTGCTAAGTAGTTACTAATGACATCACACCACCGACTGATTATATTACCATAAACAACAAACCCTATCAAGTAAGGGATCTACAAAATCTTTTGCCCAGAGAAAGAATTTCTAACACTAATTAAAGAGATAGACAGTTTCTCACAGAAACAGAGAGGCAGGGAAGAAAAAAGAGGCACCTGGGTGGCTCAGTCAGTTAAGCGTCTGACTTTGGCTCAGGTCATGATCTCATGGTTCGTGGGTTCGAGCCCTGCGTCAGGCTCTGTGCTGACAGCTAGCTCAGAGCTTGGAGCCTGTTTCAGATTCTGTATCTCCCTCTCTCTCTCAGAAATAAATAAAACATTTAAAAAAATTTTTTTTAGAAAGAAAAAAAGAAAAACACTGTGAATCACTAATTAACGGGATGGATCAAAAAACTAACTTTGCAATGAGGTACCTGGGTGGTTTGGTCGGTTAAGTGACTACTCTTGATTTCAGCTCAGGTCATGATCTCATGGTTTGTAAGTTCAAATCCCACATCTGGCTCTGCAGTAGCAGTGAGGAGCTTCCTTGGGATTCTCTCTCTCTCTCAAAATAAATAAATAAATATTTAAAAAAATAACTCTGCACTGAAATCCCTCTGTATCAACATTATTTTGATTATGGCCAGCCTTATCTCCTACTACACCCAACAGAAATCCTCCACTCCTGACAAATTAATATTAATGTTTACTGACATAAAGATTCACCTAACTTTCCAGTTTAATGTTTCTCCCATCCAGAATCCCCTTACCTTCTCTCTAACAATGCAAACCCTACTTCTTCCTGAAGGCATGCCTTCACATCTCCCTCTATCCTTCTATAGATGTGTAGTCCACAGAAGTCATTTGATAGCATCATAAAAATAATTGTGTTGAATGGGTCATTGTAATGATAAGATAAACAATTATAAAAGCACTCTGAAGGTTTCAAGGTTTTATTTTCGGAATAACTTTAGGTTGAAGCCACAAAAAAAAAATCAGTAATAAAAAACTGACTGCTAACGTAAACCAAATGACAAACTTTAGAAATGCCCTATCTAGAAAATACTTCTTCAGGAAACACTTGGATTATTGTCAACCCTCCATAGCAGCATCGTCAAAACAATGTTCCTTTAATTTAGAGTGGATTTATACTTAAACAACATTTCTGGGTTTTTGAAGTTATTTGGCAAATACATAAAGCCTAAAAAGCCAGATTAGACTAGAGATGTTTTAAATTATTTGAATAAAATACCATTTTCTGCAGGATGTTCTTTTTTTTTTTTTTAACTTAATATATTTTAGGGGCGCCTGGGTGGCTCAGTCGGTTAAGCGTCCGACTTCTGCTCACGTCATGATCCCTCACGTCATGATCCCGCGGTTAGTGGGTTCGAGCCCCGAGGCGGGCTCTGTGCTGACAGCCAGCTCAGAGCCTGGAGCCTGTTTCAGATTCTGTGTCTTCCTCTCTCTCTGCCCCTCCCCAGCTCGTGCTCTGTCTCTCTCTGTCTCAAAAATAAATAAACGTTAAAAAATTTTTTAAATATATTTTAAATTTCAGCTGAATGTTAAAAATATTATCTTTATACTTAAAAAGCTACATTTTATTTTTTTGTTTGTTTCAATTTTTTTTTTTTTTACAAATAGTTTATTGTCAAATTAGTTTCCACATAACACTCAGTGCTCATCCCCAAAAGTGTCCTCCTCCATGCCCATCCCCCCCTCCCCAAGATACATTTTAAAGTGTGCAATACCTTATCGTTGACTATACTTATGATGTTGCTAGGCAATCTTCAAAGACCCTCTCCCTACCCATCACCCGTGGTGGAACACAATGTCCATTTGATAGGATCCCTTCAAGTTTATGGGCTTTTTAAAAGGCATTTAAAGGATTTAATCATTTTAACTTATGAAATGCAATGAAAAACTCTATGACAAGATGAAATCAAAGTATTTAGTTTCTAAATATGCTTTCTTCCTAAAATAATACTTAAAGCCCTGAGAAATGCCAGAATGGTGTAATGGAAAAAAGCTTGAGAATGAGAGATTTCAGCTATGATAGTGATTGCTAACATGTATTTAGTCTCCACTTCACACAAGCCATTACATTAAATGCTTTACATTAATTATTTTGTGTAATCCACAGGGCAAGCTAAGCAGATACTATTACTACAATTACCTTTGTCATCTCCACTGTACAGTTTAGACACTGAGTTTTGAAAGATAACAAGTCCAAAGTCATAAGTGGTTGAGCAGGCATTCAAACCCAAGTGTTCCTGCCACTTGGAAGCGAGTGGCACCTGGACATAGTTAAATCCTTGCTCTTCTACTACTCGACTAATTTGCTTTGTGACTTTATGCAAGTTCCATATCCACTCTGGGCCTCCGTTTCCTCATAGGTGAAAATAAAGCAGGAGTGCTGAAGTTCCTTCCAGCTCTATCTAGCTTCAATATTATGAACCTTACAACCTCCCTGAGCTTCAAACAAGCCAGTGTCATTACTTCTTTTAATTGAATTCAACTACAACAGCATTTACGAGGCACCTTCTAAGTAAGTGGTGGGCAGCGGCCCAAGCAAGCCCAGGTCGCCGACCCTCTCTGCTCCCGCGCCCCTGGGTACCAGCAGGCCCCCTCGAAAATCCCCGGGACCGACCGGGGTCCTTTCCATTCCGAAGCCCCTCTGGCACACTCCTGCCTCTGGGCCAACCCCAGCTCTGATTTCGGTTCTACTGACCCTTCAGGTAGTCTCCGCTGCCCTGCGTCGAGAGACCGCGCGTCCCCGCTGCCCTGTCCCCCACAGGGGTCGTGTGGAGTGCCCCCGTCTGCGATCTTTCGGCGACTCTGCCTTTCGCCATGGCTGCTGCAGAGAAGGTGGAGGAAGAGAGATGATGCCGCCCCCTCTTAACAACACCTCCGCCTCAGGCTCCGTACAACACCAGGGGCCACAGGCACAACCACAGCCACTTCCGGGGCGACCACCTCACCTGAGACGACCTCAGCCCCGCGAGCACAATGACGCTCGGCTGAAACCTACAGCGCCCACTCGGAGTTAGCTCCGCCCCGCGCCACCCCCGAGCCTCGCGCGCTCACGCTCGCCCAGTAACCGCGAGACAAGTCAGGGCCCCGGCCCGCCCCATTCACTGCCCCGCCCCTGCCCACGACTGTACAGAGCATGCGCAGTCGCGGCCCCAGAGTCGGTCGTGGCTCGAGG
>NW_027530670.1:1017780-1055511 GCF_008692635.1 Crocuta crocuta | reverse complement strand
AGGACAGAGGCGTCTAATGCGCAGCTTTAATTATCCGGAAGTGCGGTCCCTGAGACTTCAAACCCTTTGTCCCGGCCGCCGGAAGTGCCCACGAGTGATTAGTCGGCGTTTCGCGGCGAATAGTGATTCAGCCTAGTGACTTTACCAATTCCCCTAGCTGCTATCTTCACTCTGTGGGGTTTAGATGTTTCGCTGAAGATGTTGGAAGATATAAAGCCTGAGCCGAACCTATCGTTTAAGTGAAGTTGAGGATCAGAGAGGAGCTATAACCTGTGAAGGTCACAGGGTGGCGGAAAAGGGTTTAGAAGCTTTCCCATTGCCTCTTCCTACCGCCCTTCACTAGCAAACCCAGGTCAGCTCATTTAGCTTTTTCTTTAACTGAGCCCAAACGTGTCGCTTTTGACTGTTAACTTTTTCCACAGTTAAATCTCAGTGTTCATCTTACTCATAGGTGAGTGTATTGGAATTCCCTCTTGAAAGCAACTTGGCAGTCTATATAAAAATACTGCTCCTATCCAGTAATTATATTTCTAGGAAATTATTCCATGGAAATAAGGATACACAGGGAGTTATTCCTAACAGCGTTATTTATTAGTATAATGGTAAATGTGGAAGCAACCTAAAAGCCCAACACTAAAGCATGGTTAAGTTATGGGAGATTATTCAAGGGAACTGTTTTATGTACACAACCTCTGCCTACTTGCATTAAGACCTTCAGTGACCACTCTAGGAGGTAGCTCCCCATTTTATTTCCTTCATGATCGTCATTAAAAGCAATAATTATTTGGGTTATTTGTTTACTTGTTCATTGTTTGCCACTTCGACAATGTGAGCTCTATTAAAGTAAGGGTCTGGTCTTTTTGTTCACCATTGTATCCCCCAGCAGCTGACAGAGTGCTAGCATGTAAGTGGGCATTCAATAAATTCGTTGAATTAGTTCAACCATGGAAAAATGTATTTGTGAAGAGATTAATAATGTGGACAATGCTTATTTTAAAATTCAAAGTGGGGCGTGTGGGTAAAGCGACCAACTCTTGATTTCAATTCAGGTCATGATTTCATGATAGTTGGTGGGGATCAAGCCCCCAGTGCAGAGCCTGCTTGGGCTTCGCTTTCTTCTCTCTGTCCCTGTCCTACTTGTGCACTCACGCTAGCGCTCTCTCTTAAAATAAATAAATTTTTAAAAAATGAAAAGACAAAAATTCAAAAAAGTATAAAAAACAAAAATATTAAATACATAAGCAAGTAAATTTATATTTTTGGGATAGAGAAAGTCTTTTCGTTTTGTTCCTGTATTTTTATTTATTTCGTTAAGGTAATCTCTATGCCCAGCTTGGGGCTCAAACTCCTGACCCCAAGATGAAAAGTCACATGCTCCACCCACTGAGCCGGTGAGGTATCCCAGGATAGAGAAAGTCTTCAGTAAGATACAAGTATTTTTTAGCATTTGATACATTTTATTACATAAAAAAATTAAAAAGTATACCAAAAGCACCAAAAGAAAAAAACCTCCAAACCTTAGGAATAGACTGAGAAAAAATATTGCCACATAAATAAGACTTAACTACAAATTGGGACACCTCTCTGGCTCAGTTGGTGGAGCATATGACTCTTGATCTTGAGGTCGTGAGTTCGAGTCCCACAGTAGGTGCAGAGATTACTTTAATTAATTTAAAAATTAAATGATTACTAAAAATCAATAAGAAAAGCACAACTCATCAGAAGAACAAAGTATATGAATAGTCAATTCTCAGAAGAAAAAGTTAAATAGCCAACAAATTAGGAGATAAACAACCTCATTAACACAGTGATAACACTGACTGAGAGGTACATAGAATGCGCTTAGCAGAAGAGAGGGGTAGCTAAATTAGAATGGGTTCCATTGAAGGTCTCCTAGGTAGAATGAATATTAAGATGATTTAAAGGATAAATAGGAAGGGTACCTGGGGGGCTCAGTCATTTGAGTGTCCAACTCTTGATTTCAGCTCAGGTTATGCTCAGGGTGTCAGATAAAATCCCTGCATGGAATCTGCTTAAGATTCTCTCTCTCCTTCTTCCCCTCTTCTGCTCACAAGCTTGTTCTCTCTCTAAAAATAAAAGATAGTAGGAATTAGCAAAAGAAAGAGGAAGGAAACTTGCAAAGGCTGGAAGCTACTACTAATCTCTGAAAAATAAGTGCAAGCAAAGAGTTGGAGAATGGAAAGAAATGAGATGAAGGAGATAAGATAAAGGACTTGTCACAAAGTGCGGGAAGTATGAACTTAATCCTAGGAGATATCTGAAGTCATAGAAGAACTTTTAACTGGAAAGGGACATATTAGGATTTGTATTTACAAATCTTATTCTGACTTCTCAGTGATAGAATTGAGGAGTGCCCCAGTAGCAGCAGAAAGAGAAGGTAAGAAATTGTTATTTTTTAAATAATTTATTTTTTAATTTGCATCCAGGTTGGTTAGCATATAGTGCAACAATGATTTCAGGAATAGATTCCTTAATGCCCCTTACCCATTTAGCCCATCCCCCTCCCACAACCCCTTCAGCAACCTTCTGTTTGTTCTCCATATTTAAGAGTCTCTTATGTTTAGTCCCCCTCCCTCTTATATTATTTTTGCTTCTTTTCCCTTATGTTCATCTGTTTTGTATCTTAAAGTCCTCATATGTCCTCACTTAGCATGATACCCTCTAGTACCATCCATGTAGTTGCAAATGGCAAGATTTCATTCTTTTTGATTGCTGAGTAATACTCCGTTGTATATATATAATACATCTTTATCCATTCATCAGTCGATGGACATTTGGGCTCTTTCCACACTTTGGCTATTGTCTATAGTACTGCTGTAAACATTGGGGTGCATGTGCCCCTTGGAAACATACCTGTATCCCTTGGATAAATACCTAGTAGTACAATTGCTGGGTCGCAGGGTAGTTTTGTTTTTAATTTTTTGAGGAACCTTCATACTGTTTTCCAGAGTGGCTGCACCAGTTTGCATTCCCACCAGCAGTGCAAAAGGGTTCCTCTTTCTCCACATCCTACCCAGCATCTGTCATTGCCTGAGTTGTTCATGTTCGCCATACTGACTGGTGTGAGGTGGTATCTCATTGCAGTTTTGACTTATATTTGCTTGATCATGAGTGATGTTGATCATTTTTTTTTATGTATCAGTGGCCATCTGGAGATCTTCTTTGGAAAAGTGTATATTCATGTCTTTTGACCATTTCTTCAGTGAATTATTTGTTTTTTGGGTGTTAAGTTTGATAAGTTCTTTATAGCTTTTGGAAACTAACCCTTTGTCTGATATGTCATTTGTAAATATCTTCTCCCATCCCATCAGTTGCCTTTTAGTTTTGCTGATTGTTTCCTTCACTGTGCAGAAGCTTTTTCTTTTGATGAGGTCCCAATAGTTCATTTTTGCTTTTGTTTCCCTTGCCTCTGGAGACACATTGAGTAAGAAGTTGCTGCAGCTGAGGTCAAAAAAGTTTTTGCCTTGTTTCTCCTCTAGGATTTGACGGCTTCCTGTCTTATGCGTAGGTCTTTCATATATTTTGAGCTTATTTTTGTGTATGGTATAAGAAAGTGGTCCACATTCATTCTTCTGCATGTCGCTGTCCAGTTTTCCCAACACCATTTGCTGAAGAGACTCTCTTTATTCCATTGGATACTCTTTCCTGCTTTGTCAAAGATTAGTTGGCCATATGTTTGTGGGTCCATTTCTGGGTTCTCCATTCTGTTCCATTGATCTGGGTGTCTGTTTTTGTGCCAGAAGATAAGAAATTATTATAAAACTGGCCTGACCCAGGGTAATGGACTGGAAACAAAGATCTGACATCAGATATAAGAAGATATATGAGAAAAACTACTTTTAAACTTTTATTATTGGGGTGCCTGGGTGGCTCAGTAGGTGAAGTGTCCAACTCTCGATCTCCATCCAGGTCATGATCTCATGGTTTCATGAGTTTGAGACCAGAGTCTGCTTGGGATGCTCCCTCTCCAGAGCTCTCTCTGTGCTTCCCCCATGCATACATGCACACACATAATCTCTCTCTCTCTCAAATAAATAAATATTTAAAAAAACCACTTTTATTTTAATTACATAGTCATTCCAGAAAAATATTGAAAAAGCAAACTATCAGAAAAACATAAAAATCATGATATACTGTCATCTACAGATAATCATGATATTTGGGATTTATCCTTCTGCAATATTAGAAATGTTAAGGAAGTAGACCTAGGGGACTCATGCCCTAATTAGATAAGGATACTAAGTGAGAGGGAAGGGACTAGGGATTAGCAAGTTTCTGATTTAGAAGGCTGAGGGGAATATTTGTGCCTAAGACTCAGGAGATGAGTCAGATTGGAAGGAAAAATGCTGAATTTTGTTTTAGATACCCTCTATCTAAATTTTCTTAGTTCCTTACTCCTTATTTTCTCAGCTAACTGCTCTCATTATGGTCATCATTGGGCTTCTTTTAATTGGATTCAGTGGTCAGTTTTTAGTCATTTGCCACCTCTCTGCATTGCTTAATACATTAACTGCTTCCTTCTTCCTGGTTTCTATGACAACTCTCTGACTACTTAGTAAACTCTTGAAGGTAACTCTTCTTTTCCCCACTCCTTAAATGCTGGTTATTTCCCCCAAGATATTCACTGTCTGCTCAGTCTACAAACTTTCTCTAGGCAATCTTGGCCATGACTTCAAGTCACCACTTTTACATACACAGATGACAAATATTGATCTCAAACACCAGAATAAAACACATAAAGCTTGTTTATACTAGGGTGTACCACACACAAACACTTCAAACTCAGAACATCCAAATCTGAATTCAATATCTTACCTCCCAAAATGTATCCACTCCCTATATTCAAAATCTTGAGAGAGAGTACCATCAGCTCCCCTTTTGCTCAACCCAAAAACCGAAGAATTCTCAGTTTACATTCATTAAATTCAACTTGTTGGGGTGCTTGGGTGGCTCAGTTGGTTGAATGTCTGACTTTGGCTGGGTCATGATCTCACAGTTTGTGGGTTTGAGCCTCACATCAGGCTCTGTGCTGGCGGCTTGGAGCCTGGAGTCCGCTTCAGATTCTTTATCTCCTTCTCTGTCTGTCTGCCCTTCCCCTGCTTGTGCTATGTGTGTGTGTCTCTCTCTCTCAAAAATAAACATTAGAGGGGCGCCTGGGTGGCTTAGTCGGTTGNAGTCTGCGTCTCCCTCTCTCTCTGACCCTCCCCTGCTCATGCTGTCTCTCTCTCTCTCCTAGAAATAAATAAAAATATTTAAAATAAATAAATAAATAAATAAATAAACATTAGAAAAAAATTCAACTTGTTGAATGAATCAATCAATTCCTCCTTGTCTTTCACGCTCACACCCAGTCAAACACTGAGTCTAGTCAGATCACTTAACTCCATACCCACCTCATTC
Source organism: Crocuta crocuta (assembly GCF_008692635.1). NCBI lineage: Eukaryota > Metazoa > Chordata > Mammalia > Carnivora > Hyaenidae > Crocuta > Crocuta crocuta. The sequence continues at coordinate 1,050,090 of NW_027530670.1, read as the reverse complement.
AGATCTCTCCTCTCATTCACCTCTAAGCCATTTTCCACATTACCACTAGAGTGGTCTCTAAGACAACGTCCTGAAGTCCTTCATGACCTGACACAGTTCAAATAGTCTAGCTGACTCCGAATCCAACATGAAAAAGCACTTCAGTGAATAAAAGAAACCATTCTGAACCACATGTAGTGCCCTGAACATACCATACTCATTTGTGCTACTGTGTCCTTACGAAAGTTACCCTTCTGCCTTAAATGTCTTCTCCCCAGTATTTCCCTATGATCAACTGCTGCTTATCTTTGAAGAATTTTCCTAAGGGTACCAGTCCTGATAGGTACTTCTGCTCCTAGATTTCTTCTATTTTAGTAATTATCTAATTATTTTCTAATTGTTTACTTATCTGCCACAAGACTATGAGTACCTTTGGTGAGCCAGCACATTCAATTTAACACATTGAATGCTTTTGAGATACATGAAAGCTCTCCAAATGCATATGATCACTAGATAAATAAAGGTACTAGTCTGTTGCTCAACAGAGATTAAAACAGTCTGATGTTGAAAATACTGATACTTTTGAAAAAAAGGAAGACTGAGGATAGTAGATGTGCACCAGCAGATATAAAAAATATTCTAAAGCTACAGTAATTAAAACAAGGGTGCATTGGAACAAGAAAAAAGTAAAAAATATTCTAAAGCTACAGTAATTTTAAAAAGGGTGTATTGGAACAGGAAAAAGAGGAAAGGTAATTTTTCCTCTAAATTAATGAGATCAAATAAACCTATATAATTATAAGGATTAGTATATGATAAAGGAAGCATTTAAATCAGAAAAAAAAAAAAAGACTATTCACGGGCACCTGGTTCTGTGGAGCATGGGACTCTTGATCTCAGGATTGTGAGTTCAAGCCCTGTGTTTGGTGTAGAGATTACTTAAAAGTAAAATCTTAAAAAGAGAGAGAGATTATTCAATAAATGGTAGTGGGATATTTGACAAATTTTTTAAAAGTCAGATACCTATCATACTATATACAAAGTTAATTATCAAATGATAGCAAAGCTTTAAATTTAAGCAGGCTCCATACTTGGCATAGAGCCTGACATGGGTCTTGATCCCACGACCTTGGGATCATGACCTGACCCAAAATCGAGAGTCAGATGCTCAACCGACTGAGCCACCCAGGCACCCCTGGAAATGCCTTTTTTAAAAAAGCTATTATGAGTATGTTCAAGAACTTAAAGGAAACCATGAGCATAATAAGAACAAATGAGAAATATCAATTAAGAAATGTAACCCATAAAACAGCCAAATAATTCTGGAACTAAAAAATACAATATCTGATATTAAAATTCACTGGATGGATTTAACATCAGACACCATCAAAGAAAAGACCACTCAGTGACCTTGAAGACAGGGCAAAAGAATCTTGCAGACTGTAGCAAGGCTGAGTCTAACATAAGCCTAATTAGAACTTCAGAAAGAGAGAAGAACAAGGCATCTGAAGTACTTTAAGAAATAATGGCCAATGTTTTTATAGATTTGTTGAAAAAAAGCCCAAAGATCAAAAAATTCATTGAACCCCCAGCAGGATAAACATAAAGAAAAACATAGTTAGTTATATTATATCTATACTGACAGCTAAAGATAAACAAAATCTTTGCAACAGCCAGAGTAGGGTTGGAGGGAAAGACACGTATCATTCAGGGGAACAGCAATAAAAACAAATGTGGACTTCTTACAATTCATAATGCAAATAAGAAGAAAATGGAACAACTTCTTTAAAGTGCTTAAAGAAAACAAAAACAAAACTGAACTGAGAATTTTAAATCCAGCAAAAGGGGCACCTGGGTGGCTCAGTTGGGTAAGCGTCCGACTTCGGCTCAGGTCATGATCTCACAGTTTGTGGGTTCGAGCCCTACATTGGGCTCTGTGCTGACAGCTAGCTCAGAGCCTGGAGACTGTTTCAGACCCTGTATCTCCCTCTCTCTCTCTAACCCTCCCCTGCTCACACTGTGTGTGTGTCTCTCTCTCTCAGAAATAAATAAAACATTAAAATTTTTTTAAAATAAATAAATCCAGCAAAAATCTTATATTTTTAAAAATTTTTTTAATGTTTTTATTTATTTCTAGGAGAGAGAGAGAGACAGCATGAGCAGGGGAGGGTCAGAGAGAGAGGGAGTCACAGACTGAAACAGGCTCCAGGCTCTGAGCTGGCAGTCAGCACAGAGCCTGATGCAGGGCTCGAACCCACGAACCGCGAGATCATGACCTAAGCGAAAGTCGGACGCTTAACCAACTAGGCCACCCAGGCGCCCCAAAAATATCTTAAAATATAAAGGTAAAATAAGGATATTTCAGTTTAATGAAAGCTGAAAGATTTGTCACCAGCAGACTTGGAACATAAGAAATGTTGCAGGAGGAGCGCCTGGGTAGCTCAGTCAGTTGAATGTCTGACTCTTGATTTCAGCTCAGGTCGTGAACCCAGGGTTGTGGGATCAAGCCCTGTGTCAGGCTCCTCACTGAACATGGAGCCTTCTTAAGATTCTCTCTCTCCCTCTGTTGCTTTCCCCTGCTCACTCTCTCAAAAAAACAAAAGAAAGAAAATGATGGCAGAAGGAAATGCAGATCTACAGAAGAATGAGGAGTGCCCCAAATGGTAAACACATGTAACTATAAAATAACTTTTTCCTCATATAACTTTTAGAAGATAATTGGTAATCGTACATTATTGGTAGGAGTTTTAAATGGTACAGCTACTCCTTTAGAACAAATTTTGGCAACTTCTTTTTTAATTTTTTAGTGTCTTATTTATTTGAGAGAGAGAGAGAAAGACGCAGCATGAGCAGGAGAGGATCAGAGTGAGAGGGAGACACAAAATCCGAAGCAGGCTCCAGGCTCTGAGCTGTCAGCACAGAGCCTGATGTGGGGCTTGAACCCACAAAACATGAGATCATGACCTGAGCCAAAGTCGGATGCTTAACTGAATGAGCCACACAGGCGCCCCTGGCAACTTCTTATAAAACTAAAGACCTACCTTATAACCCCTCAATGCCACTCTTAGGTATTCACCCATCAAGACTGAAAATAAATGTTCACAAAAAGAGTTATCCACAAATATTCATAGCAGCTATAATCACAGTAGCTAAAATCACTGGAAACACATGGTGTGAGGACAGTGTCCCTGAAGTGGGGCGGCCTGGAATAGGGTGTCAGAGCCCAGACAGAATGAGGAGGCTGGCTTAGCATAGAAGTTTAAAACCCAGGCAGGTGAAAAGAGTGTCCTTACAGAGAGGTAGCCCATTCCAGGTTTTCAGATCCCAAGCCAGGTGTGACAGAGGACCCCAAGACTACCCCCAGGTTCAATGATTAACCAGGACCTGGCACATAGTCATACTCATGGCTAGGATTTACTACAGCAAAATGATACATACCAAAATCAGCAAAAGGAAAGGTACATGGGGCAAAATCCAGAGGACACTAGATACAAGCTTCTGAGAGTTCTCTCCCAGTGGAATCATACAGAACATGCTTAATTCCTCCAGCAACAAATTGTAACAACATGTATGAAATGTTGTCTACCAGGAAAGCCTATTAGAGACTCAGTGCCCACAGTTTTTGTTGGAAGTTGGTCATATAGGCATTCTATGCCTAGCCAGAATCCCAGATACCTGCAAGGAAAGCAGTTTGTTCAGTATAAAGCATGTTATTTTTACAAAGAGTTTGGACACAATGAGCTGCCCTTATCAGGTTGGGAATGGTGAAACCCTCCTGAAATCCAAGTTACCAGACTAGCCACAGGCCAACCTTGCAAGCAGGCTCTTCGATGGAAAGCAATCTCAGGCCTGCCATATTAACTCTTCTCTGAAGGAGCAGCTCAAAGCAGATTTTCAAAGCCAAAGAAGGATGAGGAGAGTGTCCCACAGAAGGCAATGATGGCACCAGGAGTCAGAGGCAAAACTGGGTGAAAGTGCCTCCATGTAGGGCAACCTGGTGCAAGGTGTCTGTTGGAGTTCAAGTGGAATAAGGTGGGCATCTGCACAGGAGAGAGACCGGTACAGCAATAAGAGATTGGTTACAGACTAATAGAATGATAAAAAATAAGTAACAGTATTAGGGATAAGAGAAGCCTGGATGCTCTTACCAGTATTAGAGTTAGAAACACGGAAAGGTAGAAAAGTGGAATGAGACCCCTGATGTTGGATTGAAATTGGAGGTTATCAGTGTGAAATGTGGTTTTCAATACATCGATAGATGATAGTAGATCAATAGATGATGAATTGATGTAGGAATGAATATAAATGTAAATGAGTGTGTCCACTAAAAGGGCATGGGGGTAGGAGTGCCTGGCTGTCTCCGTTGGTAGAGCATGTGATTTCTGATCTCAGAGTCATGAGTTTGACCTCCCACAACAGGCATAGAGTTTACTTTAAAAAAAATAAAATAAAAAATAAAAGAGCTTGGGGGCAATGATACCCAAAAACAATGAATATACTTAGTGTCAAGATCTTGGTTCTAAAAAATATCCACTTCTTAGAGAAATGGGTAATTGCAAGTTTGGGGCATGAAAAAATACAAGTGGGATGAACATTTGGTGCAAGAAGCAAGGAAGTGCACAAAGAATGACAGGGACATATCAAAAGGACTCAAGAGCAAGCTTGAAGAAGCTCCATGATTAAATCACATATAATGTGAGCTGCAAAATAATGGTATTAATAGACTATAGTCCATCAGATAAAATACAAAATTATGAATTCATATTAATAAAAAAATCAGAGGTGCCTAGGTGGCTCAGTTGGTTGACTGTCTGACTCTTGATTTCAGCTCAGGTCATAATCCCAGGGTCATGGGATTGAGTCCTGCATTGGGCTCTGCTCTGAGCTTGGGGCCTGCTTAAGATTTTTCTCTCTCTCTCCTTCTCTCTCTCTCTCTGCTCCTGTCCCCCACTCATGTGCTTTATCGCTCTAAAGTAAAATTTAAAAAAAAATAAATTTTTAAATCAATGAATAAATTAAAATTTTGATGAAAATAGAATATTTACATAGTTTCAAAATACTATAAAATGTGGTTAATTACAAAAGAAGCAAGCAACTGTATATATCATATCAACACCTGCTGAAAACAATTCTGAAAGAAATAAATGCACAAATCACAAGTTGAAGATTTTGCAATTCATTTTTTAGTAATTAACAAAATAAGTAGATCTTCTGTATCCTGATTGTGACATTAGTTATGTAAATCTGTATATTTGCTAAAATTCATAGAACAGCATTGCAAAAAGTCAATTATACTGTAGGCAAATTTTTAAAATAAAATAATAATACATACACACATTTATTAGGTAGAGTGGCAAAGTCAATTAATAACCTGATTTTACACCTTAAGGAACTAGAAAAAGGAGAACAAACTGAACCCACAGCTAGCAGAAGGAAGAGAATAATGGCGTAGAGGCAAAAACAAGAGAATAGAAAAACAATATGAAGAAAATCAACAAATCAATAGCCAATTCTTTAAAAAGATCAACAAAATTGACAAAACTTTACCTAGGTTGACTGAAATATAAAGTGAGAAAAATCACGTTATCAACATCAGGGAAGAAAGTAGAACATTACTATAGATTTTACAAAAATAAAAAGGTTTATAAAAGAATATTATGAACATTTCCCTTCAGAAAGAAGAACCAGATGGCAGGGGAACAGTGAAGTTTTACTACTTCAATTTTGTCCTGTGTGCATGAATAATATATTTAACTAATAACAACAAACTTCTGAGCACAAGAACAGATCAAGAAGAAAATAATACATTAAAATATAAATTATTCTTATTGTATTTTCTAAAGTTTTTGTAATAAGCTTATGTCGCTTTCATGATTGAAATAAAATAATTTTTAAATGTTAGTAACATCAGTGTGCATACAATTTTGGCCCTGTTTCTTTAACTTACTATCATATCAACTCTTACCTCTTCTTTGACTAGAGGAATTGACTGAAAACAGAATCTTCTCCTTGGCTGGTAAGCAGAAACTGGAAACCCTAAGCTTTGTATTCCCAGGTGAGGAGACCTCAGTCTGAACTGGGAATGGAAGTAGTTTAGAAACAGAAAAAGAAGAGTGGTTTCTCAGGGAGCCAAAGAAGGAGGATTTGTCCTAAAAATAGATTGGAATGTGGTGGCTGGACTCAGGCATTTAGAACTAATTTTTAAGTCCCAGTGTTCAGGCAGCTGTCAGACAGGGCAGGCCAGAAGCCAGCAGGATCAGGTCCCTGGAAACCAGCTGGTGAAGTTGGAAAGAAGAAGCAGGCAATGAATGTGGGGTAGGCAGGGTCAGCACCTTCAAATACTGGCACAGCAGTGAGTTCTGTCCCCACACTGGGTGGGGAAAGGCCTGGGCTCCAATCAAGAGCAACCTGCCAGGTCAGACTCTCTGGATTGACATCACTCCTCTGCCCAACGAATGTAGGCAGCACAGACTGCCTTTTCATTTATGCTGGCTGGAGAGAGTGCAGAATGAGTCCAAATGGTTCAAGGCTTTGAGGTTTGGCCCTCTGGCCCACTTCTGTCAATGCTATTTACCCAGGCCAGTGAAGAATCCTGATCTCTAAAGAGTCAAGAGTTTATGAACAAACCAGAATAACTCTTTTATTTTTAAAAAGTATTTATTTTTTCCACAGGACATGTCATCAATCATCATTATATGGCATATTTGTATGGACTGTTTTTGTTTTGTTTGTGGTGCTTCTCCAGTTGAAATGGAAGTTCCGTGAGGACGGGGACTTTTTCTGTTACATGTATTTCTGTGTTCTCAAAGCTCAGAAGAGTGGCACAAACAGTTGCTCGGAAGACTTTTTTTGTTTTTAATGTTTATTTATTTTTGAGAGATAGAGAGAGTGAAAGAGAGAGAGCAGAGGAGGATCAGAAAGAGAGGGAGACAGACAGAGGATCCGAAGCAGGCTGCACTGTCAGTGCAAAGCCTGATATGGGGCTTGAACTCACGAACTGTGAGATCATGACCTAAGCCAAAGACTGACACTTAACCAACTAAGCCACCCATGTGACCCAGAAGATTTCTGTTGAGATACAAAAAAGTATCATGGCCGAAAGCTTGTCACAAAAAGTTCAAATAGTAAGTTCAAAAGGAAAAATTAAGGATCCTTCTCTATATCTCCATCTAATTCTACCCCCTGAAGATAACCATTATAACACTTTTGTGTTTACAATACTAATCTTAGAAAAATCTGTCTTGTTATTTTCTGCACATCTTAGGCAGACCATAGTGCCTGACACATAATTAGTACTTGATAATAACTACTTGAAAATTCACTGGGTTATAAGCCGTCTTAGGGATGGGATGGGGCAGCTAGAAGGGTTGGCCACTACAGGCTACTTTCCCAAACAAGTTAGGGTGACTTCTTTAAATTAGGTATTCAGCTATACACCACTAGTATCGAGGAGAATGCCTGAACACTCTACCAATTATTTATTAAGCACTTACTCAATGACCCACCCACATACTGGGGAGACAAATTTGATTCTTCAAATACTTCTTGTTTCTTTGAATAAGATTCTTTGCTCCATTAAACTGGTCCACTGCCTTCCTACCAGAGCATGTTGGCTCCAGGGCAGAACTCCCATCCCAAGGGGCTCTCTATGTCTCTTGGCTGTTGGTAAGAGAAAATGAGAAGACCTTCCCAAAGGCCAACAGACACAGATAACCTATGCTCATGCCCAGCATGTTTGGATGGAAAGCTCCCCAGTTAGAACCTCTGAGAGACAGAGATCTGTCAGCATCTCTTTGTGAGAGTGCCTTAGGGGATTTGTCTGAGTGCCAGCTTCTCTGTGGAAAATGCAGTCAAAGCCAGAAAAAACCAGCAACTCAGCCACACTGAAAAGACAATATTGAAGCATTAAGCTGGAATGTGGCAATTTACAGCTGTCACACCACACTCACTAAGTGAAATCACATTTTGTGCCAGATTTCCAAAGGCATAATCATATGAAAACTATTTTTATTGCCTCGATGCATGGCTAAAAGTAGTTTACCACAAATGTAAGAAAGTCTACTATGGGATCTCTGTTGAGGAATATAAATACAGAGAGCAAAGTGGCTGTTTTCTACTTTACTTCAGGAAACATTTAGTTATAAATAAAGTGATGCAATAGGCACAGAAGAGTGACATAGGGTGGATTCCTTGCTAGTCAATAATGTCAGTGAATCAATTTAATGGAATCAAATTGTAGAATTTACCTTCATTATAGGAATGCTTCTTAGTAAGCCTGGGCTACAATTTTGGCTTCAGTTCACCTTTATTTTCTTCTTGACTTCTGTATATTTCCCTACAGGCCTTTTGACCTCCAGAAGTTAAAAATAATCTTTTAATCTTACACTGTACTTATTGTCGAGTTCTCGTCAGTGAGGGCCAAGGGGAATGAAGAAATGACTCATACTCTCAGTATCCAATTGCCAAATAATTCTCAGGCCCTTGCACCTGCTAGTTCCTTGGTTGGAGAGGCTCTTTTCCCAAATCTTTGAGTAGGTGCCTCATCATCATTCAGGTTTCAGTCAAATGTTGGTCCTTCCTGACTATCCTACTTACTATTACCCTCTTCTCATCACTCTGCTTCATGGCACTTAGTCTTGACCTGATACCACATCATCTGAAATTTTATTATTGGTCTGATTATTGTCTGTTTCCCTAGGTAAGACCTAATCACCATGAAAGCAAACACCTCATCTCCCTTGGTGACCATAGTATTCCAGTACTGCTTGGTACACAGCAGGCTTTTTATAAATATTTATTTATTATTAAATTGGTGGTGGTTCATAGATGGCAGGCGAGTGACTAAGAGAAAGAGATTTGGAAGGGTGATTTATTTAAGGATTTAAAAATAAAAAGTTTGGGGCACCTGAGTGGCTTGGTCAGTTAAACGTCTGACTTTGGCTCAGGTCATTATCTCACGGTTCGTGGTTTCGAGCCCCATGTTGGGCTCTGTGCTGATGGCTCAGAGCCTGGAGCCTGCTTCGGATTTTGTGTCTCCCTCTCTCTCTGCCCCTCCCCTACTCATGCTCTGTTTCTGTCTCAATAATAAATAAACATTAAAAAACATTTAAAAAAGAAAGAAAAAGTTTTAATTTTCAGTGAATTACCTTCTTGCCAAAAAGAAAAAGAAAAATGAATTGGGATTATTGTGTCCATTGCCAACTTCTAATTGTGCTCTTGGCCCCAGTTTCTATACATGGTATGAGTGCATAACACAGAGTGCTAGTTTCACCACTTGGATCTGAGATCAGAGGAAATAAAAAAAAACATTAGCAAATCTTAGAAAAATTATTATACATGTTTTCCTCGATAGCTCTTGCAAGAGTTTTCCTAAAACATATTGTTATTCAATGGAACATGCAAATTAATAATGAAAAAGTTTGCTCAACTAAGATGAAGAGATTGCACATGTATAGAGAAGACACATTTTATTTTATTATTCAAAATTTTTTTGATGTTTTATTTATTTCTGAGAGAGAGAGAGAGAGACAGCGTGAGCAGGGGAAGGTCAGAGAGAGAGGGAGACACAGAATCTGAAAGAGGATCCAGGCTCTGAGCTAGCTGTCAGCACAGAGCCTGACACAGGGCTCGAACCCACAAACCATGAGATCATGACTTGAGCCAAAGTTGGACACTTAACCAACTGAGCTACCCAGGCACCCCATAGAGAAGACACATTTTAAAACCTTTGGTTTTTTTGTTTTTTGTTTTTTTTTTACAAATAGTTTATTGTCAAATTAGTTTCCACATAACACCCAGTGCTCATCCCCACAAGTGCCCTCCTCCATGCCCACCCCCCCTACCCCCCACATCCATCAGTCCTCAGTTTTTGTCAGCATTCAAGAGTCTCTCATGGTTCGCCTCTCTCCCTTTCCCCTACCATTTTCCCCCTCCTTCTCCCCCTTGTTCCTCAGTTAAGTTCCTCCTAATCCTCCTATACGTGCAAACATATGATATTTGTCCTTCTCTGCCTGACTTATTTCGCTCAGCATAACACCCTCAAGGTCCATCCATGTGCTACACATGGCCAGATTTCATTGTTTCTTATTGCCATGTAGTATTCCATGGTACAGATAAACCACATCTTCTTGATCCATTCGTCCCTTGATGGACACTTAGGCTCTTTCCATGTAAAACCTTTGTTTTTAATTTACATCCAAGTTAGTTAGCATATAGTGCAATAATGATTTCAGGAGTAGAATCCAGTGATACATCCCCTACATATAACACCCAAGGCCCATCCCAACAAGAGTCCTCCTTAATTCTTCTTGCCCATTTAGCCCATCCCCACTCCTCCACCCCCTCCAGGAACACTCAGTTTGTTCTCTATATTTATATTATATTATCTCTTAGGTTTTGCCCCCCTCCCTATTTTTATATAATTTTTGCTTCCCTTCCTTTATTTCATCTGTTATGTATGTTAAATTCCACATATGAGTGAAGTCATATATTTGTTTTTCTCTCCAACTGACTAATTTCACTTAGCATAATATACTCTAGTTCCATCCACATTGTTGCAAATGGCAAGATTTCATTCTTTTTGACCACTGAGTAATATTCCACTATATATATATATATGTGTGTATATATATATATGTATATATATATGTAACTTTAAAAATTTTTTTAACACTTATTTATATTTGAGAGACAGAGTGTGATCCGGGGAGGGGCAGAGAGAGAGGGAGACACAGAATCTGAGGCAGGCTCCAGGCTCTGAGCCATCAGCACAGAGCCTGACATGGGGCTGGAACCCATGAACAGTGAGATCATGACCTGAGCCGTCTGATGCCCAACCGACTGAGCCACCCAGGTGCCCCTATACCACATCTTCTTTATCCATTTATCAGTCGATGGACATTTAGGCTCTTTCCATACTTTGGCTATTGTCGATTGTGCTGCTATAAACATTGGGGTGCATATGCCCCTCTGAAACAGAGAGGTTTGGTTCCTGTATCCTTTGGCTAACTACTTAGGGGTGCAGTTGCTGGGTCATGTGGTAGTTCTATTTTTAATTTTTTGAGAAACCTCCATACTGTTTTCCAGAGTGGCTGCACCAGTTTGCATTCCCACCAGCAGTGCAAAAGGGTTCCTCTTTCTCTACATCCTTGCCAACATGTGTTGTTGCCTGACTTGTTAATTTTAANAGAATCTGAGGCAGGCTCCAGGCTCTGAGCCATCAGCACAGAGCCTGACATGGGGCTGGAACCCATGAACAGTGAGATCATGACCTGAGCCGTCTGATGCCCAACCGACTGAGCCACCCAGGTGCCCCTATACCACATCTTCTTTATCCATTTATCANTGTATTTCCCTGATGATGAGTGATGTTGAGCATCTTTTCATGTGTCTGTTAGCCATCTGTATGTCTTCTTTGGAAAAGTGTATATTCATCTCTTTTGACCATTTCCTCAGTGGATTATTTGTTTTTTGGGTGTTGAGATTGATAAGTTCTTTATAAATTTTGGAAACTAACCCTTTATCTGATATGTCATTTGCAAATATCTTCTCCCATTCTGTTGGTTGCCTTTTAGTTTTGCTGATTGTTTTCTTTGCTGTGCAGAAGCTTCTTCTTTTGGTGAGGTCCCAATAGTTCATTTTTGCTTTTGTTTCCCTTGCCTCTGGAGACACGTTGAGTAAGAAGTTGCTGCGGCCAAGGTCTAAAAGGTTTTTACCTGCTTTCTCCTTGAGGGTTTTGATGGCTTCCTGTCTTACATTTAGGTCTTTCATCCATTTTGAGCTTATTTTTGTGTATGGTGTAAGAAAGTGGTCCACATTCATTCTTCTGTATGTCACTGTCCAGTTTTCCTGNTCATTTGCAAATATCTTCTCCCATTCTGTTGGTTGCCTTTTAGTTTTGCTGATTGTTTTCTTTGCTGTGCAGAAGCTTCTTCTTTTGGTGAGGTCCCAATAGTTCATTTTTGCTTTTGTTTCCCTTGCCTCTGGAGACACGTTGAGTAAGAAGTTGCTGCGGCCAAGGTCTAAAAGGTTTTTACCTGCTTTCTCCTTGAGGGTTTTGATGGCTTCCTGTCTTACATTTAGGTCTTTCATCCATTTTGAGCTTATTTTTGTGTATGGTGTAAGAAAGTGGTCCACATTCATTCTTCTGTATGTCACTGTCCAGTTTTCCTGACACCATTTACTGAAGAGACTGTCTTTATTCCATTGGATATTCTTTCCTGCTTTGTCAAAGATTAGTTGGCCATATGTTTGTGGGTCCATTTCTGGGTTCTATTCCATTGGTCTATGTGTCTGTTTTGTGCCAATACCACACTGTCTTGATGATTACAGCTTTGTAGTAGAGGCTAAAGTCTGGGATTGTGATGCCTCCCACTTTGGTTTTCTTCTTCAATATTACGTTGGCGATTCAGGGTCTTTTGTGGTTCCATACAAGTTTTAGGATTGTTTTGAGAAGAATGCTGATGTTATTTTGATAGGAATTGAACTGATTATGTAGATTGTTTGGGGTAGTATCGGCATTTTAACAATACTTTTTAAATTTTTTTTAATGTTTTATTTATTTCTGAGAGACAGAGAGACAGCGTGAGCAGGGGAGAGTCAGAGAAAGAGGGAGACACAAAATCTGAAACAGACTCTAGGCTCTCAGCTAGCTGTCAGCACAGAGCCCGACACGGGGCTCGAACTCACGAACTGTGGGATCATGACCTGAGCAGAAGTTGGATGCTTAACTGACTGAGCCACCCAGGCACTCCAACAATATTTGTTCTTCCAATCCATGAGCCCGGAATGTTTTTCCATTTTTTGTGTCTTCTTCAATTTCTTTCATAAGTTTTCTATAGTTTTCAGTAAAACTTTTTTTAATGTTTTTTATGTATTCTTAACGGAGACAGAGACAGAGTATGAGGGGGGAGGACCACAGAGAGAGGGAAACACAGAATTTAAAGCAGGCTCCAGGCTCTGAGCTGTCAACACTGAGCCCAACGAGGGGCTCGAACGCACGAACCATGAGATCATAACCTGAGACAAAGTCTGTCGCTTAACTGACTGAGCCACCCAGGCGCCCCTGGTAAAACTTTCTTTTTAAGTCTATTTATTTTGAGATAGAAAGAGAAAAAGAGCGAGTGGGGCAGGGGCAGAGAGTGAGAGGAAGAGAGAGAATCCCAAGCAGGCCCTGAGCTGTTAGCACAGAGCCCGATGCAAGGCTCAAATCCACAAACCATGAGATCATAACCTGAAACAAAGCTGGATGCTTAACCAACTGAGCCACCCAGGTGCCCCAAGAAGACACATTTTAAAAGGATAGAAAAAGTGCCCACGGTGGGGGGGAAGTGCCCACTGAACTTAGTATCAATAAGATCATCCTTTTCTTTAGTTCTCTGTAGTGAATAGACTATAAGGATAGATAAGAAACAACAAGTGTTGGTGAGGATGTGGAGAAAAAAGAACCCTTGTGCACTGTTGGTGGGAATGCAAACTGGTGCAGCCACTGTGAAAAACAGTAATAGAGATTCATCAAAAAAATTAAACAGAATTATCATATGATTCAGTAATTCCATTTACTGAGTAGTTATCCGAAGAATACAAAAACACTAATTCAGAAAGACATATATACCCCTTCATTTATAGCAGCATTATACAATAGCCAAGATATGGAAACACCCCAATATTCATCTTTAGATGAATAAAGAAGTGAGATACACACACACACACACACACACACACACACACCCATATATAAGAGACTATTACTTAGCCATAAAAAGGAATGAAATCTTGCCATTTGCAATGACGTGGATGTGATGAGGGATCATAAGGCAAGCTGACACCCTGCAACCCCCCTCTCAGGTGGGGTATGTATGATATTCATCTCATCAGTTTACAAATGTCTTAGTAAATTACCAGAAAATAAGGCAATCTTATCAATAGACTCAGCTTTCTGGAGCCCTAACGTCATCTTCCCTTCCCTTCCGTAGTGATGTGAGGAACAAAGACAAGAAGGAAACGGTAGATACAATTAAATTTCCTTATAACCTGCAGCCCATTGGCAAATACTTGAGGCAGGAGGAGTATAACATTTCTCCAAAAACTCCCATCTATCTTAATGTTAATGCTTGGCTAGAGGGAAAAACAACCTTAGCTTGATAATAGCTAGGTCTCCAGTATCTTATGAGTCCTCTTTAGCATATCCAAGTTTCTGGAAACCTCCCTTTGGTCTTTGCCTCTTCCAACTCCAAGGTATATAACAAGTCACTCTTCCCAATCCCAGTGCAGCTCTTCCTGCCCACAGGTCCTATCCCCATGCTTTAATAAAACCACCTTTGGCTCCAAAGATGTCTCNCCCGCCCCCGCCCCCCCCCCCACTCCAAAACTGCATCAGATGGAGCTAGAGAGTATTATGTTAACTGAATTCAGTCAGTCAGAGAAAGACAAATACCATAGGATTTTACTCATATGTGGAATTTAATAAACAAAACAAATTCACAAAGGGGGGAAAAAGAGAGAGAGAGACAAACCAAGAAACAGACTCTGAACTATAGAGAACAAACTGATGGTTACTAGAGGAGAGGTGGGTATGGGCAATATAGGGGAATATGCAATAGAGGTGAAGGGGACTAAGAGCACACTTACTGTGAGGAGCACTGAGCAATGTATAGCATTGTTGAATTAGTATATCATACACTTGAAACATAACACTGTATGTTTATTATGCTGGAATTTAAAATAAATACTGGGGAAAAAAGACTTAAAAAATTAAGACATTTTATGGCCTTTATACTTGTAATGAATTAATACCAAGTAAAGATGTATATTTGCATCATTAAAAAAATTAATTTAGCAATCACAGCTTTATCCTAAACGTCCAGAATAGGACTTTAGTAATATTGCCTTTCTGAAATCTTTTTTTTCTTTTCTTTTCTTTTTTTTTTAGAGAGAGTGAGAACATGAATCCTTGAGTGGGGAGGGGCAGGTGGAGAGGGAGAGAGAATCCCAAGCAGGCTCCACAGCAAGCAGAGATCCCAACTCAGGGCTTGATCTCATAAACCATCTCACAACCTGAAAGATCAAGACCTGAGCTGAAATCAAGAGTCAGAGGCTTAACTAACTGAGCCACTCAAACACCCCTCCTCTCTGAAATCTTAACTAACTTTCTGTATTGGTGTGGAAATGTTTATGTAAGAAGCAGGGCCCTCAGAAATAATGGCAATTATTGATTTCGTTCCTCTTACCTTCATTTTCCTCATCTGTACAATGGAACTAGTAGTCCTTATCACATAGAATAGATATTGTATATCTAGCTTTAGGCATAAGCACCTAGCTTTAGTAGATGTTCAATAAATGTTATTTTGGGTTGTCGCTCTCTTTAAAGTACTTGAGATCCGTGGAGCAACTGGATGGCTCAGTGAGTTGAGAATCCAACTTCAGCTTAGGTCATTGTCTCGTGGGTCATAAATTCAAGCCCACATCAGGCGCAAAGCCTGGTTTGGATCCTCTGTCCCCATCTCTGTCCATCCTCCTTTGACACACACACACACACAAACACTCTCTCTCTCTCTCTCTCTCTCTCTCTCTCTCTTTCTCAAAGATAAATAAACATTAAAAAACATTTAAAACATAAAAATACTTGAGATCCAGAAACACTTTTAGTAGCATCTGGGCTTCTGGTCTATGATCTGCTTCAGACACACTGAGCTCTATTATACATCCTCACTGGAAGCCTATTCAGCAGACACTGTGGGAAATAAGAGTGTTCTGATTCTAAGCTGTCCCTCTTGTCAGAACAATAAAGCAACAAAATCAAGCATCGTTTCCAGTCTCCTCTCCAGCATCAACTGTGCTTCAGTAATCTAATGCTAAAGAGGTATCTAGGGTAAAACTGAACAGTGTGCATTAAGAGCCTGTGCACCCATCCGGTAGAGGCAACCACTTCATCAGATGCCACAGAAGGAGCAGAACAAAACTGAACCTCAGCAGTGAGTTTCAGGGATGCATCCCTAACAAGAGGAAGCTAGCTATGTGAGGAGAGCTCTGACTGTCTCATCTCTCTTCCTGACGCAGTCCCAAGAACTGGGAAGAGGACCCAGTGCCTCAGAGCCTGATCCAATACCACCCACCCTCCAGACACCCTCCAGGGCACTAGAACAGGAAGAAAATCGAAAAAGTCAACCAGTATCCTCCTGCCAGTGAGTCTAGCTTGTATTGGATGAGGGAGAGAACTTTGAACCAATGTTCAAAGACTGATGTTTTAAACCAAACTGAACTGAATTATAGTAGTCAAGTCAGAATCTGCCAGGGGTGTCCTTAAGGTACAGGAGAGGGGGCTTTGAAAGTGGTAATTGAAAATAATAACACCTAATAATTATTGAATGCTTACCATGTGCCTAGCCTGTTCAAGAACTTTGCATATATTAATCTGTCTAATCTTCATAATAACCCTGTGAAGTAGGTCCATTACAATCTGCACTGGACACAAGAGGGAAGTGAGGCACAGAGAAGTTAATTTGCCTAATTCAGGCCCTGGCAGTCCTGCTCCAGAGTCAAGCTTTCACTTAATATGCTCTACTACTTCTTCTGTCCTGATAGGTTTAGATTTCATCATAAGCCAATTACTCATATGTGGAGCCCACGACATATCACAACCATATAATGTATGAGTTCAGAGTTCTCTATTCTGCTTACTTAAAGAATAAAATCTCTCAAGATATGAATTCTAAGAAATCTCAGCTTATTCAAACCAAACATTTCAAAGGGAAGGCCACTTGTGTTGTAGGGTAAAGGCTAAATGAAAATCACCTAATAAGAAGAAGGCATCTGCCCTGTGTGCTACTGCCTATCTCTCTACTGTTTTGTTTTTTGTTTTAAGTAAACTCTACACCCAATGTGGGACTTGAACTCATGACCCTCAGATTAAGAGTCACATGCTCTACTGATGGAGAAGCCAGGTGCCCCTCTCATTCCATTGTTTTAACAGCAAAGAATTTATATAAGAGAATAGTCCCCTGAAGTATAAATGTCTTTCTTAAGCAACATTGCCTCTAATTAAAGATCTCTTCAGGGGCGCCTGGGTGGCTTAGGCGGTTAAGCGTCCGACTTTCGCTTAGGTCATGATCTCGCGGTTCGTGGGTTCGAGCCCCGCGTCGGGCTCTGTGCTGACTGCCGGCTCAGAGCCTGGAGCCTGTTTCAGATTCTGTGCCTCCCTCTCTCTCTGACCCTCCCCTGCTCACGCTGTTTCTCTCTCCTAGAAATAAATAAAACATAAAAAAAATAAAATGAAAAAAAAAATAAATAAAGATCTCTTCAGTTTTCTCAATTAGTTTCTTCTACAATTCAGTTTGACAAATGTTACTGAGCATCTGAATTGTGCCGTGCACTGTTATGATATGTCCTTCCCTCAAGCAAAATCACACTCTACCAGGAGAGAAAGGAAAATACATAACTCACAATAACTCCAATCAGATAATAGTACTTGTTCTGGTGGTTCTGTGGGAGCCTAAAGAGGTGAATGCTTGGTCCTGACAAAGTGTGTCAGGGGGCTACATGGAAGAATTAGCATTTGAGTTGGATTTTGAAAGATGAGTAGCATTTAGATAGGAAGCAGTAGGGAAATAGCATTCCAGGGAGAAGGAAACCATAAGCAACTCATAGAAGCATAAAAATGTATAAGATGTTCTGAGGAAGTGATAGTCAACAAGGGAAAAGGAGGAAGATGAATATTGGACAAAGCAGGATTTAGACAAGAAAGTGAGAATGGAATGGGATACTCACAAAGGGAGCTTAGGGGAGAGGAGAAGAGGTGTTGGTGAAGGAAGCCTACAAAACTGGACTAGAGCCTGGAAGAAAGTGTGGATTGCCAGAGAGGCTCAGTATGAGAGGTACTGGTAGCTAGAAAAGTGATTTAGGACTAGATTAGGGAAAGGAGAAGTTCAGTTTTGGACATGGTTACAGTGTTTGCATCTTAGGAAGGTGGAGGTATTCACCAGGACAGTAAAAACTCAGGACCTAAAGCTCAGCAAACTTTAAGGCTATGAATAATAAATGAGGAAATGATACATTGGAATAGCCTATGAGTGCAACAGAAAATTGTTGGAGTAGATAAAATCATTCAGCAAAGAGAGTAGAGCAAGAGGATAAGATGTCCAAGAACAAAAACTCAGAGATTTCCTGTATAGGGCAAGTGGACAAAAGACAAGACTGAAGGATACAGAGAAAGAGCTGTCAGAAAAGTAAAAGGAGAATCCATGGAAGGGGGGGGCGGGTCACAGAGGCCAAAGTAGAAGGGATTCAAGAAGGCAAGGATAGATGGGGCGCCTGGGTGGCTCAGTCAGTTAAGTGTCAGACTGTTGATTTTGGCTCGGGTCATGATCTCGCAGTTGGTGAGACTGAGCCCTGGGCTGGGCTCTGCACTGACAGCATGGAGCCTGCTTGGGATTCTCTCTCTCCCTCTCTCTCTGCCCCTCCACTGCTCATTCTCCCTCTATCTCACAATAAATAAATAAACTTTAAAAAAAAAGAAGAAGGCAAGGACAGTCAACATGGTAAAGAAGAATGGAAATTGAATGAGAATCAATGGATTTGGCAACTGGAAACTGATGACCTTTGAGAGCGAAATTTCAGTATAGGAGAGATGTTTTCTCTATATCTTGTAAAGAGTATACAGCAAAGACTATTACTAATTTTCTTCAGTAGTTTTCTTAGTCATTGTCCTAGTCAGCTTCGGTTACCATAACAAAATACCAGAGACTAGATGGCTTAATCAACGGATGTTTAATTCTCATGGTTTTGGAAGCTGGGAAGTCTAAGACCCAGGTGCCTGCTGACTTGGCTCCTGGTGAGGATTTTCTTCCTGACTTGCAGATAGCTGCCTTCTTTTTTCCTCACATGGCAGAGAGAGTTCCAGTGTCATTTCTGCTGCTTAGAAGGGCATTAACCTATCACGGGGTCTCCACCATCATCTCTCAAAGCCCCCCCACAAATACCATCCTATTGGGGGTTAAAGTCTTCAACATATGAAATTTGAGGAGACACAAATATTCAATCCATAGCAATCATGATTCTTTGGGTTGCAAGTAAGAGAAATTCACTTCAGACTAGTGCAAAGAAAAGGTATTTCAGCAAAGCACTGTCCTTACCATCTTTCTATTTCTTTCTGCACAGCTGTTTTGGCATTCTTTGCCATCAATGACTAACTCTCAATATTTTGACCACGCATATGGCCAAACATGATATTCCACAACTTTTAAGAATGCACCTCCTCTACTCAAGCATCATGCAGATACTGAAGTAGATTTTCTCAAGTCTAATTATAATTCCTGATGAAGCTTGTATACCTGAAGCCAACTCTACCTTTGTCAGGCTTTAGAGGAATGAAACAGAGGATTCTGTTTTTCACAGAGGATTGTCTGAATTAAGTTTCTGTTATAGCAATTGAAAGAGTTCAGAATTTTTTATTTATTTTTGTTTTTCTTTCTTTTCTTTTCTTGTTTTAGAGAGAGAGTACACACACGAGTCAGGGAGAGGGGGCAGAGGAAAAGAGAATCTTAAGAAGGCTCCACGCTCAGCACAGAGCCTGACAAGGGGCTTGATCCCATGACCCTGGGATCATGACCTGAGCCATAATCAAGAGTTGGAGACTCAACTGACTGAGCCAGCCAGGTGCCCTGAAAGAGTTCAGGATTTCTGATGGTAAAAATTGTTAAACCTTAGGATAGGTTCAAAGAAAGGCTTTCTTTCTAAAGAAATTATCCAAGAATTGTCTAGAATGGACAATTCTTTTCTTAAAAAGGCTTCAAGTCTAGATCTTTTTCCTGTCATTTCAAAAGCAAGTGACCAAGAAGAAATCACCCAATTGCTTCATCACCTCTCTAGGGAGTCAGGAAGTATTAATATCCCAACCTGACACATACACATGGGCACAAAGATCCTGAGTTATTTTCCTTTTTTTTTTTTTAAAATATAATTTATTGTCAAGTTGGCTAACATACAGTATATATAGTGACCTCTTGGTTTTGGGGTAGATTCCTGTGATCTGAATTATTTTCTATTGTTATCCACCATGTCGATACATCTGCTAGGAATAGAAAACCCTTTTTGGCCTCAGGACGGCAAAAGTAAACTGCAACATATCAACAGTTAACAAGAATGAAGGTACACTTCTATAGCTTATTTATTCCACTGAAGTCAACATTAGTCACCCATTTAGCCAAGTACCCTAGATAGCTTCAGGCAAGTGTATCCTTGAGCAGGAGATATGATGGGAATTAGCTCCTTTAGCATTTAATATTTTTCACCCAGTTATTTCTGTACAGCTTTCCTTCTCTGAATACTCTTTCATCATTTACTCTTCAGGGAATCTGAGCATTACATTGCCTTTTGAGATCTGGTTGTGAGGCATTTCAGGTCCTTTGNGGTGGATTTTGAAGGACTTTTAAATTAAATATTTCTGAAATATTTACAATGACTATGGATTGCTTTTGTAATCAGAAAATAATGTGAATGCATATTTCTTTAGCATGCTCAACGACAAATAAAAAGGCAACTCACAGGAAAGATATTTCAACTGTGGAGCTCTCCAAGGGGATGGTCTTCTCTCTAGCAACTTGCACGTTTTGTCCTTTTTCTCTTCTAATGATGAAATCCTATGCTTTTCTAGAAATTGTAATGTCTTAACAGAATTATGATAACCTCAGGTCTCTGCCTCCAGTCTTGCCCTTTTCAAAACATTCCACATACTTTTACTGCAGTGATCTTTGTAAAGCATAATTCTGAGCATGTCACATCCCTGCTTCAAATTATCTTAGACTCCTTTGCCACAGCATGCCCCAGGGACTCATGAACCGGTCCTTACCTATCTGCTTCCGTAGCCCCATTGCCTTTACCTCTCACCTTGCTCTTTAAGTTTCCACAATACCAGACTAAGGTATAAGACACAGCATCTCAAGGTTTAAACTGAGCCATCTCCTTCTCTGTGTGGGTGAGGAAATACAAAGACTTCTCCAAAAACCTGACTTTGATGGCGCTGGACTCAGGTGTGCTCCTGTGAGTAGGAATGAAGTCATAGGGATGGAGACAAGAGTTAGCACTGAAGTGAGTGGAGTGTCATCATCAACAAACATCTTCTCATTCCTACCTTAACAACAGCAGAATCACCAGTACATCTCTATATCCCCTTGATACTGGTTTTCTCTGTGCTTTTAGGGGCTTGACACAACTCTCTGGTGGTTGTTGTGATGTCTGCTAAATGGATCATCTGGTATTTCTAAACCAGAAACAACCTCAGAATGACTGTCATGTAGATCACAGGTTACTGTGGCTTAGCCCTACTGGGCCTCTTGAGTTCCTGTTGTTGCTAAAGGATCAGGAAGTGAGGGTGAGGATGGGGGGAAGGGGACTTAAGAAGGAAGAGAGCCCACACCAGAGTAGTCCTGTGGCCCAAAATACTGTACTATCAAAGGCCAGCTTGTTCCTTGCTTAATCTTATTGTGCAATAATTGGAAGCACCCCAAGCTTTCCTCTTAGTCATGCACAGTTTATTATTGAACTGGTGTACTATAAGAACACAAAAAGTGTGTGCTAGTGATTGCACCCAGAGCAATTACATGTATAAGTGGTACATGTATAAGATCTGGAAAGGAATGTGCCAAAATATAATTAGTAATGTGACAGGTTAGTGGTATTATGGGTGACTTTTTACTATGAAGTTTTTAAGTTAGTTCATCTTTTAAATACTTTTTAAGAGAAGGAGGGTGGGGAAGGAAATAATGCTGCCCTTGAGACCTGAATTTCTAGCATCTAGTGTAATGGAATGTGTGTATACTATAATAATCCATTCTAGTCCAGGAGTCACCATAGAGTTTAGCCAAATACACCCATGGAATTTGAAAGTCATGGAAGGTACCTTAAAGACAGTCCAGTCCAGGGGTAGCTCAGTAGGTTAAGTATCCTACTCCTGATTTTGGCTCAGATCATGATCCCAGGGTCATGGTAATGAGCCCTGTGTCAGGCTCCACGCTGAGCCTGGAGCCTGCTTGAGATATTCTCTCCCTCGGCCCCTCTCCTCTACTCTCTGTCTCTAAAAATTAAAAACAATTTTTTAATTTTTTTAAAAAAAGACAGTCTAATCCAATTCTTCCTTTTATAGAACAAAAAGTTGAGACCCAGAAAGATCAAATGGTTTTCAACACTAGCCCAACTAATGTGTGGCAGAGCTAAAAAGAAAACTCAGGCTTCTTCCCTTTTATCCAAAAGAAAGAACAATCTTATCCTTTCTTTATTCTTTCTTACTACTGCCTTTCAAAGTCACTCTGTCAACTCTCCCTTCCTACTCCTTTAACTACAGTCTTTTGTCCTCCAACCTCTGACCCAACTCTCAGGACTGAGATAAAACATCAGCCTCTCTACCTCACAACTCTGGGGAGTCAAGTCAGATTGTCCCAAGAACTCTCTCTCCATACACTCTGCTCTAGCTCCCAGCTACCTTGGGGCATTTCTTCCACTCACCACACATGGCCATGAGATGTCGGTCAGTCTCTCTTCCTGGCAGATTGCCACTCTTTCCCTTCCCTTGACTGGAGAGTGAGAAAAACATAGCACTCTGATAGTTGTCCTCAAAGAAATCCTTGCTTTTTAGGCCTCTTCTCCTGGGGTGCCAGGTGGCTCAGTCATTTAAGCATCTGACTCTTGGTTTCATCTCAGATAACATCTCATGGTTTGTAAATTCAAGCCCCACCTCAGGCTCTGCGCTGACAGCTCTGGGCCTGCTTGGGATTCTCTCTCTCTCCCTCTCTCTCTCTCTCTCTGCCCCTGTCCTGCTTGCATGTGCTCTCTCTCAAAATAAATAAATAAACTTTATTTTTTTTAATGTTTAATGTTTTTTATTTATTTCTGAGAGAAAGAGAGAGAGAGAGAGAGACAGCGTGAGCAGGGAAGGGTCAGAGAGAGAGGGAGACACAGAATCTGAAGCAGGCTTCAGGCTCTGAGCTAGCTGTCAGCACAGAGCCTGACACGGGGCTTGAATCCACAAACCATGAGATCATGACCTGAGCCTAACTCAGATGCTTAACCGACTGAGCCACCCAGGTGCCCCTAAATAAACTTTAAATAAGCCTCTTCCCCTTGATTTTCTTTTCTCAGGACAAAAGTGGGTGGCAGTCTATGGGTTTCAGAACCAATTAGGGGGCTACCCCCTGAGCAGGTCATGCGTAAATGATCTGACACATCACCTTGTTATATGAGGCACTTGTAACCTATTATTCTAAGCTCTGAAACTAAGGAAATAGGGAAATCTCATTTAATAGCCTGTTACAAGTGCATCTATTTCTTTCCAAGTTCTTTGTTCCTTAATGTATTCCAGCTGAAAAATTTCAATTTAATTTTGTATTAAGTTATGCATTCCAATGAGAGAACATATGCTTTTTCCATTTTGTAATTTGTTAGACCTTGTATTGGGGCCAACCTCTGTCTCCCTCCTTCCCCTTAGCTGAGGCCATCAATAGCACCTGTAGACTCAGGCTTGCTCTATGGTCATTGGATCCTACACAGAGGCAGGAGGAATTTATGGCACTTTAGCCCCTCACTCTAGGGTTTCCTACCAAGGATGTTGCTAGTCTGAACTTATACCCAACTTCTATCAGGGATGATGACCTCAGTTTCATTCTTAAGACTCAGCCCTGCCTGGGACTCCAGACCCAGTCCATGGATTTCAGCCTAGTGCCTTACATCCAAACCTGATACTCCCACAACTGGGGCATGCCTGCCTGTTCCTTTCAATTACCCTCTCCTTGGGGCTGGAATGTCCCTGAACTTTAGTCAAGTGACTGAGGTCCTACTACCAGCTGACCAGACTTATCTGTTTAACCTAAGTATCTACTATCTCAGAATTCTCTCTCAGTAAGACAACATGTCATTTTCTCTTTGACTTTAGATACCAACTGCTTGCCTATGATACAGCTTGCTATCTGTCAGTGTGCTCTCCCAATGGCAGATTTGGCCTGCCCTATGCTACTGCAGCTGACACTGTGTCTCCTTGTGGTATTAGATACCTGTCTCTTTCTCTCAGCTGGCCCCAGGCCACCACAGAACCCAAGCCAGGCATGAGCCCTTTCCCTTGAGCAGAACGGTTTGTTATATAACTGGTCTGAAGAACACTGAAACCCTTGAGACCAAACTAGGAAAGCACAGCCCCGTGTAGTGAGCCCTTTGAGGACAGACCAGAGAATCACCTATAGTCTCTATTCAGGCAAGTCAACCTGCATCAGAAACTGTTGAGTCCTAGTTCAATGGATGTGTGTGTGTGTGATAGACATCCATCCATTTTATTGCCCATCATCCCTTCTTGTCTGATACCATGACTTTTTTGTCCCCATTCTCAATCCATAAAGTGCTGGTAGCGTTGACCCAAATTCCAGCATTAGCCTGGCCAACTAGAGCAACACAACACATTTTAGACACAGTGATTGTTTCAGAAATGTGCACGTGACTCCAGCTGGGCCAATGACAGTCTTATCTGAGAATAATAGAGATGCTTTCTGCTAGGGTTACTAAATTCATAGAATGTAACCTGGATCTGCTGTTGGCCATCTTTGTTCCCACATAGGGAAAGCCTGCCTGAGAATGAAGTCAACTCAAAAGAAAGCAAAACTGAAAGAGAGAAGCAAATTTGTTACAACATTGATCCAATTCTAAAGCCAGCAATCCATCAATAGACTGCTTGGTTTATCAACCAACATATTTTAGTGTGTAAGTCAGTAGGAATTGGATTTCTATTATTTTAAAATTAATAAAGCTGGGGCACCTGACTGGCTCAGTCATTAGAATGCTCAACTCTCAATCTCAGGGTCATAAATTCAAGCCACACAGTGGGTATGGAGCCTACTGAAATAAAATAAATTAAATTAATACATCTGACAAGACTGACTGGTATTTTCTTCTGCTTTGCCAGCTGATTAAACCTCCAGACTGAAAATACAGTGAAGAAAAGCAAGTTGGAAAAAAAATGCTCAAAAATGTATTCTTTTTTTAAAAAATGTTGGGGCACCTGGGTGGCTCAGTAGGTTGAGCATCCGGCTTCGGCTCAGGTCATAATCTCATGATTCATGGGTTCAAGCCCCGTGTCAGGCTCTGTGCTGACAGCCAGCTCAGAGCCTGGCGCCTGCTTCAGATTCTCTCTGACCCTCCCATGTTCTCTTTGTCTGTCTGTCTGTCTCTCTCAGAAATAAATAAAACATTAAAATTTTTTTTAAAAAATAAAAATGTGTATTTATTTCTTTTGAGAGAGTGAGAGAGAGAGTGGAGTAGGGGAGGGACAGAGAGAGAATCTCAGGCAGGCTCCATGCTGTCAGCACAGAGCCTGATGCAGGGTTTGATCTCACGACCGTGAGATGATGACCTGAGTTGAAATCAAGAGTTGGACACTTAATGAACTAAGCCACCCTGGTGCCCCAAAAATGTATTCTTTCATTCACTCAACTATTACATAAGAATAGTAACATAACAAAACAAGATTCAGAGCCTATCAGATCCCTGTTCAGTCTTAAATCTTCTATTTTCTAGCTACATATATGGGCCATGTTAATTAATATCTCTGAGCTTCCATTTCTCCCTTTGTAAAATGGGAATATTACCTATGTCCTAGGGTTATTATGAGAAATAGACATAATGTATATGGTGCCTGGCACCAAAAGGTTTTTATTTATTATTATTTTTTAATGTTTTATTTACTTCTGAGAGAGAGGGAGTGAAAGAGACAGTGTGAGCAGGGGAGGCTCAAAGAGAGAGGGAGATACAGAATCTGCAACTGGCTTTAGGCCCTTAACTAGCCTCAGCACAGAGCAAGATGCGGGGCTCAAACCCACAAACCATGAGATCATGACCTGAGCCAAAGTCGGACGTTTAACTGACTGAGCCACCCAGGAGCCCCTAAAAGGTTTTTAATAAATGGTGCTTATTTTAATTATGAAACATCTTGGGGTGACCAGTTATGTGACCACTCTTGGGTTCAGCTCAGGTCATGATCTTACAGTTCATGAGTTTGAGCCCCACGTTGGGTTCTGTACTGCTAGTGTAGAGCCTGCTTGGGATTCTCTCACTCCTTCTCCTTCTGTGCCTCCTCCACTCATGCTCTCTCTCTCAAAATAAATAATTAAAGCTTGAAAAATTAAGAAAAAATTATAGAACATTTTGAGCTGAAAGGACTTTGGGCTAGGGGTTTTAAAAAAATAAAAACAAATTTTAATGAAATTCAAAATTTCATTAAAGTAAGAAACACAGTGTTAAAGCTGTCTTCTGATTGGCAGAAGCCTTGGTAACTCAAAGGAAGGAGATAATTCCCTTCTGGGGTGATAACAAAAAAAAAGGTTTCATGGAAGAAGTCAAATCTGGGCCCTAGAATGAGCAGAATTTTTGGTAAGCAGAGATTGGGAGAAAGAGCATTCTAGTTAAAATAAAAAAAAAAAAGGCAGGGCACCTGTGTGGCTCAGTCAGTTAAGCCTCCCACTCTTGATTTCAGCTCAGGTCATGATCTCATGGTTCATGGATTAGAGCCCCACATCAGGCTCTGTGCTGACAGTTCAGAGCATGTTTTGGATTCTCCCTCTCCCTCTCTCTCTGACCCTCCCCTGCTTCCTTAATCTCAAAATAAATAAACTTAAAAACAATTTTTTTAAAGCAGGAGTGAGTACATGGCTCTATCTGTGGGTTTACAATGCACAGCAACATGGCTGGAGTGTAGAATCCACATAGGAGAGGAAGCTAAAGCTAGAGGAGTTTGCTGCTGCCACTTCAAGGGTGAGGTGTTTGAGGGATCCAGCTTCTATCCTATTCTCAGGGACTTAGAATCTTTGAATGGAACCAGGCGATGGGAACCTTTCAACGTTTTTGGACAGCTTTTATACAGGATGAAAGTTCTGATTGATCAGAAAATCACTTGGATCCTCTTCCAAACTGCACATTTCTACCAGTTGTCCCTCGAAACCCTGCCTCAATGAACCACTGTAACTAAGAAGAGCATGTTATAACTGTCAACCACATGTGGGGACATGAAAAATAGTTGGGAAATATCTTCCCAGAGGCAGACACCCTATTTTAGAGAAGATTGTGTGATCAAAAGGGCATCAGGATCAGTAAAGCTGTGAAAAACAAGGGGAGGGGGAGGGGACAGCCTGTATTCATCCCTCCCTTGGATTCATAAAATCATTTCCTCCTAGCTGCTCTTTCTACCTCTGATCCTTCTCTATTTCTAACTATTGTATATTTTGCTATCAGATTAATCTTCCTGTTCTGATCTTGCCATGCCAACTTCAAGACCATTAATGATAAGCCACAAGCCACTACCTTACAGAATAGACTGAAATTTTTTGGTTTCCCATAGAAGGGTCCTTTTGGATGAGGCTGAAGTGACCACCTTTTAGACCTCACTTCCTGCTACATGTGGTCACCTATCTCTGGTCCAGCCAATCTGACTGCTTAAGGGTCCCTTGCTTTCCCGTCTCCATGCCTCTTTTGTGCCACTCCTCCTGGCTGGAACACCACTCCACAGTCGCCTACTCATCTATCTTCATCTTCTCCATCTTCTTCATCCCTGAAGGCTCAGTTCACATGTTTTGATCTCTTCTTTCTCCCATCCTGCCTTTGATAATGTCTATTTTGAACTCCCACAAAACTTTACCTATATCTCTGTTTATGAGTGTATCATTTGCTTTAAAACAAACAAAAATTTTGCAATCGTTTATTTTTTTAATAAAAATTTTTAAATTTGGGGTGCCTGGGTGGCTCAGTTAGTTAAAAATCTAAAAATTTTTAAAATTTGGGTTGCCTGGGTGCCTGACTTTGGCTCAGGTCACGACCTCACAGATTGTGAATTTGAGCCCCGAGTCAGGTTCTTTGCTGTCAACACAGAGCCCACTTCAGATTCTCTGTCCTCTCCTCTCTCTGCCCCTCCTCTGCACTTTCTCTGTCTCTCAAAAATAAATATTAAAAATAAATAAATAAATAAATATNTGTTTTAACCTCACCACCCAGAATCACCAATTTTCAAAAAAAATTATTTACCTATGTATTTACTTAATAAGTTAAAAATGTACATACTCTTAGAGTTTCAGTTTTGCAAGATGAAGAGTTCTGGAGATTTGTTGCACAACAATATAAATGCACTTAACGCTACTGAACTAACACTGCACATGTGTGTTAGTGGTGGAGGGATAAAGAGAGAGGGAAAGAGAAAACCCCAAGCAGGCTCCACACTCCATTTTGGGGCTCGAACCCACCAACCACAAAATCATGACCTGAACTGAAATCAAGGGTCAGACCCTCAACTGACTGAGCCACCAAGGCACCCTAGAATCACCAGTTTTTAACAGTTTCATATTTGCTTCTATATTTCTAAAAGAAGTGAAATATTACAGATAAAATTAAGTTTCCTTTAACCACATACTCTCCCAGCCTCATTTCCCCTCTCAATGTCCAGTGGCAACTGCTACCATTAGTTTTGTGTGAATCCTTCTATTCTCTATAATTTTATCTGCATATATATATGTATCCATCACCAATGGAGTATGATGTATCCTCAAATTTACATTAACGGTATCATGATGTGTATGTCATTTTGCATCTTGCTTTTATTACCCAAAGTTTTTTTGAGACTTTCAGGTTGATATATAAGTATACATTTATGTACCCATTGCTCTTTTTTTTTTTAAGTTTGTTTATTTATTTTGAGAGAGACATAGACAGTGCAAGTGGGGAGGGGCAGAGAGAAGGAGAAAGAGAGAATCCCAAAAAAGGCTTCATACTGTTAGCACAGAGCCCAATGCAGGGCCCGAACTCAAGAACCATATAGACCATGAGATCATGACCTGAGCTCAAACTAAGAGTCGGACACTTAACTGAGTGAGCCACCCAGGCACCCTACCCATTAATCTTTGATAAAAATTTAGGCTGCTTCCACCTTTTTGCTTTTTATAAACAATGGAGCAGAGAACATCCTTATATTTGTTTCTTTGTACACATGGGTGAGTTTCTTTGGAATACACAGCTAGAAGTATAATTACCAAGTATGCACATTTAAAATATTTTTTAGAGATACCTGGGTGGCTCAGTCAGTTGAGCGTCCAACTTTACCTCAGGTCATGATCTGGATCTCAAGATTTGTGAGTTTGAGCCTCACATCAGGCTCACTGCTGTCAGCGCAGAACCTGCTTCAGATCCTCTGTCCCCTTCTCTCTGCTGCTTCCCCACTTACTCTCTTTCTCCCTCTCTCTCCCTCTCTTTCAAAAATAAAAATAAAATAAAATATATTTTTAAAATTATGTTTAAATATATATAACATAAAATTTACCATCTCAGCCATTTTTAAGTATAAAGTTCAGTAGCATTAAGTGGTTGTGCAACTAATCTCCAGAACTCTTCATCTTGCAAAACTAAAACTCCAAGGGTTTGTACATTTTTAATATATTAAGTGCATGATTTATTTCATCTACTAAACTGTAAGCTTTGTAGGTGTTTGATCAATATCTCATTAATTACATCGAGCAAAGCTCCTAGTACAGTAGTTTAACAGGTAGAGACTTAAATATTTGTTAAGTAAATGAAAGAACTAATCAATCAAGAGGAATAATATTTTCACAATTTTAGTGAGATAAGATTTCCTTATCACACAGATGAGATACTGGAACTCAGCTCTAGCAACTTTACCTACTTGGAATATAGCCTGCAAACCAGAAAGGGACAGTAATGACCTCTGACCAAAAAAAAAAAAAAGAAAAAGAAAAAGAAAAAAAAATCAATGTTCTAAAAGCACATGCACTTTACCTTAGGAGATCCCTTTTGAACATTTATTTATTTGGAGTCTATTTACTATTTTATTTACTATTTTAAAATTTGTCTTATAACCATGAGAGACTCTTGAATGCTGACAAAAACTGAGGACTGATGGATGTGGGGGGGAGGAGGGATGGGCATGGAGGAGGACACTTATGGGGATGAGCACTGAGTGTTATGTGGAAACTAATTTGACAATAAACTATTTGTAAAAAAAAAAAATAATAAAATAAAAACTAGATTTTGAATAAAAAAAAATAAATAAAATTTGTCTTATAAAAACATGGTGTATTTGGTGCCAAAATTAGATCACAAAAAAATGTATACAAATAAGTTTTAAAAAATCACCCTTCATTGCAGTTAGAGAGATGCACCGGTCAGATTTCCCCTCAAGAAAGGACTTACTAGAACACCTGGCAGCTCAGGAGGTTAGGTGCCTGACTCTTGATCTCAGCTCAGGTCATGATTTCATGGTTTGTGGGGTGGAGACCTGCATTGGGCTCTATGCTGATGGCAACAGCATGGAGACTGCTTGTAATTGTCTCTCCTTTTCTCTGCCCCTCCTCTGCTTGTGTGTGCTCTCTCTCTCCTAAAAAAAAAAAAAAAAAAAAGGAAATGTCCAGCTGCAGAGAATGACAACATTCAGCTGTTAATCTTTTGGTCATCCTCAGCTATCCAGCCAAGGTCAGTCTGTTCTTAGAGTGGCCCCAACCAATGACTGTGAAAGGTGGTGGTACAAAGGCCTGTTTATTTCTACCCATCATAGGACACCTTCAGTTGTCACTCTTTGCTCCAAATTTCCCTGCTGGTCTGGGAAAGATTTTGTATCACATCTGCCCAATTCTACTTCCCACCCACCCCCTTTCTTTTCATTGGTGTAGCTCCCCAACAAACTTTTTCACTAACTTCAACTCAACATTTGCTTCCTAAAGAAGCCAACTGACACAATCTTAACTCTATAATCCTAATTCCCAGAGATACACACCATACCATCCTTTTTGTTTACAGTTTTTATTTATTTATTTTGAGAGAGAGCGCACACACGCAGGATCAGAGGAGGGGCAAAGAGAGAGGGAGAGAGAGAATCCAAAGCAGGCTCTGTACTGTCAGCACAAACCCCATGCAGGTTTGAGACTGATGATCTATGAGATCATGACCTGAGCCTAGGTTGAACACTTAACCAACTGAGCCACCCAGATGCCCAACACACACCATAGCATTCTAAAATATTTTAGAGAGAGTGTGTGTGAGAGCAGGGGAGAGGGGCAGAGGGAGAGAGAGAGAGAAAGAGAGAGAGAATCTCAAGCAGACCCCATGTTCAGTGCAGAGCCCCCATGTCAGGCTTGATCCCCGGGATCATGACCTGAACCAAAATCAAGAGTCCAATGCTTAACTACTGAGCCACACAGGCACCCCTGAGATGTTCATTTCTCAACCCAAATTTTATTACCCATAGTACTCTAGACCTGAAGAAAATCAAGAAAAGGGACTCAATGTTTCAACCATTCTTTAACAGCAACAGTCCAGAGGACAATACAACCTCCAGGCTGTATACCAATCAGGCACTGACGGATACACTGGCAAACTGTTCATCTATCAAGCCAACCCCACTCCCATGTTACTTCCTCAGTGAAACCTTTCCTCTTTCTCCTCTGTTCACTTAGTTGCTCCCTGTCCTGCTCGTATTTAAATGGGAGCACTAAGTATGTGTTTGTGTTTATCTTCCCTGCCCCCAGCTTCTGCAGGACAAAAATCTGTGTTCCACCATGTACTATGAAGAGTAAGTAGAAAATATTTATGGGAGGTATGGGGGTTGTGAATGAGCCAGGCTTTAGTGCTTTAAATCCTAGGTAATGGACAATAGGTAAGTGTTACATTTTGTTAAGCAGGGTAACGTCTTGAAGAATATAGTGTGCTACATGTACCAGGTCATTGTGTGAGTTGGATTGGAATGCGGCAAAACCAGTTAGGAAGTCACTGCAGTGACCCAGCACCGAGATGTAAGAAGAGCAAGATGGCTGAGGTGGCATGGAGAGGAAGAACTACATCTATCTACAAGGTATTTCAAAAGAAATAATAACAAACACTGAGATTCGCCGAGTTCCCCAGATTTGCTAGCCGTGCCAACACCACTAAGATGGCTATGGACTCACCTCCATTTCGCCCACGTGCAAAGTGAGATTTGGCTAGATNNNACGCCCTGCAAGTGCCAGTGCTGAACTTCCAACATAGGTCGTCAGGCTCTAAAGACCTAGACCTCAATTGCCCGTGTCCAGATTGCCCACTCTCTTGCACTGCGGGCTGAGGAATATTTTCCTGAGCTGAGGCCTCAACTCCTCTATTTACCGAGAAGGGCCTTGCGGAGGCCCAAGCACTGCCCAGGGGCGCTTTAACGAGCCGTCAGTCCCTTTCAGGACCTTGGAGGACCGCACTTAAGGGCGGAAGAAGGCGCGTCGCGGCCGCGGCGGCGGCGGCTCAGCGCGCCCCGGGGCGGAAGCGGCTGAGTCACGGCGGGGCAGTAAC